>NC_139351.1:91057613-91404747 GCF_055883805.1 Amblyomma maculatum | reverse complement strand
TCTGTCTGCAACCATCGTCAGCATATCAGCCTACTGCTGGAACTGGGCTGTAAAGCCAAGGCCGCAGCTAATTTCGTTCACTCAAATGTCGATTGAGAGCACCACAATCGCGGCGCACGAATGCGCCAGTCATGCGATATATATATATATTTTTTTTTTCGCGGGCTTTCGTTGGAGTTTGGAAAAATGATACACGTGAAATTTTGTTTATCGGAAATAAATGGAATGAAAGGTTTGGAAAGTGATCTCCAACTCTGCAGATCCATTTACTGTCTAAAGGCAATAGTTATAAATTTTTTTAAATCCTAATTACTGATTAGTTAAGTGCAAAATAAAAAGAAATGCTTCTGGGCGACAGATGTCTGGCAGCTGTATAGAAGTGGTTTCCCTGACATACCTCAAATGTTTCATTTTTTTAACCTTTGGCTAAATATAGCTTGGACATCATGTATAAATCCATGCTTTAACCGAGCGTTTCGAACGTTCCTGCGCATCCTTGTGTTTGCGTGCCCAACTCCGGATCCAGTTATCCGGCAGGCTCTGATTCTTACCTCAACCAGCTGTCACAAAGGGTAAGCTTGATTTGGTAGCACCTGCCAACGTGGTCCCGTGACGTCATACAACTCACCGGCCAATCAGTGTAAGTACGTGTCACCTGCCAACTCGGTCAGAACGCCGACGCCAGGTATATTGGAGAGCGGGGCCCGGATCTGCGCGGACGGACGCTAGGATCGACGCTTAAAATATTATCGATGTCGACCCTTCGTCCATGCACCGCACAGTGTAGATTTATACTAGTGTAGAAAAGGGCTGCGCGAGGGCTGCGCGAAGTCCTTCCTATCCCGGGATTCCGAGACCGTCAGGCTGCACTTCGGTCGGACTTTGCTACCTGCCCCGTCCCTCAAACTGCCATCCTCTGGAAGGCAGCGGGAAGGCTGCGGGAAGCACAGCAACCCCAGCGGCGGAGGGTTTGAACCCCGACATGGAGCGCTAAAGCACATCTACACGCCAGGATCCTCACCGCCTCCCATATCCGCGGAGGCAAGCAGCCTTAACCACTCGCCCACGAATCTGGTGACTGTATTAGGCTTTGAGGGATCTTATATATGAGCAGGGTCATGTGGTATTGTCATGTTTCCTCTAGCCTAAACATCCTACTCTGAAGTTACGTTATTAATGCAGTAGCATTAGAAACTGCTTATTTGGGAAGCTCGTTCAGTCATTTGGGCGCCTGACTGCGGATCCATTGGCTAGGATGTCCACATTTTGAGGGAGAAGAAATACAATTTGCCTGCGTAAATACGTCATTCCTACACGTTCAAGAATCCCGTGTGATCGAAAGATTGATTATCATCTCTTCTCCAGAGCGTGTACTCGGGGTCATCTACAAATATTTTCCATGAGTAGCGATTGCAAGTGATTTTTTCGACATGTTCAGTTGTTTATCGTAAATATATGCTCTTTTCATCACTGCTCGTGCTATATGCAGCGGATAGAAAAAATGGGCGCCGTATTGTCATGCAGTCGACGTTCAGGCGACAATATTAGAAAACTGAAAGGCTGTACGAATCCTATTCCCCCTTTACTATGTGGTTGTTTGTCGGGCGGAACCACTAAACTCTGGTAATGCAGAGAGCCCAGGCAGGAAATGGGTCAGGTACTTAAGGCAAAATTATGGACGCGAACTTACGTTTAGTTTCAGGTATACATTGCTTAAAGTGGCACTCTAAAGCGTAGCTATTGTTTATTCTGTTCCCAGCCTAAACATTCCAAACAGACACATTCATACATATACTAGATGTCGGATGCATTTTACAAATAGCTGACGTCTTAGGTAAGACCGAATGGCTATTTCTAGTTGGTTATAATAAATAATGGATAAGAACTGGCCACGGACTTCTTAGCTATACTGAAAAAGATGCCAACGTTTCATTTGTGTGTATTTATTAGTAGCATGAACCAGTTTTCGGTTAGATTATATAGCTTTGCAGGCTGGAGTGCTTAGTTTATCTAGATGCTGAGAAAGCACAAGGCAGCAAACCACATCATCTTCTACATTCTGTCCAACTTTACACCAAGAATATCCTCTGGATCACAATACCCTTTTTTTTTTTTTTTTACGATGTGTTTTTCAACCAAACACTGAAATGCACTACACAAGGAATTCAATATACCGTACGTCGTGGAGGTGTCTATCTCAAAACCAATTTTCTGCTTTCATTTCGCATTTCAAAGACAGTTCCATACAAGACTTATTTTTCTTGACATTTCGATGCATTGTTTGTTTTGTTCACATTTTGCAGACTCTGAAAATTGTGTACGAGGTTTATATCGCGTCTATAATCGTGTATGAAGCGCACGAAGAGAGAGAAACTGAAAGTTTATTGATAAACTGGTTTGACAGGGACCTCTATTTATTTTGTTGTTTCTATAACATAAAGGATGCCGAAAAATAAAGGTAAGCTTTACAAATGCACCAAGATTATAGTCTTGATGAATTTTAATGCTTGTCTTTTATGTTTTTCCAAGACGAGCTGATCAGCCAAAGTTGTTAAAGTCAGCCATCAAGGCTTTAAAGCGGGGAGAGACTTCCCGTTCTCACTTTTGACAATCAGCTTTTTGACTGCGGTATCTCTTAGGGCCGTATGAAGAGGGCGGTACTTCATTGCAAAATGTATATACATATTAACGGCTTCCTGCGCAGAGCGCATCATAATGCATGATGCCCCAGTGGTATGTTTAACACTCTGAAATGGGGGAGTGCTAACAGAGATACATTTATTTTCGCCGATGCTTCCACGCTTAAAAGCGCAACTGACAAGGTCTCAATATTAGACAAGCCTAAACACATCAGATGTGTGAGACATGCAGGCAAAGCATGCGAGACCTTTTTTTTTTATTTTTGCTCGCGTTAGAAGTGAAATAATCTCCGGTTAAAACCGTGACGGAATGCATGCCAACCCGAAGCGCAGAGCACCGAGTAAGAGGCGTTTTGATGGCGTCATCGATGGCCGCTCTCGATTTCCAACGCAGAAGCGCTTATTTTCCAGAAGGAAACAAATTTCATCTAATTTACAGCTTGCAGAGCGCCTTTTGACGGATTTTTACGAGTCAGGGCTGGCGCAGGGGAAAGCAGCATAACTGTGAAATCTGAGGTTATTGACGTCATAACGGGGCTTCTCCTTACTACGGCTATGTTGTGTAAAAAAGCCTAAATATCGTTGTTGTTTTAATCTGTGATTACGGCACATTTTTGAATGACAGCGCCAGCAGATTTGACATCGACCTTTGATCAATAAGGCTAGTAAATTCGAATTCATAAACTGCCTCGAATCCTGAAAACCTGATCCGGCTTGTCACCAGCCCATTGGAAGATATAGGCTCTAAGTGTATGTTCGCAGGTAATCCATTGCGCGAGTGGGGATTGAAACATCGCAGAGAGACATACACACATGCCGCCTGTAGTAGGCAAAGGAAGGGGGAAAGGGTGAGGGTACTTACCGAGTCTCCTTAATGCGTCCACTCCGTCATCATCGCGCACGCATGCTTCTGGCATTCGTCTCCCAGCGGCCGTCTTTTCGGCGTTTCTCCCCACGGTCGCCACCAGGCATTCGAAGAGGGGGGCTGACTCTGTTCCTTTTCTCCGCGTCTTGTTTTGTGACTCCCGCATTCTTGACTTGTTGCTTCTTTCTTTTTTCTTTCCGGATTACGCTGTGTCACTTTAAGAGTCCTCTCGGAAGCGTGTCTGGGCAATTTAACTTTCAACCCCGCCCCCGCTTCGCCCCCTCCGAGAAGGGGCTTCCCCAACGGAGCCCCATGAAGGAGGAGCAGAGTAATGGAAGATATAGTCGTGCGTCTGCAAAAGCTGTTGAGAGCTGGGTCTTAATCCAGTATAGCTTGAATTCTCGTAGCCATGCTCTTCGTGGCCCAGCGAACTGCTGCAAACGTGATCCTGTGAAGGAGTGGTGCTCTCTGTGTGTGTACTGCGAGCTATAGATTTCACATTTAGTAAAAAAAAAAATCCATTAGAGATGCTTCGCTGACAGATAACACTGCGAAGTGTCCACCCTTAAAGGGTAATCTTTTTCTTTACATATGGTAAGGGTCACCATCCCCACCATCATAGTGGTGAGGGATGGCAGTCAAAAAGTAAGCAAAATCGGGCACGAAAAACGATAAAATCGTTTTGCTATCTTGTCATAACACCGATATTTTTCCTTGGGACGATAGCATTTCTTTTTGTTCTATCGCTATAACAGACTACTGAAGACCTATTTGCTGCAGCCAAAATTTATTTATAACTGCAAGTTCGTGGCTAAAAATATGTTATCTGTTTTTATGTTACTGATGTTATTTGTTTCTACTATTGTATTTAAACACTAATGCTATGTCTTGTAAATAATAATATAATAATAAATAAAAAATAGTACCCATGTAATCTGCTGTGGTGCCTTCCTCAAATTGGTGAAGATTATGAAAATGCCGTCAGGCACACCTTGTACAGCTAAGCGAGGAAGGGCTAAACGTGCCGCAATAGATAGTCATTTCTGAAATGAATGCGATGCCAGAATCATTATTAAGAATGAAGTCTCTTGAAGATGAAGTGTTTCAGATCCTAAAGCGAACTCACCTAAGCCTCAGTAAGTCTTCCCACGGGCTGCGGCAAGTTTTTGCTGCGGCGGATATACGGAGCCTCATTTCACCCACGTCTTGTATTGTGGTTCTCTTTGCTAAAATGTGAAAGGATGTACATTATACGATCTTGACGCCTATGGACGCCAGTCTACTCATGGACTCTTCATGATACGAGTGCCGCGGGTCAGCCTATCTGCGCTGCACAAAGCCCTTCAATATTTCCTGCTATACCTAACTGTACAGACACCACGGACTACTGATAGAACTTAGGCGCGCTATACAGATTACAGCTCCGCGTAACCTGTGCTGATCAGTGCTCTTCTTCCGGCTGTCTGTTTGCCTACTTATCCCTCTTTCCCCAGTGCTTGGTGGATAGCCAGGTAATCAATAGGTCCGGGTAACGTTCATGTTGTCTCGAATTTCGGCTCTAGCTTTGCGTCTCTTGTAATTTGACGAATACTAATCGCGTACTTTTGCGTAGGCTGAGCGTGGTCGCTCAAAATTCGACGCTACTTTGTCTTACCAAAACTACGAAGTGATGACGTAGTTCAAGTTGACGTCATCTAACCAGTATTAACGCGATAGCGTTCAAGACCGCGTTACGCAGAAACTCCTGCGTTGGTGTTGTGCGCTAAAAAGCACGGACATGACATTGACGGTTGGTGGATGGCAGTGACATGGCCGAGCAAGCATTGATTTTTCCGACGATTTTGCGACTTAACGAGGCCACACGGCATAAAAAAATTGCGGGGAGCTGCCAACTCCAGTCGCTCATTTGGGGTGGGAAGATGAATTAAGAGTCAACCTTCCAGTAATCTTGGATACCGAGCAAGGCGTTCTACATCTAGGTCACGCATTCACCTTCATACAGTTTGGTTACAGCGGAGACTTATATATTGGGTGGTCCCCTATCGTGCCTTACTTTAAGCGATCGGAGCTTTACTGTCCCCCGCGTTTTTCGGATCCGCATAACTGGCCGTCCGTGAAAGCTAAATGAAAATATGATTCATTCATCTGCAGAGTGTACCCCTCTGGGTCTTGGAATGTGTGCGGACATGTAGATCCCCTGAGGTGTCAAGCCCAGATGCTGTTTCATTTGGTCTTTGAAGTTTAGAACAGATTGTGTTTAGCCGTGGCCGTCACTTCGACACCGCTCCCTGCTTCGAAGTTGTCATTGTTGACCGGCGGATCAACACAGCTTAGTGTAGTCCCAAGCAACGGTCTGGGTATGAAGCAATTTGCCAAATTTCTACTTGATTAGTTCACGACACATTGTTATATTACAGAAAATTTTCTGTTGTTATAACAGAATTTCTGTGCAGTTTTTGATGGGAAACCTGTTATGACAACAGAACGTTCTGGAGTAACATCAGAAATTTTTGTAGTTACAACAGAAAAGTGCTACAGAACTACAGGCATCATTAATATACTACAGGACTACAGAAAAGTACTACAGAACTGCAGAAAAATCTGACGTGTACGACAGAACTACACAATATTTTGTCGTATTTTTGACATGGTTCTGTAGTTTTTTTCGACTGAGTACTGCTGCGACAGGACTAACCACAACAACTTATAAGTTAAGCGTTTCAACAATAAACTGCACTCTAAGAAAGGAGCCTGCCTGTGCTAAAAAAAAAACAAAAAAAGAAAAACACCACAGTGCTTCTCATACCAACAAGGCGCACATTCGTGACAAGCGACAAAGGTTTACCAGAGAGAGTGAACTGCTTTTCTTTCTTACGCAGATTTTGCTTCTTTTTTTCATTATTCTTGATGTGACAGCATCTGCTTTGGAGCGTTTTGTATTCATGAGACAATCTATCGTCACGAACACTAGACGCTGCTAATTCAATGGTGATGACCGAAGAAAAGTCCACGTGTGGGAGGATGGTCTGTTAGAGCAGTGGCCCTATACCGCCCCTATAGTTTATGGTCGGTGAACGCGAAAGAGTTCGTCTCTCTCGGCGCTGGGTATTTGCCACTACCCCCCCCCCTCCTCTACTCTCTCTCTCTCTCTCTCTCTCTCTCTCTCTCTCTCTCTCTCTCTCTCTCTCTTTCTCTCTCTCTCTCTCTCTCTCTCTCTCTCACACACACACACTCACTCACTCACTCACTCACTCACTCACTCACTCACTCACTCACTCACTCACTCTCATCACTTTTCATTTCTACACTGTTTTCTTTCTCCGGCAGTACTCGCACGCGTCACGTAAAGCGGCTGTTCTGCTCTGTCTCTCCTTCATTACATGCTCCTGTACCAGGGAGACTCTAATCAAGGCTCGACCTTTGTACTAACGATGGGCTAAGCACGCGCAATGTGTGTACAACTATGTCTCCTCATGTCTGCGGCGTGCTGACGGATGATGCGTCGTCTGCTCGCTTGCGCTCGGCTCAATGGAATAGCTTTCGAACAGTACGGCACTCACAAGCCTCGCCCGGCCATGTTTGTGCTGCGGATAGCATGTCTTGTTTCGGGAACTTGTGATGCAGCGTTCCTAATGGTGGAATACATTTAATGTCTGCATTTCCCCCCCATTTGCCTTTACATTTCTGTCCATCCATACACGTCGTGAGGTAAGGACTATCTTGAATAGGACCACTCACTAGTGAAAAAATCCGTATTAGTCACAATAACCTAACAAAGATTTTTCATACTAAACTCATACAATATCATATATTTCTCGTGCATTGAATGAGATTTGTATGAGATGGTCTGAGATTTGTATGAGTTTAGTATGAGAATTTGTATGAAGTTATTGTGACTCGTAGGATTTTTTCACTAGGGCTGTCTGTGTTGCGGGGAACCAGGTGGGAGTTGAAATAGACGCGCAAATGAATTGTGAGAACGAATAGGTTTCACTATTGGCATGGTGACCATTCGGGCTAGTTGGTGCGATTCTAACGTATTCAGCCATCACATTGAACTAGAAGAATCTTGAATCGAGCATATTGAAGATATTGAACATATTGTGTCTTTCGTTGGTTCAATATGTTAAGTTTTCATTACTTGGAAGAATTTATGGTCTCGAGAACTCCCTCACACTGTGGCTAAAACTGCGTGTCGACAAATAACTCAATTTAATTCAAGCTTCCAAATAGTCTGTCTCACTGTCAGATGTCGTTATTGAGCGTTCCGGCCGCTGCAACATGCCGCACAATTAAGTCCGTGTTTATTTAAGCTAGGTTCTTTTATGCACTGGGTTCTTTTATAGCTGGATCTTAACACCCGTTCAGGCTCACCTCTTTTCAATTCTCCACGAGGTATAGTATGGCGGGCACCAGTGTCGGACACACGCACTTGATGGCGGTAGCATGGGACGGCTCGCGATGGCTATCTCCGTGTGCCGAGCACGCATTGCGGCCTGAAAGCATCTCTCCAGTCTTTGAGAAATAAAATAAAATAATAAAACTGCAGTGAAAGAAGTCGAGCGTTCAAGCCGCACACACGACGTAGAGCGTCGCGTCGCTGTTCAATGTCACTTAGTTCGAGGAAGAGACAGGCGAGGAAGATGGATGACCTCTTCGAAACGGCGCCGCGCGATATGGCACCAACAAGAAGCGTACGTAAAAAAGGCCAGCGGAAGAAAGACAGAGAACGAAGAGAAAAATAAGAAGGAAGAAAAATACAAATCCTTCGCTGATCTTTCTTAAAGTCGACTGCACAGTGTTGCGTTCATAACTTGAGGATATATGGGGTGCGTTCTGGTAGATCTATCTGTGCTCTTTGTCGTTTGTTCGCGTTCGCTTCCTCTCGGAGGGAAGAGGGAGCGAAGGAGGGGAAGCGAAGAGAGATTCTTGTTTTGAAAGCTGCGCTTGCACTAATGTGCAGACCGCACGCGTGCGTTTAGAGACGGGCGACATCAGGGAGAGAATGAAAAGAAAATAACGAACAGTGAAGTAAAAACGAACCGCGGAGGAACAAAAAAAGATGAAAAGAAGAACCTTGTTTCTGGAAGTGTTCTGCTGGATCAAATACTTTATTTCATTTTTTAGGCGAGTACGATGACCTCCACATTGCAGCGGAGTGTGTGTACGGCTTGTTGCAGCGCGCTTTGACTTCCTGAAAACGCTTGGTGGAATATCGGCAGGCTTTGCATAATACTACTGTTCAGTGCTTATTATTTTGCTCCAATTATAGGATTATGATCTAGCGCTCTTCAAATAAGCTTTGTTTAAGTACACAGCATGCAGGCTGGCGCCTGGTTCATCTTCATAAATGTTTACATACAGTGCGCCAGATAGTACATTTCCTGAACTTCATTATGCTTAGAAAAGTCCAAATTGTCGAATAGGGAATATGAATGCCGTCGTCCACTGTGTTTTTAGGTCACTTGAGAAAAACCTTTGATGCATCATTTACTCTAAATGACCTTACCAAGCAGTAGTCAGTGCACGTTAAAGAACCCCAGGTGGTCGAAATTTCCGGAGCCCTCCACTACGGCGTCTCTCATAGCCTGAGTTGCTTTGGGACGTTAAACCCCACAAACCAAACTAAACCACAAAAAGCCAAAAACGTTTTGAGGGCACTTCAAATCTGCCTGAGAGTGTATGTCTAACGTCTGCGGCTCAGAACGTACATCTTCGTTCGTTTAATCACTGATTCCTAAATTTTGGCCTTCATTATCTCACGTATATTAATTAGCGCGTAGTCAGAAGATAAACGTTATGTGGCAGGCCTCCCGGCGCAGATATTCCGCTTCAATCAAGCCGTTCAACAAGTGCCTACATCATTTAGGGTTAGCGTGTCTGACTAGAGATCCAGTGAGCTCGAGTTCTATTTCCGTCTCCTGCCAAATCCTAGCTGCCAACTTAGTCATGTCACGTGTTGTCATGACGTCACACACACGGCCCGCTAACCAAGCAATGTACTGTCACGTTACCTGCCAGCTATGCCAGAGGCATGATGGGGATTTTTCGTGGCGAACGACTACAACGCCGACGCCAGCTCTTTGTCGCAGTAATATGATCTTCCCACCAATTCCCTCCGTCACTTCCCAAAACTTCCCACCCTTCCGACAGTAGATGAAGTGCTCTTTAGCAAGCTCGCATCAACAATGAATCCTGTTTCCTACATGTTACCTTCGGGAACCGTATGTCCTGTATAGATTGCTGTATACCGTCTTGATTCGCGGCACCCTCGCAAAGTATTAATCGGAACAGTCAATTGACCATGACCTTCAGCGTTATCGAAAAAACAAACAGCAGTTACATGTTCAACGAGACGTTCATAATAAGCTGGGGGAGCATGACACGCTACACGCGTTGCGAGCTATAACATCCCTATTCGTTCCAGATGCTGTATTTGATCGCGCATGTATGTTCTGAGCCTAACAGCAAAGTGTTCCACTGCTGATAAAGGGGTCCCTAATCACTGCTCTCCAATGGTTGGGCCGGGAAGCACAGTCAACCCGCATAGGGAAAAATAAAGGTGCTCGGGAAAAACACGTGTCTTTTTTTATAGCGCTGTTGAAGCTCTGCTGACACATCATGCAGGGTTAGGGGAGTGGAGCTGAGAGGGGTGCAGATGCTGCACTCACTAAAGTACAGCAGTGCGTGAGAGGATTGTGACGTGAGCAACGTTCATGACGTCGACGGGAACACGTCGCCTGAATGCACCGCTTGAGTGGTAGGTACACAGTGCACGCGCTAAAACGCATGCTCTTTGCTCTAGTTGCGTTCGACGTACGAGTTTCGTTCGCTTACAAACACGTTGCTTGCTGTACTTACCAGTGCCGCTTCGGACGTCAAGAAGGGTAGAGATAGGCGAGAAGGAAGCAGGGGGAGGGGAAAAGACGTAGCGGAGAGAGAAAGGACGGAGGGGGTTCGAGCCTGAACGCTCTCAGAACCCCGTTGAATAATGACTGACCGTTCGCGGAGGCGATATTTCAAACCACTTGCGCCAGCACCCGCTCTTTCCGTTTCCCACCCGATGGCTGGCGGCAGGCCGCTCGGTCGGGCGTCCCAGACACGTTATCTTTTGTGCCACGGCTGCCCTCTGGTAGTTTTTATCATCTTGCTGTACCTTTCCCTCCCCCTCATTACTCTCTCTCTTTCTTTTTTCTTTACTATCTCCCTTTCTCCTGTAGACTTCGGGAAAGGAGGGATGGTGAGCGTGTGACGGCCAAGCTCTCTAGGTTGCACGAGTTTTATAAGGGAGAAAATGGGGAGAAAGGAACAGAAAGGCTAGACGGCGCACTCTGTCTGGACTCACACAGTTACAGAGACCGCGGGCTGCTGCTGCTTGCTACTGCACAAGGGTCGACAACAACTTCTGGGCGCGCTCGAAATGCCCTTCCACAACCACTCCCTTACTCCCTATACTCCCGGCTGGTGGCGGGAGGAGCAATAATTTGGCCGCTTAGCGCCATAAATTTCCCGCCGTCGGCTTCCCAACCCACCCTTTTCCCACTCCCTTTTTTCTCTAGTTCCCTTTTTGCCCGGCCAGCTTTCGGGTACTTTGTTTTCGGTTTTCCCAGGTTTCTCGCTTACTTGTTTGCGCCTTTATTTTCATCTTTCGGGTCTCCATCGTTCACTCCTTTATGGTCGCTTACGTGTTGTTCCCCGTCGCTGAGATAGCTAACCGCCCCGAGGCGAGTTTTGCGTCGTTGGTCATTGCCTTCTTCACCGCTTAGTCGCCGAGCATGATAGTTTATTGGCGTTCTTCCTTCGTTTCTTCGTTGTTTAGAGGAAAGTTTCTGCACGGCCTCTCCGGCCTAACCCGGCATTGCTTCAGGAAAAACGTTATCTCCACAAGTTCGCAAGAGTTGTCCAATCAGTTGGTTGTCTAATTATCGCTAGAAACCATAGCTAAATGTGAGAAAAAAAGAAATAACGGCGTAATACCACGTGTTCTGTGTTAATTGTGCTCCTATTGTGTTTCTCTTTAGATTTTTTTTTTTTTTCATATAACGTTCTTCGCGTTAGATGTTCTTGTATTCCGCTTTCGAAAGCTTGTTTTCGGGATGCGATTGCAAGGATGAGCTTCTCTCTAAAAGCTAATACATTAAAGTTTAGAACACAACCGATGTGATTCTTACAAAAAGTATACTTTGTGATACATTATACATTACTGCATTTAGATAAACATAACGCATATCCACTGTCTCTAGAGTCTACTCTTCTTCGTATTGATTGCATCCCGATATGATGTGCCAGACAGCAGGCCGTAAAATCATATGACTTTCATTTTACTCAACAACCCGTATCGTAGCAATGCGTGCGAAAAGCAATGTGTACCCCTGATAGAAGCGAATTATCTGCATAACAATTCTAAACACAATTAAAGAGAATACACGCTTTCGGCAATGTGTACAAGGCCCTAAGAACGGAGCCAACTCGAAACCTAGCTGGACGTTCCGGACAGGAAGCAAAAAGCCATAATCGCACTTTAACTGCGTTCTGCTCGTTCTCATATTAAATCTCTGTATGTGTGGCGTGTATATCATTTATCAAAAGCTGCAATTTTGTGAGTGTTATTCTCGACTTTCTGTAATTCGAAATTGCTTTATGATATTTGTATACATAATTTGACAGTGTTTGTAAAGCCCTTAACATGACCCGCAATCCGTTACTCAGAGGGCTCCCAGTTAGGCTATGGGACGAAATAAATTGTTATTTATTCAATATCTCAGCCTGTACGATTGTTTTGGGGCGACAACATTCCATAACCTAGTTTTCATTATCAATTTAAATCGATTCAACAAGAAAATTGGTAGATTATCATACAATGTAATGCGACAAATCAGCGTTGGCAGTGCTGGTTTTAAATTACACTTTTCAGTTTCGCGTCCCGTGGCATCTCTGCATTTTATTTCGCCGTCACTTTGTTGTTTCTATGAAACTTGGCCTTCGCTGGCGTGGAATCGGGAGATAGGTGGCGGTAGGGGGCAATTCGGTGGTGGCGGTGGGGGTGGTCGGTGGAATTTTTATAGGGTGGAGGTGAGCTATGGGTAAGTGGGTTGGTGATTGGTTGGCAGGTTGGATGCATAGGTTGCTCAGCAGGTAGAAGGGTAGTAGGCCGTGATTTGTAGGGAATGTGCGCTTTTGCCGAAGGAGGGGGGGGGGGGGGGGGCAGTCGTGTGCACGCATAAAGGATGCTTTTGGAAGGTAAGGGCTTTCCGTATACACATAGACACACGCACGTACACAGCGGGGATTTATTCTAGGGAAGAAGGCTATACTACTGACATAGCAAAACATATCCTGAGGGCCATCGATGAGACCCAAGGAACTCACTAGTCGGCAAAGTATTTGCATTTTTTGGGAAGTATGAGTCATCTCCGTTTTAGCGCAATCTCTCTCTCAGCAACTTCTTGTTGCTGCGCTAATAAATAAAACGTTCCGTACAGCCGCGCTGAGATACGGTAAGCCAGACATACCAACGAAGCTCCGTGTACAGTGACAGCAAAGGAAGAAAAGTAAAGGGAAGCACAGGTCCATCTAGCGGACATGCAGCGCGCCAGCTTTTCCTGTCGAATCAGGGGAAAAGCGCTTCGCAGGGACAAGAAAAGGGAAATAGGGAGGGGGAGCAGAAATGCCTCCGCGTTGTCTGATGAGCGCGCCAGCGTCGGCACGAAAGAGGTGTCCAGCGGCTGCCGGAGAAGCCGTACCACCAGCCGAACGGGCGCTCATCCTTTATACAGGAAGCACCGACATTTGCTCGTTTGGCTCTAATAATGCGAGCGCGTACGCCGGGCGCGGCTGTGAAGGCGTCTGCCCGCTTTGACGCGATCCCAAACACGCACACACGCACGCGTGCGTGCGTCCCTTCTTTGATCCCCTCCCTCTCTACCATTAGCTCTTTCTCTTTTGGCTTCGGCCTTGTGTTTTCTTGGACCGTAGCATCTCACCTCTCCCCTTTTCTCCACCTCTACCTTCTCCCTCTCTATTCGCTACTTTTCCTCAGTTTTCGTGACATCAGGGGTTGCGCACACGCGTACGCGGACCAACCTGTTCCAGTCTTTTCTTCCCGTCTGCCGCCTTTCCCCGTCCCGCCATCTCCCCACAGTCGCTGGTGCTCCTTGCACATCCCTTTTTCTCCTTTCGGTTGTTTTGCCTTCTTTTGCAACAGCGTGCGTGCAACACGAGGCGATGTCCGTCTCTCTTAGCTCCTCTTTTCTTCTCAATTTCCCCCTCGTCTTACCGAGCCAACATTCCCTAATTTCCTTCTCTCTAACACCTTCTTTCCCGTTTTTCCCGACATCGCGAACACCAGTCTCGCAAAGCTGCTTCGACTTAGCGCGTGATACTCTTTTTCCTCCTTCTCGTATAGCTTCTCTTTCCACTTCTGTGCCTCACTCTCATTCCTGGCTTTCCCTATTTTCCTCTCCGAGAACGCGCCTCCTGACGCCTCTGCCCATTTGAGTCTTATAGCTCATGTAAGCGCGCCTGTGTCTGCCGGCTGTGGACCCCATTAGGACACGTTTTGGTTCTTTATTTTTGGGCAGTGCCTTTCAGTGCCACTTTTGCGACCGGTGCTTCCCCTCGTTTATCTTCTCTTTTCTCTCCCTGTTCTCCCTAAAAGGGAAAGAAAATCGTTCCCCGTGTTCGCGTATAATGAACAGAGGGCCGCGCTTAGAATATTGCCTCCTTGTTTTCTTCGGACATGGCGCAGTCAGTATTTGCTTGTGTGCTAACGCCCGCATCTCTGTTAATACAGGCGCGAGAATTACGCAATGATTTAACCGGCGATTTCTGCGAAGCAAGGCTGCAGCCCCGTTCTTGCGCCCACCTTACGCGTGGCACGCCGTTTTTTTTTTTTTAACACCAGCTTTCTACGGATAATAAATGAGTCTTAACTTCCGCTGCGTGCTGAATTGAATGAAAGCAATCTTTCCGTATAAAAATTTTTGCAGTGCTTAAATTTTCCCTCCGATCATTCCTTGCGCTTGGTTTCAGGAATACATAATCTATTTTAACATTCATGTGAATTTATCGAAGCACGAAAGGGAGCCGTGCAGGGTGTCAGTACTTCATGCCAGGTTGAAGGTGCAAGAAATTTCGGCAGATTGATTGATTGATTGATTGATTGATTGATTGATTGATTGATTGATTGATTGATTCTTCTGATTGGTGTAATGGTGTTTTTATCTACCCTACACATTAATGATGTAACTGCACCCTTTAAAAACCGGAGAAGCAGCCGAGAAATCGAATAATTCCAATGTCCAACTCCAACCTGGTTTTTCGCGTTTTTAATTTAACGAGCAATTAACCATAATCAGTGTTAGCGAAGTGCTTTCTTTCTTGCGCCAGCGGAAAGCTAATTTTGTTTCTAAGGGTAACAACCACAAGAAAACAGGCCAAAGGAAGGCAAGCAACAACTATCGCTGGTTTGCTACTGAGTGTTTATTAGGAGTATAAAGGCATGGAAAAAAAAAAACGATTGCTTTCAGCGCTTACATACGCTCCTCAAAAAATATTAGAAATATACGGCGAACACAACAGTTCTGTGATATGCATGAAAAGATACACTACTTCGTTTCTGTCTAGCGAAATAGACGGCTTACTAAGGCACGTGTCTCCTAACGGTGCGATTTGCAATGGCTCCATAATTTTGCAAGATTACATATTTATTTACTTGAATACATTGAGTGCCTGTGGGGGCATTAAAGAAGGGAATGGAAAGCATGGGCAAATATATAACACTGGAAGTGCAGCAAAATAGTAAAATACAGAAAAAATAGGAACAACAAAAATGCGGCAGAATAGATTACTGCTAATATGTTTTTCAACAGAAGATTTGGACAAAACAGTGCAGATACTGTGGCAATTGACGTGGGCAGGTGGTTCCATCGGTCGCTGGCTTTGGGACTAAATCAGTATAAGTATTTGTTAGTGCGACAAAAAGAGATTCCTGCTTTGTTAGGGGGGTCTGTACGGGATGAATTGTCGTAGGTACAGAAAGGAGTGCTTCTTTAACATGATTATTGTGACAGTAAATTTTGTGGAAGAGAGTAAGCGAGAGGCTTTTCTTTGTAAGTAAAGAAGTCAAAGGTTCATGATAGCTTTCATATTTGATACACTGGATAAACGCGAGTAGTTATGAAGTATGAATCGGGCTCTACGGTTTTGCACAGACTCCCATGTTTCGGTGAGACCACCGAAACATGGGAGTCTGTAATCGCACACCGAACATAGGTATTCTGATTTTGGACTTATCTCACTGTTTGTTGATACAGTGCATTTCCCGCATCCTTGGCGAGCAGTCGCATTTAGCTATATAGTCTCGATTGTGATCAACCAATTCTGGTCTACCACCATTTTCTACGCACCCCTCGTGTCCCCGTAAACCAGCATTCGGGCACCTGCCCGTGTGGTCCACGCACCCTTTTGCGAGGTACTGGAATGACATACACGGTATCAACCTATCACTGAACCAACTCGTAGGTGATATACGGAAACAACATTCTTGTCCACAAAAAAGACACCTTCCAGTGTCGTCCCCTACTGGTCCAGAAGCCCACGGTCTTCTGGGCCAGTAGGGGGCCAGTAGCCGTGGCCTAGTGGTTAAAGCGCCCGTCTCGGCTGCGGGAGGTGGTTAGTTCGAAACCCACCGCCGGGCACCCACCGGTAAAAATGAGTACAAGCGTCCCCCGGCCTGGCGCTTGGCCTTTCCAGGGGTGTGCGTTTGGGAGAAGCTCCGTAAACCCCGCTGCGCGCCCCTCATCCGCAGTGGGCCCAAACCCAGTTTCGAACCTCGCAGCCTGCAAAGGTGGTTCTGTTTGTCTTGCAAAGGCACTTCCTTTGAGCCTCACCTGAAGTGCTCCCCTAGAGCCTCAGCTGCAGCAGTCCCTCCCATAAATCCCGATCCACCAGCCATATCTGGCATCTGCTGAAGGCGTCCCGTAAATCGGCCGTATTTCTAATTTATGAATCAGTGCTAGCAGTGAAGTGCACGTGACACGTCTGTTGCATGTCATACAGGGTTCCCGGTTGCGAAACGCCGTCTGTTGCGGCTTCAGTGCGAAGACCGACTTCCGCTTCTTCTTCCTTGGCTCATGGCACACTTACTCGAGCTGTGCATCGCTGTCTTCATCCACCTCAGTTCGAGACCATCAATTTTAAAGCAACTCCACGCAGACATTTGCACAAGCGAGCCAAAATGTGAAAGCGTGGCTACGTCTGCTTGGCCAGCCGTGCCGCGCCGCATGTGAGAACGAAAGATTGCTTTTGAAAATCCGTCTACGTTCCCGGCCTTGATTCGCAGCAGTCTGGTTTGGTTTGGTTTGTGGGGTTTAACGACGCAAAGCAACTCTGGCTGTGAGAGACGTTGTAGTGGAGGACTCCGGAAATTTCGACCAACTGGAGTTCTTTAACGTGCACTATATTATCTCTCCCAACTTTTGTATTTTCCAGTGTTAAGTTGAAGTTTCCAAGCTCCGTCAGTCGCGGCTGCAATCAACGTCTAAGAACTTAACATTGGCTTCAATTCTTTAACGTGCACTAAGCCACTATACTTATCTCTCCCAATTTTTGCATTTTCCAGTGTTATGTTGAAGTTTCCAAGCTCCGTCAGTCGCGGCTGCAATCAACGCCTAAGAACATTTTCGAAAGCGTGCTAGACCTAGCAAATACCAAGGCACCCGTGAAGCAGTGCAGTTCGTCGTCGGGCGCAAACGTGGACCGGACCATCTAACAGGCATGCGTCATCCTGGCCCGAGCAGAGCTGGCAACATATCTGATAGCATAGATTTTTTCTTTCTTTTCCGCTGCGAACGCGGTGTACACCGAGTCGAGAAACGCTCAGGCAATGCTGCGCGGTGGCAAAAGTGTGATAGTGGTTGTGGGCGAAGCCGTGGCGAGAAGCAAGCTGAGATGTGCTCTTAGGTATAAATAATTTTCTCATTGTCTCGTCGATAAACGTAAGCTTAGTCACGGCTTATCTTGGAAGCTCGCAATGAAGGGGCTGCGATGAGCGCGCTCATTTCCTATAAACTCTTCAGTGCCCGCCTGTGGCGCTGCAGCGCTTCGAAAAGGCTTCAGCGTCGGCAAGTCGGTGTACGCCTCGCCGTCTCGTTACTTTGCTGCGTGCGACTGGTCGCTTTTTATCAGCGTCAACTTCACGTAATTGATTAGTTTTTGTAACTTTATCACAGGTTACGTTTGTGCGATTATGTTTTGCCATTCAAACTATTGTCCTGGTTGGAGGTTCTGCAGCGGTTTGCCTTACAAAGAAGGTGCAGTTCGAGACGAAGAGATCACAGCGTGTGAAGAACTGATCCTCCGTTACGAAAAAGACAACTCATCCGGTGGCATCACACCTCGGCGGTAAAGTATTACAGTCACTTATGCATTGTATTGACAGTTATAGGTAAAATAATGCGTAATGGTACTTTCCGTTTATGGTAGCGCCGTGCAACAAATCAACGTGTATTTGACTTTTAGTGCTTTATTGCCTGAAATATAACGCACAGGATTTGCATGTTGTTGCTTATGGCGATTTGATGTGTATGTATATATCTTTAGATCTGTTTAGATGTTGGGGAACGCTTTATAGCTCAGTCTTTTGCAAAGTGAACGATGTCATGAATATTTGCACCATTTACATGATACTAAACGCTGGACCCGGCGACTGAAAAGTTTCCGTACCTAATGAATTTAGGTTATTCTGTTATGATGCGGCCACAGAGAGTTGTAGGACACGTGCCTCCTGTCTTGGAAGAATTTCAACGTTCACGAGCTATTAATTTTTCTGCGTTAGCCAAACAACAGTGTTTAACAAGGTTAGGTGCGTGACTAAAAAAAATTCCTTGTGAACTCAATTAGAGCAAGCGCCTGCTTGAATACTCCCTACGACTGCAAGCTCACTGGTTTTATTTGTTCACTCACTCGTACTTTCCCTTGCTTCCTAACTGCGTTGGCACTTTCATGTTTTAGTTGTTATTCCTAGCTTTGAATCGTATTAATGAAAAGGCTTTCTTATATATGCTATAAAAAAAGATTTCACTTTGAGTGAGCAGACCTACCTTATAGGCCGTTGCGTACTACAGGCCACTTATCTTTGGGTTCCGATCTCTGCGTCGACGGTCGCATATCAACGGTGACGAAGTGTAAAAGTCTCGTGTGCCTTGCGACGTCAGTGCACGTTAGAGGATCCCAGGTGACCGAAATTATCAGGAGTTCTGATCTACGGCGTCTCTCATGACCTGGGTCGCTTTGGGACACCAAACCCAATATCAAACGAACTGATAGGGAACGGTGGAAGAGGACATTTTTATTTAACCAATGAAGACTTCTGTTTCATAGCCATCTTCTTCGTGTGGTGTCCTTGGTCCAGGAGTCCCTTGGCGGTCACTTCATAATAAGCGCCCGCTAAATCAGCAGTTGATATTCTTGTGAGTCTTGAAGAGAGCTGCCACCCGAGAGGAGAAAGTGGTGTGGTTGGAGGGGGGGGAGGGGGAGGGGGAGGTGACTGGACCCCTGGTGGGTTGTGGCATTTTTGTAGAGAATGAAACAGTTTTGGTGCATTGCAGCAATGTTCGGCTACACCTCCGGGATTTCGCGCAGAACAGGGAGATGTTTGTGGGGGATATTTGGAAAAACGCGCGTCTGACGCTGGTGCCGGGCTATATACAGGGCGTTTCATGTAACTTGAACCAAGGATTTAAAAAAAAAGCGAAACTTGTAGCAGGCTGAGACTAACGACGTATTCTGTGTCGTCAAATAGTGATCCACGGAGTATTTTTTATATTGCGCCCAATTAGCTAAGGTGAATTATGCAAAGTCATTATTATTCAATTTGGGACCACGTGCACTTCTTTAAGTATTAGAGGTGGTTAAGATACAACCTTCTTCGTTTCTTTTCTATTAGCCTACCTCGTACGTAATAGTTCATTATAGCATTATAAAATCCCACGAAATACGAAAAGGAATACCAGGTGACTATGGTCTTGCGCTACCGTAATTGCAGCGTTGCCAAACGGGCTTTGATTTCACAAAGCGTGCACGTTCTCCGTCTTGAAATGAGCGTCCAACGGACGCCACTATCAGCGTAGTTTGGAAACTGAGTCAGCACATATTACCAGAGCCCAGAACGCCCGAGCTACGATCAGTGATAAGCGATGGGCAGGCCACCAACAGCAATCTTGGGCGGAGCTCTTATCTAGCTATCACATTGACGAAACAAAAAGGGGAGAAAAATCCCTCTAGTCGCCTAATTCAAGGCAGCCTCGTTTTTTCTTTTTTTTGTGTGTGTGTGCGTGTGTCATGGTGCAGTCTGTAAAATGAGCGGCGGCCGTTCTCTTGGACACGGTCACCGCTTACGTTTCGTTCAGTTCATCCAAACGTTGTTGGGAACGCTGCAATATTATAAGGCACGGGTGCAGTCCCGTGACATGTTTTTTTTTTTTAATATTTCGCACACTTTCTTCAAATACCGGAATAAAACGGCCACTTCATAGGTACCATCATCCGCAAAAATGTGGAGACCACGACTTCGGCGGCCGGAGCGGCTGCGGAGACACACCGCGTCGCTGCTATCTCGCGCGGCTCGCTCGCTTCGAGAGTGCCCGTCGTGACGCAAGACTTTCCCTCGCTCTCGGGCGGACGCTTATCATGTCGCACTAGAAGTTTGTCAGTCATGATAAGCGGCAGACCGAGAGCGAGGAAAGTCTTGTGTCACGACGGGTACTCTTGCAGCGAGCGAGCCGCGCGAGATAGCAGCGACGCGGTGCGTCCCTGCCACCATGATCCCTGCAGACGCTCCGGCCGCCGAAGCCGCGGTCTCCCCACTTTTGCGAACGTTAGTACATTGGTAGGAAAAAACTGGATATGTTGTTTCCGAACGCCCTCCACAACTTGATGAAACCCCCTTGTCCCCAAAGTGAATAAGAAATGTTTAGCAAAATTTATCTGAGTTAATTAACTGAGCGGAATGTAGGATATGATAGGATAGGAAATACGTTAGTTTCTCTAGGAAGGTCTTGTGCTAGTTGCAGAAGAGGTCCATCTTCCGTCTTCTCACAGGGTCGGTGCCCCTATTCCAGGACTCCGCTGAGCTTCGCTGCTCGCTGGGCGTGCTGGATTAGACCTAGTTGGCAATCCAAATCGCCGCTGGAGAGCCGGCTCTCCCACTGTTCCGCACTCGGGTCTTTGAGCGGAATGTAAAAAACTTTTCTGAGGAACACTGAATGACAGAAAAATACGTGTCGTTGGTTTCACCAAGCTTCGTTGCAGCGTTCTTTAACTCTTGGTTCAAGGTACATGACACGCCCTGTATACAACGGTATCCACTACATCTGCGGTTGCAGATTTTGTAGACATAGATTTAAAGCTCTCGTTGAGTGTAAACTTTGGCGTCTACCTGTCAGTGTCTTGCGCCCTCACAAGTAACGGGTAGGGAATTCAACGTATCTAGATTATTATTAACACTACCAAGGAAAATGCGCCATCTTTGGTAAGACTGGCATCTAGGGAAAAAAAAAGCATATCGACGACGAGTGCGTCCGTCAAGCTGCGGCATCAAATTGTACCAGCTATAGATCACAAACGATGGTCGCATCCATTCTCATGAACTCTCGAAGAATCAAGAAATAGATTGATGATTTAAGCACCTTCGTTATTCTTGTGAAGTAATCGGTTGTTTCCAGCACTTAATCGTGGTTGGGCAGTGACATAAAAGATGGCGATGTCTTTCCGAACCACTCAAGGTGTTAAAGGAGAGAATGATGGATTATTTAGCGCAATTAGGTTAAAGACTAATTAGGTGCGCTACACTTCGTTTTCCCTTTCAGTTTCAGTTCGAGACCCGGTAGTGCGATAGCAGTGTGTTCTGATCACGGATGAGAGTTGATGAAGATTACATGGCACTGTGATTGATTGAATGATCGATTTATTTATTTAATTATTTATTGAATGCACATTTTATTTAGATTATTCACAGTCCTGTTATATCAAGTAGGTTGACCACCCAATCCGGTAATCCACTGGTTATCGCTAACGTGCTGGCCCTCGCCACCAGTCAATGCTAACGGTCAGGATCATCGCTGAGCAGAATAGCCTCCAATTGCTCTTCCTAGGGGTTTGTAATAGAGTATACTATTCAACTATGGGATTGAATCGGCATTCCCGTACCATGCGGTAGAGATTAGCTACCTTTCCACAGTGCAGGCACTGCGGGCAGTATTGTAGTATTGTAGTAGGGTACGGTTGGCGTAGTCTAACTGGTTTCCGTCAGTTTGCAAGACCCTATTGTGTTTTCTTCTGATTTATTAAGAAATTAGCTGCAGCCGTGGCTCAGTGGTCCGATGCAATGGCCGGCATATGTTCACAGCGCCGCGGTGTCGAAACCCACTTGCAGTCATAAGGTATTTTATTTTATTCTCGACTACTAAGTACCACAAGCGAGGACCGGACAAACAGCCATCGGCGAAATTGGTGCATAAATGGTGGGCTGTCATGCACGCTAAACAAAAATAGGAACAAGTACACTGAAGGCCTATCGATATTGACTGTGAAAGAATTTCTTCGAATAGGATTTTCGTAAATGACTGTGCGAAGCGGCATGGTGCCAGTTAGTTCTTCAGAACGGTAAAACTTCATCGGCATGTTCTTTTCACAGACCACCGGGTTATTGACTGGTTGTACTGTTTAATTTTACGACAATGACTCATACAATACGTTAAGATTACGTTATTTCAATCGAAACCAACAAGCGTTTTTTTTTTTCTTAGTAAAGGCCTTGAACTCAAATTGTCTTGATGAACTTCATTTGCTTATCCGCTTACAAAGACTGTGTTTCAAATTACAAGAAGCCATATTTTGGTAACAAATAACCATAAGCATATGCACTTCTTAGCAGAGAATTTTCATCCCATTTAAGGCCGACATGACACATTAAAATGTCAGTTATAACTAACAATGTAAAAGATGCAGTATATATTGTCAGTGAGCGTGTACGGTCTCGACTACTTCAAACAAAACGACCACAAAGTATAGTGACCAAACAAGGTCACTTCTTTCAAAGTGTCAGTGCGTCCTACCCGACCAAGCAATAAAGTTACAGCCCATGTGAAGCACAACCTCCGCGCCCTTCTGTGCTTGTATCACTTTGCTTGTGCTTGAAGGAAAGAAGCCAACAGTTGGCGAGGCCAAGGAAAGCGTTGGGGATGGTACTTTATGTCTGTTTTTTTTTTAATGTTTACTTGGATAATCACAGAAATTAGTAATGTAATCTGTTTAGGGGAAAGATAATTAAACACAAAGTAGAAGAAAAAACAACGTGCCGATGGTGGGAACCGAACCCACGACCTCCGAATATCGCGTCCGGTGCTCTACCAACTGAGCTACATCGGCCGCTGTCCCCCCTGCTACTTGCTTGGGTATTTATGTGCTTGTATCACATAAGCGCCCGTGTCGTATGCACTGTTGCTTTCAAAGCAGTGACCATGTTATAGCTAGAAGTGTATGACCGTGTCCAAAAACTACGAACACTAGTGTTTCCGCCAACTTTCTTGACCGGCATATTTCTCTTGTCCAAACACAGTGCCAAAAGCCTGGTACATCCTGTACAGACTCTAGTCCAGTCCCCTTTAATATACCGTCCCCGACGAGGCAGGGACTCTCCAACTAGACCGCGTACCCACGGCCGACGCAAAGCGAGCAACGGGATTCGACCAAAGGCTGCACCTCCTACGTTATGCGCACTGGCATCCAAGCAAGCCCTGCTGGGATGGGGACGTCCTAACGACAAATTAAAGCACATTAACGGGATGAGAAGTGTCGCTCTAGAAGACGTCGTCTCTCCACCTTCCCCTTCTTCGTTCACCCTTTCCTTCCCCCGAGTCACCCTTTCCGCGCTTTGCTCGAAGCCCTTATTCGCTTATGCGCGTCTGTCTACGTAGGTGGCAGCCGTGAGATTCCCTTTCTTCTCGGAAGGCTTCGTTAGCTGAGGTTCACGTCCAGTTTGTCATCAGTCGGCTGGGGTGGTCCCGTTCTTATTTATACCGCCCCTGTCGCCTTTTCGGGAATCTGGTCTCTCTCTCTCTCTCTCCTTTCTGCTAGCGGGCTTCGGACGCGTTCTTCTTGTCAATTTTCATGTCTATGTCATTCGTCTTTGACCGGTGGGTTCTCCGAGCCCTTAGCTGCTGGCCATACGCGTGCAGTGCATCGAGCGGTGGCATCTGGTCTCGCCTTTGGCTGCTGCCTCGCGTGCCTTCACCGTTCTCTCCTACTCTTTCCACACATTTGCCGGTGGCCATTCTCTCTCTGAACGGGCTAGTCCAGGCAATTGCTATGATTATGTCATCTCGATGCGTGAGGCATGCGTGTTGAATTGGCGAATTTGGACGGCATCTCTGAATTTGTATTTTTAGACTTCATGCATGGCGGACTTTGCAGGAGTGTCGATGGAAGCTGTGGGATTGATGTTACTGGAAGGATAACGCGCGTGGTGTTTCGGCTCACTGGTTGCAACTTATTTTGTCGGGAATAGATCAGTGTTAACTTTCAAACGAAACACTGCAGCGCCACCTTTCCCAGAAGCACATCCCTATTCGATAGTCTCTGTTGACGGTGATGCATTTCAAACCAGCCTATTTGTTCTATTGTGCGCTGAGTCCGCCGGTCTTCCTATCCGCCATCATTCTATTGCTATTTTGGTGCATTTTTTCACTGTATAAATGTTCGAAACAAGCTGTCTCTGTTGCCTGTCGTCGGCCTCCTGACATCGTCAAGCTGTTCTTGTAGCTTTTGCCGGGGAGTCCGTCAACATTTTGAATGTTTAAAATAAAAATGAATTGAATTGAGTAGAGTTTTGTATTATTATATGTAATTCAATATTGGCCAGGAGTAACAGCTTCTGCAAGCTATCAGCGAAAGAGAATACACCGCGCCTAAGAGAAATCCACGTGTACGGAACACACGATGAAATGAAGCGCTTGACCTGTCAGCCATTTAAGGACCGTGCCATTGCTTGTTCGCTCTCATTTTTAAATATTTTTGTTCCATTTTTACTTATCTTCATTCTACGCAGTATGCTGATAAAAAGCGGCATATTATCCCTATTTAAGCCTGGCATTCTTCTAATTGTCCTCGTTGAATTTATTTCTGGTTCATTTATTCGTTTATTCATTAGGTAAGGAAAATTTACACTTGATGCGAGCTCAGCAAAATTGGGGGAGTGGTATACGGGTGTATACGTAGTAGTGAATAATATCTCCCAGGAGCCTATCTTCCTGCCGTGGTGGAGCGGGGATGCTGATATAACTAATCCGAGATGAAATCGTCTCTGCAGAACGAGCTAAAAGCGATACTGCGAAATTTTTTCTGACTTTACAACCCTGGGCAGTAAGAAGGCTCTTTTACAACATATGCACGCACTGTCAGGAACAGTGTACAGCAGACCTAGAACATCTTATATGGCAATGTCCATCGTTTTCACGAGGAAGAAACAAAATTACGCATATTCCACACGACGACATGCCCACATTAGCAGGTCAGGTTATATTAAGCACCGAAATGCAACACTCCATTGCTACATACGGCAGTGAGAGCGGCCTGCTTCGAGTAGTGTGAGAGAGGTCGACTTAGAGCGCGAAGATCGGCCGCATGGCAAGCAACAAGCAACAGCTTGAAGAACCGTTAAGACGAAGAAGTTACACTCCCATCCCTCCTAACTCCCCAAGAACCCAAACAGCGGCCGAGAGCCATCCCTTCCTTTCAATAAAGGCTTCATTCATTTTACCCGGTGATCCATTATTTTAATCTCCTTAAGCAAGCGAAATAAATGCTCCAGTCCAGGGTCAGGATTCATCGGGTCAACGAGCACCTCGTGTTCATCGTCACGAAACGCGCGCAGAGGGCAGGTGAAACCGGATCCCGATCACGTGGCCCCAGGCGACGTTAATCTCCGGATTAGTCGTCGTTAAATCCCCTACGCTCCGGCTGACCATGCCAGAAGGCACGTGCCCTCTCAGGCGCTGCAGCACACGCGCACACAAAAATTAATGTTTTTATATCTATTCTTTAGTTTAATTGAACCCTCACATTCGTCGTTATATCTGGCAGTTTTTGCTTTTTCTTTTAGCTGCTGTTTTTTAGGGCAGCCCCACCAGAAGGCACTGCTTTCGCAACAAGCGCTACTTGTCTATGATGAGTATAAGGTCAGAGACATCTGCCGAACGTACCGCTAACTAAAGGAACCGCTGGATATTTAGCGGGATCCCAGCTGGCAAAAAAATAAACGCGTCTCAAGAAGAACATAGGATGAAGGCAGGGGTACACAAGCTAGCCGAGAGTAGAAGCTTTATACAGACAGGACGTTAAAGGCGGTCCAGAGGGAACTTTTGTTTTTCCTGGTGGCCTGGCGGGCTCAATTAGGTCTCGTTAGACTTAAGCCCGGGACCAGACGCGCCCACGCGGGCTCCTTTTCTTATTTGATTCTTTATTTACATCTGTTTCGACGCAGTGAAAGATTCTACATGCACGGTTTCCCATGTGCATGTGCTGAGAATGTTGTGATTGTCTTAGCGGGGCTCCTCGCAAGGTGGCGCTTAAAGTACCGAGTACACAAGAGCCCCTAAGCGGAAGTCCGCCTCCACGTGTGCTGCTGCTGTTGGTCCGCGGTTTGTGTAGCCACGTGTGGTAGTCCGCAAAACGATTTTAATTGCAAACAGCTCCGTGGGCTAACTGGCTTGCCGGTGAGTGTGAGATGGATTGGAGCACTGCGGGTGGACGGAAAAGTAAAAGAGCGCAAAGAAGACAGATGGGATGGGCGTGCCTTGGTCGATGAAGACACGTCTCGTTCACACGAGATGAGGCACATTCAGGCAAAGATTATACTTGCAGCATGAACACGCCTTCTACTGTAGAGAGCCTGCGTTGCCCATCACTGGAGTATTTTTGACCAGGTGGAGTCTGTCCGTTCTTTTAAGGCGAAAGCTTTTTAGGCTCATGGTGGATATCCCGCGTCTACGAGATGTGTGCGCGAGATTTTGCGAGATGTCAGCGAGACGTCACAATAGGTTCTGACGTCAACATAATTTCCCCGGTAAGGACACCGTTATAGGTTCTGACGACGAAACCGAAGGAAAGAAAGTAATGAAATTATAACGAGTACACAAGCACGAAAGATAGAGGAAGAGAAAAGGTAGACATAAAAGAAAGAAGAAGGAGGAAAGCCTTTCGCCATTAAGCTCTTGGGAGAAGCTAAGTGCAATCCGGTAGTTTTCTCTTCTTTCATTTTCTAAATCGCTAAGCACTACGCCACAAAAGTATAGCTTCCTCTGCCTGTCCCAGGTCAGCTCATTTCGTCTCTCTTTGAAAGCGCTTTGAGGCTATCCCGTGTATCTTTTTGTAAACTTGAGAGAGGTTCGTGGCCGGCACACGCTGCAAACTTATCCGGAACTTAATTCAGTGGGGACGTCTAAGCAAGAACGTACCCTCTTATCTCGTCATTGTTTAAAGGAGAATATTGTTAATCATTTTTAATTGATACATATCGTCCGCCTCAGTGTTTTCCGTCAGATATTACAAACTACACCTCCTTCCGTTCCGCCCATGCTTATAATGCCAACCTCTTGTGGGTTGTCCTATCTTGGCAAGAGGACACCATGCACAACTCCACCCACGTGCACCCGCAGCGCGCTTAAAAAGAAGGGTCATCAATTTCGACCTCGCTAAAACGATTCGACAGTAGGCGTACGACTCGTACTCTTCGAACCTTTAATTATTGACCGCCATATTGACCGAGGACGGCGCGTGCTCGTCTCGCGAGGCAGTCGTTTATGGTTGCACATGCCACCTAGCGGCGCACGCGCGTGCCTTGTGGTGTTTGCCTCCCTCAATAAGGTCTGAAGGTAGTCGCGTGCGCTCCGAAACACGCCTGCCTGCGGTGCTCTCCTTCGGGCGGGATAGTGTCTTACAGTTCCCGATTCTCTCTCTCTCTCTTTGTTGCTTGTTTCTCAAAGAACGTGCGCGCCCCTGTCAACGGGCGCTTGTGGACTGCAAGCTGCCCGTTGTACCTGCAAGCAGCAGCGGTGTCCAAGGATGCGTGTTTGGCCAGCTGCGGCGAAATTGGCACCGCGGCCGGCCCGTTTTGTTTCCCCTCGGCCCGAAGCCCATAATTACTGACCTCCGACCGCCCCAACACACGCGCGGATCCTGCTTGCTGACCTTACTCCTGAAAAAGTAACATGGACTTTGTTTTTACTTTTTGCTTTGCTTTTGATTGCTGTTACCTGGCTAGTAACTAGCAAAGCTCGGATTGCTTCTTTGCGCGTTATTTTCTGACCGTTCGCTTGCCTCTGGTCATACTACAGACAGCAACAACCGTGCGTTCAGCCGCCTACTTCCTAAATCCTATATACAGCTGATATCCAGGGATGCCAGCGGCTAGCTTTGGGTTTGATTGAACTCGCCGCTTCATGTTCTTGGGTTGTTGGTCTTGCGTTGTTGGCTTGTTTCTTTTCCCGGGCCCGCCTGCCCTCTTCCTGTCACTTGTTATACGAAGCGTTAGTTCGTTCTGTTTCACGCGTTATTCGAGACACGTTTTCTTTTTGCTCTCGTTGTTTATCGGTCAAGTTTGGGGGCTCACGTTCGCATCTGCGTCGCCCTAAAGTGGACGGACAGCCGTTCTCATTCATTCATTTTGCACGCTCTAATAATAAGTACAACTCCTCTCAAGCCGAACCACTCGTGGCCCTCACGTCACCGCCCACTAGCAACAACGATGACCCCCCCCCCCCCTCCCTCCCCTACACACTGTTTCGCGCTCCTTTTTTTTTTTTCTTTACAATCTTTCCCATTTTGGGCCCCGCAGACTTCATCTCTCCCTATATCCTGTTGTCCCAAAATCGTCCCCCCCCCCCCCTCCCGGCAACCTCAAATGCGAGGCCGGACCCTGCTGTCTTATCCCCAAGAAAGAAAATTGGGAGAAAGGGAGGGTGAATGTGGATCGGACACGTGGGGTCAAGTAGCTCCCCCTCTCAACTTTGGTTAGGCCGATAACAAGGGTCTGGTGCTGTCTGGCGCTCACATCTGGCTCAGGAGTGTCGTGCTCGTGGTATCATTTGGAGCAGTTTAGCCTTTGTCGCTGTTGACTGGAATCGACTTTGTGATCAAGATCGTATTCGGCAACATCTGCAGATTTCCTCTGAAGAGTATATTGTTTTTCATTTCGTTTACCTTCCAAGAGCTCGTGCCTGCTTTTCGCAATAGCACTGGCCTTTTCTAATCGCGCGTCGTTACCATCCCAGATCGTAAGGCGTGAATATCTAGAGTCTTAGTCAAAGCCGTCCTTCCACAGGGCTTGTTTCTGAGCAGCGTACCCTTCATGAGAAAAGCGGTCATCTTCGCCTTTAAACAAATTTGCATAAAGCCTTAGGACTTACATTCTATGATTTTCCTATGTTATTACAGATATGATTGCTGTCGATACGCTTTTTGCGAGAAGATTAAGCTTACTGGAATGTCTACAACGAATGGCCCAAATAATCGCAGTTCATTTTCCGGGTCCTGATTAGATAATACCAGTGTAGCGTGACATTTTGAATTTGGTTAATCGATCAAAATTTCAAGCAAACATTGTAGGTGTTCAAAAGTACAGCCGTTACCTATACGATTGTCTTCGTTAGTTTGACAGGTGATTTCAGCGTGCACGGGTAATGCACTCTACGTGCACAACTCAACAGATTTGTTGCGTGTTTCTCAGATATTACTGTGATTATACAGTTTCATAGTAATTGATTTCAGAGTAATTAGTGCTGTCCACTACTACGTCTTAATCGTTTCATGATATGTGGCAGTGGTGAGGGCATCCGGCGTTTCGGAAAGCAAGGCGTCCGTTTGCTGTGCGGTGTCAGTGCACGTTAAAGAACCCCAGGGGTCGAGATTATCCGTAGACCTACATACGGCGTCCCGCATTGACTGGGTTGATTTAAAACGTTAAATCGTATAAGCTATCTTTGCACTGTTTTAAAAACTACGTTTAGTCAGGGTTGCTGTTTTCTTTTTTACACGAATTTATCACGCACTCGCACGAGATTTCACCAAACAAGAGATTTAAACCATACGAGCAAGTGTTAGGTTGACGTAGTCCAGGTGTCTGTTTGAACGAAGCGTAACTTCGAATCAGGCAATTTTGGAATACAGATATTTCGCTATATATAAACACTGGCACACGTCCGCCTGGGACTTTGCTATTTGCGCAGGATGATGGCGGTTTCCTTGGCTGAGAGGCGACTGCCGCATACCAGATCGTCGTTTGGAGTTTCTAAACCGAGGCATATCGATATCACGAAGGGCATCGCCACCACCGAATGCACAAGCGACGAGTACACCGATGCATTTGTCCTTATACTCACCCTCTACGACCACCGCTTCTGATTGTATCCCTGAATCGACGAATCAATCTTCTCGTTAACCCGATCGCGTTCCTTCGCTCCTCGCTAATGTAATCTCTACCGCCACTCGCAAAGACAAAGTAGGAAATGAGGAGGGGGGAGTGTTTTTGTGGTCACGTCGGAGTTCAAGGTATACGAAGAAAGAGAATAGTGCGTGCGACGACCGTGTCCGGTACACGAGGTCAACGCTCTCTGCACCTGGCCCGTGGGCGGCGCTTTCTCACCAAAGTAAGTGCTCTGTACGAACCCGCCCCCGCTGTTTTCGGACTTGTCGTAACCACCGGTTCCCGACACCGACCGCGCGTGCCACTTTGACGAGCAACACCTGGCCGATTGGAGATTCATTGTTTCTGAGTAGCTTCCTGGATTGTTTTCCTTCATTTTCTTTTTTTCTTTCTTTTTCCTTGCTGCTAACAAACAACGCAGCGGTGTCTGCAGCATTTGGTTTCTGAACTCGAGGTTACGTCAAAAAGAAAAGCTGCATTGTCTCATTAAAAGAATATTTCTACCAAAAATTCAAGGCACACGTCAGCTCCGTTTTTAAAAGCATAAGGCGACAGCGTTACTGTTTCCAATCTGCGACTCCCCCTGCCGATACTCCTTCCCGTACATACACATTGGTAATTTTAATAACGTGTCATTTGTCCTTACTTTCAAACGCATATTCGTCAGCATACAGTCATAAAGTGCCACACTATGCAAAAGACCCTCCGAACGTACGCATACACTCCCACTTAGCCAGGCCTTACGAATGTGCCAATACTGGCCTAGAGGTAGCACGTGAGACTCGGGATCCAATTATCATCCCGGAGGGTTCGGTTCCCATTTGAAAGGTGAAGCCAGAGTTGGTAGCTCCTGCCGTCCTAACCGTGTAATGTAGTCTCGTGACGTCATACAAGCCGCCAACCAATCGGTGCCAGGCATGCATGCTACGTTCACCAGAAAATCCGGTGTCGGCGAAAAATCTCGACCATGGTGCTAGCAGACCGTAGCTGGTAGCTGGCATGGCCGAGCACTAACTGGACGTATACGGTTTTCTGACATTACCTTTGACAGTAGCTGCCAACTCGGGTCTCTCCTAACAGAATCAGCCTGCCAGGAGACTTCAATTTTGAATCAGACACGTTACCCATAGGACACGCGGCCACATTCATGCGAAATGGTTAAAGTATGGCTTTATAGTATAGTTTAGTAGCCTATATAGTGTGGTAGCCTTTAGGGGATTGGCCCCACCGGGGTGGTGGTGATGGTGGTGGTGGAAAAAATGCTCGGCTTCTGTGCCCAGGGAAGTGGGATCGAATCCCGGCCTCGACGGCTGCGTTTCGATGGAAGCGAAACGGAGTAGCGTCCATGTGCTGTGCGATGTCAGTGCACGTAAAGAACCCCAGGTGGTCGAAATTTCCGGAGGCCTCCACTACGGCGTCTCTCATAGCCTGAGTCGCTTTGGGACGTTAAACCCCACAAACCAAACCAAACCAAACCTATACGCGATCGCGTCGTGTACCTTAAAGGCTGCGATTAAGTGTCCCCCATAATTGATGTTGTTGTTGTTGTTGTTGTTGTTGTTGTTGTTGTTGTTTTCATATACAATACCGACACCGGGTTTTTTTTTTTTTTTTTTGAGAAGGAGCCTTGACGCTGTAGCTTTAATATTTGAACTCCGTGTAGAGGGCTACCAAGCGTAGAGGTCACCACACCGCGTCCGTACCGCCATCGCAACATAGTGGACAAATTAAGTACCCTATTCCCTCGTAGCCGAGAGGAAGCGTAAGCACGAAACGCATGGCAGGAGAGAAGCTGAGCATTCTGGGATGGACTCACGAAGGACTCAAATATTTTCAAGGTTCTGTGACAGCTGGACAAAAACCACCTCCGCCTTTGTTCGGCTTCAGTTCTTCGAGCTGAGCATCACATGGCCGCTTTCGCTGCTTAAGGAGCTTCAGCCCAGATCCGCTTCTCTGCTAGCATGACAACGCACTCCGCGTCCAGCTTACTTGCGTTGTGTTATTTTGCGTGTCACAGAGTTCAGCCGCTTTCCTCTTTCTTACGGGGCAGTGCAATCGCCTCTGCTGCGTCCCTGCTTGACGAACCTGGCATTCTCGCGCTCCTTTATTTTTTCTTTCTGTTTTCGACCATAGCGAAAATTTCGACTTCCTTTGGCAGCCATCTTACCCTCTAGTGCGGCCATGCACAAAGTTGGCACTTGTGACATACGCGAGTCTTCCCATATCGTGACTCAACTGCGGCACGGTACATCCACGGCAGAAGAGCTTGCACGGGAAAGCGCGCAACGAAGTTTGAAGGATAGAAAAAGGCGATATAGCCACTACCAAGTTCTTTCTGCCGATTGAAACACGCAGCTCGTAACACTAGCAATGACTTACAACAGAGCGAATAAAAGTGGCGACGACGAATTGACCTAAGGCAAGGACGAAGGAAGCTGCTCTGTTTACGCGAACTCTGTTGCGAATCTCGCCCTGGCAATGTCTGAAGGACGAGGTGTTTCTTTTCTGAATATCAATCGGATGGAACATTTTAGAGTATCCTAAATGTTCTTTCTTATGTGCGTCTTCGTGTTCGGCCACATGCTCGTCATAAAGAATGCCTTAAGTACGATCTCAAGTATATAAAATACTTTACGGACGTTGTCCGCCAAACTTCGCCTAGAGATGGAGCTAGAAAGCACCGCATACATGCTTAAAGAGCCTGTACTGGGTGAAATGTTAGTGTTTGTTAAAGAATCACAGTTGTATCAGAATTAATCCGCAGCCATCCGCAGATGATATGCGTACATTCACACCAGCGTGCAATTTCAGGACATGACACCTCAGGTATTCATAGCATAGGCTTAGATAAAAACGCGATATGGTAAATGCCATTCACTGAAATCAGTAACGCCCTGCCGCGGTGGTGCAGTGGTTAGGGTGCTCGACTTCTGTGCCCAAGGATGTGGGATCGAATCCCGGCCGCGGCGACTGCTTTGCGATGGAGGCAAGAATTAAGGCGCCCGTGTGCTGTGCGATGTTAGTGCACGTTAGAGAACCCCTAGTGGCCGAAATTTTCGGAGCCCTCTATTACGGCGTATCTAACAGCATGAGTCGCTTTAGGGTGTTAAACCACACAAACCAAAGCAAACCAAATTAGTAACGCAAGCAACCTGAATTAACTTTTCATTAAGTTTTCCATTGCCTTGCAGCCTCGTGGCCCGTTTTGCCTCACAGCCGTCGCTTGTAGTTAATTTTTTTCATCCTTAATTAGTGCGTCTGCCTAAATGGTTTCTCGTAATTGTGCATAATGCTATTTCACTATCGTCATCTTATTAAAACGCAGTATTATAACTCAGTATTTGAAGTAGTCTTCTCCATGATGATGGGTACAATAGAACGAACTTCGTGCGCAACAGTGCTTTTGTTATAAAGATCTCTTTACTGGGACACGGACCACATCCAAGTACAGTGCTGTCAACAAAAGAGTAAAAACAGAAGATTTTGATAGCATTTTTCAAACATTTAACTGTTCTGCAATTCTGCCCATAGTTAATTCGAGCAACTAGGCTCAAGGACAGATGTCAGAGATGGAAACAAGATTAAATGAAAAAATTCCCGCTCACCGAGTTTACGATGGGGTGGGTCACGTGTCCGCTGAATTTCGCCGTGGATTAGCAGGCAGCAAACGGCGTCGAGACACTAATCCACATGAGTCATCAATCAGGCGACGCAGGGGCGCTTAAGCCGGTCGAGAGATTATCCAGGGCGCGCGGAATCTGGGATAAATGACCGCCAGCGAGCCACGGAGCCTACATTTTGCTGCGATCGTCGAACACCGTGCGCAGGAATGAGAGAGCAACAACTGCGAGTGGGTGGTGGAGTTGGGGGAAAGGAAGGGATGTCTTGCACGACTACGTACCTCATAGATCTAGCACCGAGTTGAAATCCACGAGGATTTAGTCCAGAAATTCTGCGAGCCGCGAATGCTCACAGCCTGAGCACCAAGTCTGCCCCTTCCGGAAGGAGCGGCAAATTAATTGGCAGCCAGGATTCAGCCGCGAGTCGGGGTGCGCTATGCTGGGCAATAGCAACGTGCTGTTCAGCAGACTGAAATAGATTGTCGGGTGATGTGCATTTGTATCTATTTGCAAAGCACACTAGTCGAAACGCAGACTTGTCTGGGCTTTCAAGGCATCTAGTCCTTGCTTCCTTGCTTTCGACGTTATATACGGGCGGGTGACGGGCGGACTGAAGAAACAATACACAACAGAAAAGTGTATCAAATGACTCATACTAGTTAAAGCATATACATTGAAAGAGAAAGGATTGCTAGAATTCCCTCTCCCCAATACCCATCTGGGCTTTTGGGGTATAAATATATAAATCTTCCATCATTCTGCCGAGATTCCAAGCTGACAGATCATCATCATCATCATCATCATCATCAGCCTGATTATACCCACTGCAGGGCGAAGGCCTCCCCCATATTTCTCCAATTAACCCGGTTCTGTGCTAGCTGCATCCACTTGACCCCTGCGAACTTCTTAATCTCATCCGCCCACATAACTTTCTGCCGCCCCCTGCTCAATCAGATCAACATCCTTTAACTAAACTGTCCGATCAACAGAGCTTGCTCTAGTCACTGTTTCAGCTCCGAATCCTTGGATGCGGAAGACATGGCTTGTTTACATCCCTGAAGACCTTTGGAGGCTCTGTGATTCCGTAAGCATCCCGTTATGCTTTGTTCAACGGCGGTCTTCGCCAAACGTATTGGTGAGCATATATTTATAGTCTACCCCGCGCAGGTTGGAAATATTATTTCGGCGGATATCCAAGAGGATTCACCTGCTAAACTGCGGACAAACAAATTTTGAAGCTGCCAGCTTGGGAACCGTCGCGGCATCATATTTTCACTTGCAAAACTTGAAGGTTTTCATGTCTCCTTTGATGAGAAACTGAAACTCAGCCGGCTTCTACCTGAGCAGCAGCCAAACATATGTTCTAGCGTGTGTGCCTCTCATTTGGGGTATTAAATCGATGTATACTGTGTTTTAAAACGCAATACAACGTAGATTTCAGCAAAGCAGACACCATAGTTTTTAAAGATACATTTTAGTTTTGGTTGCCCAGTACGCATTCGCACAAGGAAAAAAGATGGCCAACATAGACTGATTCGCAGGTCACTAAACTATCGTTGGCAATTGAAAATGTCAGCAGAATATGATTGCATGTTGTCCAAAGAGCAAGTCTGCTGTGGGCCTTAAATGTCTTCTATGTTTTAAGCTCTTCGCGGCTTTAGTAATACGTAATACATGAAATCCTTGAAACTTGCTTCATTTTGTACAATGAAATTCTGAGAGCGCTCATTTCAATTCAGTAAAAAAAAAAAAAAAAAAAAAATTTCAGCGAACATATCTTCAGTTTCCTGGAGCATGTTCAAGCCGTATTTCATTGTATAAGCGAAACAAAAAGCACAATCAGTGGACAGATGAGTTGCATACGCAAGAACGGATGGGCGACCGGGCGGTTTTCGGACGAGGCGAAAGTCAGACTCGAAAACAACGGAAACCTCTCCGTAGGGAGAGCTGCCTGCACCACCAAAGAACGCGTCAGCCAACGACTGGCAAAACAAGTGGCGCGAGAGCACGGAGCTTGTGTGCTGACGAAAGGATCTCGCCAGGATTTCCTTTTTCCCTTACTCGTCGAACCGACCTTCGACTCGCCGTGCGCTGGCGAGTTTGTCCAACATTGCAGATCACATGATGTTTGCCTACTGCGTCTTTATTCTGCCGGGCACTGTCACAGTTCTTATTTCACTTAGCTGCTGCCTGGTGGTCGTCGAAAACGTAGCTTGATTTCCTCTACTGTGTTCTCTACTAACCCCGCTAACAGCGCCTGCTGCAGTAACCATTACTGTCTTCGATAACAAAGCGTCTTCTCCGTCTTCCCGCATCTTGGTGTAGCAGCTCCAATTTTTCACGAGCTGTAAACGAACGGTACAAACATCGGCGAAGAGTTGGTGCTCCTTGCCGTTCAGATTCACAGCAACTACTGCGGTTCATTGTGGCAGTCGAAGTGTGGACTTAAGATCATTTAGTCGAATACGCGACCTATCTTATTTTTATTCGCTGCCACATTCCTCGCGTAGTTTTATTTTAGCGGAGCACTTGCGTGTAATTATGTCTCGTTAAATTTTCTGTTCCGTATGCACGCTGCATGCGTACGGTTGGATTTCTTTTTTTCTTAAAATAAGCTGTAAATATTGCCCGTATCCCGAAACCATACGTCCGAACAAGCACCCATTTCCCTGAGGAATAGGCCAAGAAAACACTCTCACGGAAACGTGGTGCAGCTATCGCAACGAAGCAGAACCGACTGGTGGTGCTTTCGTTTTTTGTCATCGGCCGGAACGAAGACGTCAGCATAAAAGCCCGTCAACGGCCAAAGTATGACGTGTATAAGGACGAAAGGGGATGGAGCAGGGAAGGGGCCAATGTTTGGGAGCCACATCCATTTGACAGTGTTTATTCGGCACAGGGGGGACGTTTACCAAGTCGCAAGTCAGTCACGGAGTCAGCCCACGCTCCGACCGCGAGCTATACACTTCGCTTTGGTTGGAACATTTTTTTTACCTTTGTTTTTTATTTTGTGTGTTCGTGTAGTCGCGGCTCTGGACTGCGTTTTCTCCGGTCTGGTCGTCTCCGTTTCCTCGCTGTCCCACCGGCTTTGACTTCGGCTTCGCCCTGGTCTTTGGCTCTGACTTTTGTCCCAGCTCTCTCTCTATCTGTCTGCCTCTCTTTCGCTGTTCCTGTGTCAACACGATGATGAAACGTCGGACTCCACCGAGAAAGTCTTCCAGATCGAAAGAAAACACGGGACGTCGAACCGACAACGGTGGCTTGTGCAGACTACGAGGAACTTAGTAGAGCCTACAGAACAAAAAAAAAAAAAAAAAGAAAGAAACCGTATGCAGCAAACTGCTGAACAATCAAAAGCAGTCTCTCTCATTGCCTTGGAGTGGTTATTGCTCCAGCTATTATGCGTTTGTGAAAGCGATATTATCTGTCGCTGATATTCATTTGGTCAGCGTCAAGAATGCTATGATATTGTGCTATTCTTCCGGTTACCATTAAATCAAGAATGTATGCATTGAAGCATATCTAATCTGTTTAGGAGGAGCCCTGATGAGCTTCTGCAGTTGTGCCCGTGAAAAAGGTTTTTGATGGACAAGCAAAGATGTTTATCATGTTATAATTTGAACTCATCTGCTCACTGGAGTACTGGAGGCACGCGAAAGACGTCCCTGACGACATGAAGTATTAAATTTTTTTACTAACGAATAACCTAAATTCGGCAAGAAATGCCTCTGCAGAGCAAATATTACGAGCCAATATTTGATCTTAAAAAAACTATCCGTAATTTTGAATAACACAATGGCCACGTCGTCTGTAAAGGAATTATTGACCGGCGATAAAAGACGAGCTCTTTTTTTTTATTTTTTAAATAGTGGACAACCCTGATCAACCTTCGCAGATCTTCTATTCGACGCATATGTCAGAAGGAAAGGCCAGCATTCGCGTGTGAGCAGGACATCGACAGTATAGCGGTTTACCTCTATGGGAATTTCCAATGCAGTTGTGGTAATGCGCTTACGTATTCGCAAGCTTATTTCGCGTATCTGATTTTCGGGTTGAGAGTTTATTCCGAGAATTTCCGAAATGTATATTTGCGCTTCTCTTGGCATTATGTAACTTTGAATTTTGCCGTCGTAGGTTTGTTCGACTCCAAATTCCCTCGCGTGCTCAACATAGTACTTTAAGTTAAACGTCTTAAAAACAAGACATTGCTTCGCATAATAAACACCGCACGGCAGCACCTACCATCTGGTCAGTTTTCCTATTTTCCCTATTCACACGCCCCCTTCAGCTCGCCTACCGAGTGTACGCCCTGCGGTGTTTCGCATAGCTGTCGCCTTGCCTTTGGCTCATGTGGCCAAAAACAGAGCTTAGTGACACCTCCCATGATGGCAGTGCGGGAAGAAGTTTGGGTGCTTAGGGGAGAGGCCTTTTTTCCTTAATCGCATCAACACATACTGTGCAGAGACCGGGGTGGGTCCAGCAGCCTGCGTTTGCCATCTTTGTTTTTCATCAGTCTATTTTTTTTTTTCGTTCTCTTCCTTTCCGTCCCGCCTATGTCACTGACTAAACCCGCCCTTCCCTAAAAGGGGAAGAAGCTGCTTTGCGAAGAAATGGCGCAAAAAGGGACTTGGCTGCCCTTTTCGACGTTTTCTCTTTGTCTTTCTTGCAGTCTCATGCATGTCGCGTATACGTATTTGCGTCGGCGGACAGGAACGTTAGCGCCCGCCCGCCGCTGTCTTTCACTTCGTCTTCTTTTGCAGTGGTATACGGTGCCTTTGCAAGCAAGTCGCCTCTAAATGACTCCCTGCACCCACCCCGTTTTCTTCCCCTTATCCTCTTTTCCTCAAAGCTTCCCGTTCCCTTTTTTTTTACTGCGACATACTTTCCTCGGCAGCTTGGACTTCCTCTTTATTTTTCTCGTCTTCCTTGGTACCCCCTCCGCTCCGTGACCACCTGCTTTCTACATAAGGATTTCCTGTTATTGTTTTACCTTTTTTCTTTATTATCTTTGGTATAGCTGTTGACCGCTTTACGTGTGTATCCTGTCAACACTCAGGCACGTTATGGAAAACCCTACAGCTTGCTAGAGGGTTTTATGGGCTTCGATAATCTGTTCTTTGCACCTTCCTGCCTCTCTTATTTTGCCGTAGAGGCCACACTGTCTAGCCCACTCATTTGCGATTCATAAATAAAACAACCGCTGTATTCATTCTGCTTTCTCACAAGAGCAAAACAGATCCGTTGCCCATTGCCTCATTGGTGATAACTTTGTTTCGCGTGTAACCAGCCCCTCCCCCCCTCCCCTTATCGAAAAAAAAAAAAACAAAGGCTAAGAGCATACATGCATAGTTAGTGGAACATGGCGGAAATTGACAAGACTTGCAGCCGCATGCATTCTTGGTTAAAGAAGCAGTTTACAGCCCAGTATCCCGTACTGCCTTTTTGAAAAGTAACTGAGAGCTAAAGAGATTTGGTTGTGATCTATGATGTCTTACCCGTTATCCTTGCTCAATGGTTCATATACCTTAAAAGTGAAGCTGACTCCCAGCCCATATATATATATATATATATATATATATATATATATATATCTGGGCTGAGAGTCAGCTTCACACACACACACACACACGCACACACACACACACACACACACGCGCGCGCGCGCGCGTGTGTGTGTGTGTGTGTGTGCGTTTTGTATATATGTGTATGTGTGTGCGTGTGTGTGTGTGTGCGTGTGTGTGCGTGTGTGTGTGTGTGTGTGTGTGTGTGTGTGTGTGTGTGTGTGTGTGTGTGTGTGTGTGTGTGTGTGTGTGTGTGTGTGTGTGTGTGTGTGTGTGTGTGTGTGTGTGTGTGTGAGAGAGAGAGAGAGAGGGAGAGAGAGAGAGAGAGACCTACCTGGGCATCTACATTGGGACTTTTGTTTGCACTAGCTAATACCAATATCGTGACATCGCCAAACGTAGAGACATCTTCAGGGAGGAAACACCATCAGAGTAATGTTGGATAATCTTTACACGTGTTAGTGACAGTGCCGCAGGTAAAACGAAAGAAAGACTGGGCGTTGCACTGAAAAGAACTCTTTATTGGTCTGACTTGCACCCACAAAGGTCTAAAACTCAGTGGCGGTGAAAGCAACAAACGTTCTTTCCATCTGGCCACCAAACTACACAATGTGCCCGCTGCCGTCAACAACTTTATATCTGAAGGCGACAAGGAAACATCGAAATAATCCCGCCAAAGGCAATTATAGAATAACTTGGAACAGTGTAGGAATAGTCGCGCGTGGCGACAATCATTCGGGATAAACCTCGGTGCATCTTGCGCTGAAAAAAAAAAAAAAAAAAAAGAAAAGTGGTAAACAGCGTCCGGATGGCAGGAAACGTGAACAAACAAGAAGAACGTAATTTAGCGACAATATTCTTCTTCTTTGCTTTACTATTCTTTTGCGCGATCCAGTGTCACGTAGCGGGCGCGCTATCCTTTTCGTGTAAGGAAGGTATGCAGTGACGTTTGCGGCCGCCATTTTGCAGTACATTGAGTACGGCCAAGGACCCCACGTATGTGTGATGGCCTTATCGAGAGTGTTTTGGCTTGCACCGCTCAATTTGCGAGCTGTATTACGCAGACGCGCCCGTGACGTTCAGTCAGTGACGTCAAGTTAATACCTCCTATTGCTTACTCGGTGTCTGAGCCGCACCGCGGCATTCTCCTGTCTTGGATTGGCTAGCGACTCGGTTTGTGACTTGGCTGGAGCCACGGCCTCCTGGATCGCGATACGACCGTGGTTTGACGGGGCGCCGTGTAAGCTCTCTCTCGTATTTTGATTGATGAACGACGGCCGGCGTGATTGCGCGGCGGACATCGACTCCGGAGCGGAAGACGTATTCTCCCCGCTCAAGTGGTCCCTCGCCTTGATTTTGGCCACGGCCGCGGAGAGAGGGCGTAAAGCTGGGTCTGCCGATGACATATTGTCTAAGCGCGTATGTGATGCCTCTCTGCGTCTTACGGTGACGCCGGCCCCGTTTTCTTTAGCCGGTGGACGCTTCGACTCCTTTCCACACTTCAATTTACATGTCATTTTACGCATTTTGAGGGGATTCGTTATTTCGAGCCTTTGTGGCTGTGGCTTTCTATGATACCTATGATACCTATGATATCCACCTATAAATATAAACGCTAACGACTATTTCGCTAATGAATTTAGCAAGCTGTCTCGCTCGCGCAGAAAGGGAGAGAAACTGGTCAAGAAGTATCTGCCTACTTCATTCACTATTCACTCCGCCGGGGTGGCGCGGTGGTTAGGGCGCTCGACTACTGTGTCCAAGGATGCGGTATCGAATCCCGGTCTCGGAGGCCGCTTTTTCGATGGAGACGAAAAGCTAGGCGCCCGTGAGCTGTGCCATGTCAGTACACGTTAAAGAACACCAGGTGGCCTAAATTTCCGGAGTCCTTCACTACAGCGCCTCTCATAGCCTGAGCCGCTTTGGGACGTTAAACCTCAGACACCAAAACAAAACCATTCGATCATTGTGGCTATGCTCAGTGGTCCCTTTTGCTTGGTTTCCCTAACTAATGCTTTATCGCGCAGTATAGTTTTGCACTTTTCAATGCATGATAAAGTGCGAAGCTTTGTGTGCTGACTTCAGTGCTTGTCTTCATACATTACACGTTTTAGTTCCATTACTAAATTTTCTCTCAGTTTTTCTGCTTTCTTCGTAAATTCGAGCACCAAAGGCATTGTTGCGATATAAAAAATAAAATATATATGGTCTTATCTAAAACCATGCCTCATTATTCGGCTACTAAGAAGCTATCTTTATTTCGTTTTCAACACTCTTAATGGCCAAACCCTGCCAACGTTATGTATATTCAATACTCAGCTCCTAAATATCCTTGGTGTAAAACTTTCCTGTCATCATGCCCACGGCAGGATCATATTTACAACGTTTGTTCCCACGATGCATTGGGTTCGTGCTGCAGGAACATTACTGTTGATTTTGTTTTGTGGCTATCTCGCGATCTCAATTTTCTAAAGCGCGCCTGGTTTACCCGGGAAACCCGAGCCCGAAATCCGACGCCGCAACTTCGCATTTGTCTTTGACTCATGGTATCTCCTCTCTCTCAGTCCCTCATTCGTCCTGCTACCCCAGTTCTCTGTACGCGTTGCCTCCTCGCCTCCCTAGCTCCTCTTTTTCATCCGTCCTGCTTCCATCGATGGGCCTTTGAACGATGACCCAGATTGAGGGACCTCGGGATGTATGTAACAATACGAACACACTGCGCACAGTTTCGTTCTTTTTTTCCTCCCCGGTTCTACGTTTTTCCATCCCACCAGCCGACCGCTTGCCTTGAATCTTGGCTTGTTTGTTTTCTGTCTTTGTTCCTTCTATTTTCTGCTGCCTCGTACAATCCTTTGTCGGTGGCATGAATCTCCGGGGCGGCTGAGAACATTGTCTCTGGCGCGAACGGCTGCGTGGAGAAATGGGCACCGCTGACTTTTGCAGCGGTGTACAATGAAAGGTCATCGCGGAGGTCGAGAGCCGTGTGATGAGGCCGAAATGCACAAAAGGCTGCATGAAAAATAGCAATGTACAGCCTCAGCCACATTTCCTCATGAAATGTGCTTTACTCCTAAGCCGTGTATCTGACTTACAATCGGAAACGACGATTACCCCCAGTTTCATTATATTTAGCAATGCATCTTTGCTTAGATTTGTACTTTAATAATATTTAGACAGACACATTTCCGACGATACCCTTACCTTGTAGCCTATGTGTATACTCTACTTTCGAGAGCTTGAAATGTACCGGGCCTGTAAGTTCAAGTTGGAGGTTAGCAAAAAGACTTGAAAATAAACTGATGACCGTGCGAAGAATTATGGAGCAGAAAGAGGTGTAGCCGTAGAGATAGAAGCAGAAAAGTGAGAATAAGTGAGCAAGTTTAAGCTAGCGATCCGTACCTTACTGCCGAAGCCAACGAGAGGAAATGAGCTTCTGTGGAATACGATTAAAACTTTTAAAGTGGCCAGTGAGAGTCTAGAGATAAAAATGAAAGCATTCGTGATAGAGAATGGTGGAGAAGAAGCTGGTGTGAATGTGATACAAGCATCCAGGAGACTTCTGGTCAGCACACGGTTTTCTAGAGTTCAGAGGTAAACCCTTTTCTCCTTCTTTGCACGCAAATAGATTTATTATGATGATGGTGACGTGTAAATTACAGCCAGATTTACAACCTCGCGTGTTTCTTTTATTCTCTTTTTCTTGGGAGACAGGGCTGATGTCCGAGTGGCGCGGTACAGCTCGTGGGTATTTGAAGTTGAGGCTTCCGTGTTCTCTGGGTTTTTTGTTTTCTTTTGTTCCCCTTGGACAAAAAAGCACCTTCAGTGGTTCAGGTGTCCACAGACCAAGTGTGACAGATACTGTGCCTTTCCCTTCCTGTGAACCAATTATTATTATTATATTATTATTCGATGCTTGCCTTTACCGCCGACTTCTTTTTCATCCAATTAATTTAGGAAGACGAAGTTCGAAATCTTTATTAGTAATTTTCTTGCGTCCTTCTGTATTTCTGTGACAACGCAATATGAAGCGTAGTCAATTAGCCATTCTTACATATTTCTGACAAGAAAAGCTATACTAACGTGCAGTGCAATCTAAGCAGCATCAATAATTCGAGATTGTTTCTGAATTTAATGCAGTTAATCGGTGATTCTATTCGTCATTTTAAGTTCGCTCGGGCACCCTAATACTGCTTTGCTGTTTTAATTCGCAAGAATTCAAAATTATGTGGTCTTTCTTTTTAGCTCTTTCGCGTAAAATTCCACTAGTCATACCACCTTGAAAATGAAGCCGAGCAGATTCTATTACGCTGATTCCTTCGTTTCATTCTTTGAATATGTTTTATCAACGTAATCTGAATCTACTGACACAGGCAAACACAAGCAATGTCGGTTGGATTAAGATTTCCTTTCTCTTTGTGTTCACCTCGTTTCTCAGCTCGCAATTTTCAATAGCAGAACACCTATTTTCGTCTCTCTAAGTTTGCCTCTAAACACCACCGTTTACACACCGTCTAAATGTCAAAAAACAATGGGGCACCTGTATTAACTTCAACCCATTCACGACCCATTTCAAACAAGCGGCCACGAAGCATCAAGTACATCATTTTCGAGACCGAATGTGGAAAACCTAACGTAAGCGGCTTTAAATTTGCCTGTGGGGGACCGTAGACATCCCGATGCTGAGCTTTATCGGGGAGTCCAACTGCAATAAACATTTTTTTTTCGTGTTCAGCGGTAATATACGTTGCTACTTTTGTCTCCCTAAGTTTCTTCACAGAAAGAACAGATTCCGCAGTCTCGCGCATCGTGTGTCACGGAAGTTCTATCCCTCTGAGTGCCCCGAAAGGTTCTTTTCAATGCTCTCTTCTAAGAGAGCTACTTCATACTTCCTGCCGTCCTTCGGGACCTCAAAGCGCTGTTCAAAGAATAACGATTGCACCCCTGCTTGCGGCGGGTCAATCCACCGACCGGACCAGACCATTTCACCGCCTTCTCCCAGCACGGTGATTTGTCGACGAACTTCACTCCAGAAGAAACGTGTGAGACTGGGAGTGATCAATGGCTCCGCCTTTTCTCTCCTCTCCATCTCAGTCCGATTTTTTTTCTATCTCTTCTTCAGAATCCTCTTCGTCTTATCCGACGTTCCCGCCTGAACACAAAGCAAACTCTTCTGGGATGGCGGTCCGAAGACGAAAACACAAGGAAGCGACGAAGAAGCGAAGCCTGAATGATTTCGCGGTATCGATGTCGACGAGTCTGCGGGCCTGTCACGGACAGAGTCAGGTTCATATTTCACTGGGAACTACTCGGGCGGGTGTTGGGCGCGGTGAACTCCTCCGCACTCGAAGACAGTCCTCTTTGGTCGGCGCCAGTTGATGATGGAGGAAAAAATGGCGACCACCACCCTAGCTTGTTTTATCTTTCCCCTTGCGGCTCGTGACAGCTCTCTTTCTGGAATCGGGCATGACCGGTGGGGAGATTGGGGAAATGGGGAAGAGCTGAGCGGATCAGACTTGTATGGCGCATATACTGTTCATTCTTATAAATTGCTGAAAACAGAAAGATAGCAAAACAACAGTCTGATATCTGAAGAGGAAGAGAGAGCGTTGTTACGAGGTTAACCAAGAGATGATCGCTTCCTAATGAGGAGGTTTGGTTTGTGGGGTTTAACGTCCCAAAGCGATTCAGGCTATGAGAGATGCCTTATGGAGGGCTCCGGATATTTCGACCACCTGGGGTTCTTTAACGTGCACTGACATCGCTCAGCACACGGGCGCCTTGCTTTTCGCCTGCATCGAAAAGCGGCCGCCGAGGCCGGGATTCGATCCCGAATCTTTGCGAACAGTAGCCGAGCGCCGTAACCACTGCGCCACCCCGGCGGGGTAAATGAGGAGGAAATGGTGATTATAAAAGGCCTGGCACCTGCAAAGAAGCTATTTCAAAATCGTCAAGCGCACTAAAAACAACTGGTTGCTGTTTACCGGACCGCTGAAATGAGCTGCTTCATTAAGTTTCTACAACTGCCTGTCCGTATATGCGGATGTGACGTTCTTATGAATGTATTGAGCTTAACTACAAAGAGCCGGGAGTTGCAACATTTAGCTTTGGCATTAGAGTCGTGCCTGCATGATGTGAGCTCAAAATTAGTTCATAATAATTTAAACCTATTGGTGATCGCCCTTTTCCAATGTAGTGCGGAAGAAGCAAGAAGGTGTCGCAAGCTTTCTATATTTTAGTAAATAAGTTTTCTCACGTCTTTCTCTCAAGCTTTCCAATGAGGCAGGAATTGAAAAAAGGTGCCAGCCTCGATGTCTCGGTCTTAAAAACAACGCTTTTCGGACTGAGAGCGCTTCTGTCACTCTGCCACTGAGAGACATGAACACTCATTACGTTAGCTAGTGGTAACCAGCTTGCTGCTGATGGCCTAAATGAGGGTGAGAGATTATTTCAATACATCCAGACTGCAAATGAAAGCAGACTCAACGCGTGTGAAAAGTGTGTGCATGAAGACGAACGCGAGTGTCTTAGGCCGCGCAATAGTTTCCTTACAACGTCCTCTTCCATACCTCTACGGCAAGAACTGCTATAAGCGTGTCGTCCGGTACTTGATGCATAACTGTTAACAGACGCAGAAATTAAGCGATTCGTGATTTATCGAGAATCCTAGTGAATTCAAGAGAACGAGAATAAGCAAGTATAAACCCGGGAAACAGGAGGGATTGACGCTGTCCCTCCATGCCCTTAAAGGTCAAACTTAATTGTCCAGCTGTATTCCCATTTTGTTCTTCTGAACTATGCAGCCGAGGCTGCGTTCCTAAAGCGTGTTTCTTTTTAGAGCGCAGCCCTTTAGCGCCCGTACCTGTGTTTCGCGTCGTCGTTGTCCCTCGTAACCAGCTCCGCAGCCGGGGCAGCGTGCGCTCCTGCGTCACTGCCGCCACCGTTCGCCGCTGCGTGTACCCTCGCCACCCCTCGGGTTCTCTGGTTGCTCCGCGCGCTCCTGCCACCATGTTCATCGCTGCGTGCACCCCCCCCCCTCTCCCTCTACCTCCGTGGCGGCGACCGCTCATGTTCTCCGATTGCTGCGCGCGCTCCTGCCGCCACCGTTCGCCGCTGCGTGTACCCCCCCCCCCCCCTTCCTGCGTGGTGGCAACGTTGTTCTCCGGTTTCCGAAGCGTCGGCTCGGCATCAGCGGATCACGGTGCGCGCATTCCCAGCCGAAACGAAGAGCCCCGTTGACTTGACTCGCTAGCGGCGTCAGGCGGCATCAGTCGCTGCTATCTCTTCCCCGCGCAACGTTCCTGTGGGCCCACACGCTACCTCCCGCAACCTCCCGATAACTTGATTGCTATCTTCATTTCTCCGACCACAAAGCTTCCTTCATGACATTCAACTGTTAGTGGAGTGTTTCTTGAAGGAATATGTGTGAAAAATAAAAAATAAGTAATTGTACATACATGTCTTGCTCGAAATCTTTGCCCCACCAATCTATCGAAAAGGTGAAACAGCTGATGAGCTGCGCTCAAGTTTCGCATCAGGAAGTAATATAATCGTCGGCATTTTTTTCTAAATCTTTCATTGTCATTTCTTATCGTATCCACACAGCCAAGTGTGTTTTGTTCCGAGTCATATTTCTTGATAGATGCTGGCTTAAAAACTTTCTTCCAAATATGGATGTGTGCACTCTGACGAAGGCTGGTCCCTGGCCGAAACGTTAGTAATGAGGTGCTTTTCGCTGTAACCGTCTTCTTTTTCTACTACCTAACTTCTCCAAGGTATTCTTTCTCTCGTTATTCTAGAAGCTCTTCAGCTCGCGACGCCTTTCCCACGAGTCACTCTTTATTTCTTTTCTTCGCGGACATCGGAAAACGCCTGCCCCGAACGAGGCCTGCACTGTAAGCTGCCGATTTGTATGCCGGACCAGTGCCGAGCCATCCTTTCCACAAGGGGGCCCATTTGTGGAAAAGATCCCGGTGAGGCGCACGATTCTTTTGTTTCCGCTGCCAACAGCCTAAGGTGCGAAAAGGGAAATGAACAGCAGAAGAGAAAAAGGAGGGAAATAAACAAGAGTACCGCCGAAAGCAGCCTCTTAAGGATCGCAGCCGAAACAACGATCAACCAAGTATCAAAAAGAAAGCGGAGGTTGCCATGTAAAAGGCAAGGGGATAGAACGGGTTGAAAAGGTTAGGGAAAGGAAAAAGGTAAGGCTGAGAGAACACTTCTTAGAGGGGAAGGAACAGAAAGTGCGATGCAACCAGGAAAAGACAACTGATCGTCGAGGGAGGCGAGAGAGGAGAAGAGGGATCGAGGGCAAGGAGGGTCGCGTTAAAAGGGAAACAGCAGGGAATGGCTTCCAACAATAGGAAAATCGCTTCCCTCTTTTCCCAGTTTCCACCCGCCTTCCCCATTGCTTAGCCTCCATTCCCGCTCCTATGTCCGCATTTTTGCCGCGTTCTGTCCCCTTCCCTTGCAACAACCGTCGGGTGCGACGTTCGCGCAGTCTGGAGACGTAAACGAGGAAGACATATGGAACGAGCCAAAAGACAAAAGACGACAAACGGAGTCAAAGAAGGAGCCAAGAGAATACGCCAAAGGAGAAGAACAAGCGATGCCGAGGCGGCAAGCGGGACGACCAGGCGCAAACTGCCCGGCGGGCTCGCTTCTGTATATATATCGGCGCGGTTGTACTCGCGCCAAAACGCGCTCGAGGGAAGATGGCATCGGTCGCGCGCGCCCTGTCGCAGCTGCGGAGGAGCGGAGAGAGTCCTCTTCCTGATGGAGGCCGCAGATAGAGAAGCTGCGCGCGAGAAGAAACAGCGCGTCGGCCGAAGAGTGACGCGGAGTCTCATATGGACAGCGAGCCGTTGTCGCACTGTGGGCGGCTGCGCGAGCGCGCACGGCTCGCGGCGAGGAGGAAGAAGACGCGTTCGATGGAAGTCGTCTCTGTCGTCGTCGTCGTCCGGCACGCGTCATTATTCATAATAATCGCGTCGAATGTCGCGGCCGGAGACGGCAGCTAGCACTCCGGGGTTCCGTAGTGATGCTGTGTGCGGATGTGAGACACTTAGATGAGAGTGTGAAGAGGGAGTGAAGGGTGGAAAGAGAGAGAAGAAAGAAAAAGACTGAGGATGAAAGACGGTCAAGCAGGAAGGCATCATCGTTCGTTCACCCTGTTTGAAACAAGATGTTGGGATTGGTGATGTGGTTCATTTTTTTATTCGAATAAGCCGTCATATCTTACTAATAATAATAATAATAATAATAATAATAATAATAATAATAATAATTGGTTTACAGAAAAAGAAAGGCGCAGTATCTGTCACACTTGTTTCTGTGGACGCCTGAACCGCGCCGTAAGGGAAGGGAAGAAGGTGGGAGTTAATGTGGAAAGAGAGAAAGAGGAGGCGTAGTGGATGGCTGCGGTGCAATTACGACCTATCTAAAAACGTTGCCACCTGGGGGTCTTAACGTGCGCTGACATCGCACAGCACACGGACACCTCTTCGTTTCGCCGCCATCGAAACACGGCGGCTGCGTTTCGATGGCGGCGGAACGAAGAGGCGTCCGTGTACTCCGCGATGTCAGCGCACGTTAATTCTGTGCAGCAGTTTCGACAAATGCCTCCTTGCTTTAGTGAGAGCAAAGCAAGACTACCATCGAACCCCGAAGTGCTTCCAATTTGAAAAATTCAGAAGATGGTTTCGTTTTAAACCCTAGAAAGAATGTTGAAATTGACACATTAACTGCACCGGTGTCTTGTGAACGCCGCAAGAGATGCCTTAACGAATGCTCATAGCATCGAACAGTGCTACTTCAATCGGTAGGCGTCTTTTGAACCTGTGTTACTGCCGCCTTTTAAAATACCATGCCACCGGTATCAATAGCGTTTTTTTTTTATCATTTCTATTTATCATCACCAGCTTTGTTTATCACCGCCCCGTCATGGTGGTTCAGAGGAACTGCGATCGACTGGTGAACCCAAGAACGCGCACCAGATTCCGGTCGCGGCTTACGCTTTTCGATGGAGGCGAAAAGCAAAGCGCCCGTATACTGTGCGATATCAGTATACAATAAAGAACCCAAGTTGGCCGAGATTTCCGGAGCCCTCCACTATATGGCATCCCTCATAGCGTGAGTCTCTTCGGCCCCATAAAAATATATATGAATACCAACGTCAAAACCATGTCCAAAGAAGTCACAAGTGGCCATTACGGGAAAATTAGCCTACTCTTTCTGAAGTCTGAGATGCTGGCTTGAGCGCTGTGCTGCTTTGGCAGTTTTCATATTTATGGAACTGCGTTTCGGTGCAGTTAATGAAAAAAAAAAATCACGTTCATATGTACAGGTAGTAGCAATATGAAAGGGAGCACACGAACCCATCCGTGATGAGAGCCGATCGAAAGCCTGTGGCTGCTCTAAAAGCTTGGTGCACGTCTGGTCACAAGAACAAAATACTAAAAAAAGCACTTTACCTTATTGAACAAAGTGATCGCCTCTCCAAAATTTTTTCTGTGGTTCCGCGAGTTACATACAGACGACCAAAAAATTTACAAAATTATGTAGTACACTCTACTATCAATAAAGCAGATATTGTGGGTTGTATGCCGTGCGGAAAAAATGGGTGCCAATTTTGCAAACACATGCAAACAACGACCACGGCAAAGAGCACACACTCTGATTTTAAACACTCCATCCGCGGAAATTTGAATTGTGACTCCAGGAACGTGGTATATATGCTCGAGTGTGGCGAGTGTCAAATGCAATACATAGGGCAGACCGAGAACCCCTTCCGAATTCGTTTCAACAACCATCGCGCACACAGCAAATCTCTCCCCCACCTTCCCCTGTCCAAACACCTGCAACAGAGAAGTCACAAATTCGACAAACTTTCCTGCTCCAGAGACGGGTGCGCCACGGACTATCGTCGAGCGACGTGTGTGGTGATTGCGGTGCAGTGGAGACATTGGAGCACATGCTGCTTCGCTGTACCGCATCCGCAGAGCCACGTCGCGAGATGCTCGCGGCTTATAGGGCGCTCGGAATCATCCCGGACAGCATCGAGACGCTCCTGTGGCCGCGAGGCAGTGCGCGCACCCGTGACAGGGCAATGGTGAGCCTCTGTGCGTTCATCGAGCGGGCGGGCTTGAAGCCTCGCTTGCTCTTCGCCAGGTAGTGCGTGCGTGACCTGAACGCACCGTGTGTGCTACCTTGGACGTATGCTGCCGGGCGCCCCACCCCGGCAGCTGGTGCATTGCGTCGCGCGCGCGATCTGTCTGCGACAGGACGCTACGTGCGCGCGACTATGTGTATATATTTTCTAAACAATTGCAGGGGCCGCTCGCGCGCTGGCATTCGTGGACAGTGCTCGGACACTTGCGCGCGAGCGATGCGAACTCGTTGACTGTCTTTACTCTGTAAATAATGTACAAAGCTCCCCTGTCCTTTCTCCCTATCGCTCCCCTCTCTACTTCCCCTCGCTATCCTCTCCCTATCCCCTTTTCCTTCCCGCCGGCCGCAGCTCAAGTGCTTCAGTTTTTTAGATAGCAGTTGCCGCGGCCGGCAACATGCTTGTTCTTCTTTTTGATTATTTAAAAAAAAAATAATAATAATAAATCAACCACTACCACCTGCTCCAGAGCGGCTTCCATAGCAACCGCGAACGGGAACAGCGAGAATCGTACTTTATATTTAAATTTAATGCCCTGCATGCCGGTATTAATGAGAGCCCTGGTATTCTTTCCCCACTTCAAAGTTCAGTTACCCCGTAAATTCCTTCCTCAAACACACCCAAAATAGCCAAGTCAAGCTTACTGCAGGTGGCCCAAAGGAATGTCAGCCTCCCCCACCATACACACAATGAAGGTCACACAATTCCTGCTTTTGTCGCCTGGGGTCATACCTATTACTGTGCTTCCTTCCATGTGCCGTTTTTTTTTTTTCCACCTGCACTTTCTTCCACTCCCCGCCTGCACCTGCTTTTTACCCCACCCATCACTACAATGCCATTGTACTCTGCGCACCTGTCTCTCTTTCCACTCTTTGCATATAAAACCTACTCCCATTGCTTGCATTCACACTCCTGATGAAGGCCAGCTTCTGGTCGAAACGTCGAGTCTAATAAAACGTTTCTTTAAATGAAGTGTACCCTTCGCTCTATAATTTTTTAAGCGGCCAAGTACATTAAATGTTCTCGCATCCTATATATATATATATATATATATATATATATATATATATATATATATATATATATATATATATATATATATATATATATATATATATATATATATATATATATATATATATATATATATATATATATATATATATATATATTGTATATATTGTAAGAATGGGGGGTTTATTCAGTAGATCAACAGGACTTGATCAGCAGGACTGAGCCGATCAGCGGCGAACACAGCGCCAGCGAACACAGTCAGATCCAGCACCTGCAGCGATCACGATGCCACTGACTGGCATGTTCCTTGTGCACTTCTTCCTCTTCACAATATATATACCAACGCTCGGTGACTGTCGGCGGTGACAAAGACGACTAGCGTATGTCGAAAGGCGCCTGCTACAAAGAAGACGGCAGACAAAGACGAAGACGCAAGAGACTGGCGCGCTAATTAAAAGGTCGACCGGACCATCGACCTGAGCTTCAACGTAACCTTACAATATATATATATATATATATATGTGTGTGTGTGTGTGTGTGTGTGTGTGTGTGTGTGTGTGTGTGTGTGTGTGTGTGTGTGTGTGTGTGTGTGTGTGTGTGTGTGTGTGTGTGTGTGTGTGTGTGTGTGTGTGTGTGTGTGTGTGTGTGTGTGTGTGTGTGTGTGTGTGTGTGTGTGTGTGTGTTTTAAGCAACATTTATTCTGATTTCTGTGTCATACGAATAGAAATTTATTTTGTTTACACTATGACATGCGGTATTAATAGAAAATATTTATGTGTGGGTGAAGATGTTTCTTAAAACCACGGCTCCAAAACTGCCTCCTTTCCCGCGCAACCGGAGAATTAATGCACCTATTTGCATATCGTGAACTGCGGCTTCCTTTCGATACTGTCGAACAATACTTTAGTCTCCTGCATACTGGACGCGGGATCGAATCCCGGCCTCGGCGGCCGCTTTTCGGTCAAGGCGAAAAGCAAGACACCCGTGTGCTGTGCAATGTCAGGGCACGCTAAAGAACCCCAGGTGGTCGAAATTTCCGAAGTCCTCCACTACGGCGTCTCTCATAGCCTGACTCACTTTGGGACCTTAAACCCCACAAACCAACCAGTATTCTGCATATTAATTTTAGACCCATTGTTCTTTTTCGCCTATTTGGGTCATCGGTGATAGTTATTAATTTGTCCTCTGACTGCTTAGCAAGGCAATGTCATGAGCAGATCTCAGAGAGCTGGAGCATCCTCGCTTTAACTTTAATTCCCGACTCTTCCTACTCAAGATCCCTCAATACCGCCTGTTTCGCACTGTACTGAAGAGATCGTGATTGCCCTTCTTACACCCGACGATTTGTGGCTGGACAGCAGCTGAAGACACATCTCTCTATTTTTATGTATATGTATTTTGCGGCCTGGTTGCTAAAACTCCCTTCAACGCATAGCCATATTGTGGAACACGCACTGAACGCCTCAATATAAAACTTTCTAATGGACGACGCGGTAATTCATTAAAGCTTCAGAAACCCAAGCTGTTTGTAGAGGACGGTACGCCGTCTGGTCGGGAAGCGTACTCTTGTATATGAAGTTTAGAAGTCCCTCACCTCTTCCTGTACAAAGAAGTAATGTCTTAGAGTACATAGTTCACAATGCAACAACCGCTTCCCCCTTGAGACCACTTACGGAGCCGGTCAGTGGCATGCAAGTTTCATCCATTCAACCTTGCGAAAAGCACTGTTAAGAGTTAACATGCCTTACAAGTCCTAGGGCTGTACGCACTGCTGTTTTTAAGTTGGATAGCAGGTATACATTATCATCCGAGGTTAATGGCGTTGATTCTATGGTAAATGTAACGCGGTCAGGCAAGGTAGTCACTTTCTTTTATTATATTTATAAACGACAAGCGCATGTCAGTGAGAGGAGTATTTGTCTAGCATAACTGCGGTGGTGATGGTGGTGATTATGATGACGGGGACGTTTTATTGTAGTAGCAGGATATAGTGTAAAGCCACGCCTCTTAATGCTTCTGGGTGATACGATGGAAAGGACACGACAAATGGGCGTCGATTTCATCCTGACACATTCTTCCTTCTCCGCTAAATGAAGGCGACATTCGACTGCAGCCTGAACCAGGGAAAGAGTAAAACGATCGCCCAACGAAGAGAATGGCTGAGGGAGAACCATTACACCGGTAATGCGAAGGCACGACCACGCGTATACCGCTATAACGACTGTGACACAATAGCGCGCAGCGCGCAGCTCTTTTACCTCTCTATATATCTCTCCCTAGTTGCTTCCCGCATCGCGCGTTCTTTCCCTGCTGTGTGCGTTCGCTATCCGTCATGTTGCGAACGGCGCGTTTCCATTCCTTGCCACGCATTTCCTTCGGGTCTGGCCTCCGCTTCGCGTTAGGCCTAAGCGTACCAGTGAGACACTGGGTGTCACTTTGGAGAACGAGCAGGCAATCTGCGACGGCCAGTGGAGATGACGCCGACAGCAAAGCACAGCGCGCTGGTGGCAGCATCAGCGGCAGTATTGAAGCCGATGGCCCTATACGCGTGGCCTATAGCTGCTTCTTCCGCTCAACGTTCGCCGCGCAAAGAAATGTCATCCGACGTTCCCGTCAGGGATCGATGGTTTTTGCCGGCGCTGCTGTGTTCCCCCCGGACGACGGCCAAGAGTCCATTGGTTCGTCGCTCTTCCTGTATTCCTTCCGCGGCCGCCTCGCCCCCCTCGTCAAGACGCGCGAAAGAAACGAAGAGTCTTTGAAACTAAGGAACGTTGTCCTTGGTTGGTTACTGTAGCATTGATTAGACTGGGATATTGGGTATGCATCGATTGTAGATGTTGGTTTAGGAGCAACTGAATTTAAACGTTGAAATAAATATGGCACGCGAAAGAAACGAAGAGTCTTTGAAACTAAGGAACGTTGTCCTTGGTTGGTTACTGTAGCATTGATTAGACTGGGGTATTGGGTATGCATCGATTGTAGATGTTGGTTTAGGAGCAACTGAATTTAAACGTTGAAATAAATATGGCACGCGAAAGAAACGAAGAGTCTTTGAAACTAAGGAACGTTGTCCTTGGTTGGTTACTGTAGCATTGATTAGACTGGGATATTGGGTATGCATCGATTTTAGATGTTAGTTTAGGAGCGAGCAACTGAAATTAAACGTTGAAATAAATATGGCGTACACAGTTTCTCGATTGTGGCATTCTTATGGACATATATAGGGTAAATGAGCCTTTAAACAGCTGCCGCCCATGCCTAACGATATTATTCTGCGTGGAACTTACACTAGGACAAAAACGTTATATGCCCGCTGATACGGTCGGAGGGGCGTTGGTGTGGAGTCTTAAGAGCACGCTACGCGAAAAGCGATGGTCTTTGAAATTATAAGATGCGATGTCAGCCACTTAAACTCAGTTGGTTTAGCACATGAACACAAAATGCGGAGGTCACAAATTCGAGTCCCATCAGCGAAATGGGGTTCTCTTTTTATACTTTCTGTCAATTACTTTATCCGTGCCATCGTGATAGGAGGTAACGTCCCCTTATCTTTTCTTCGGTAAACGTGTTCTCCCCGTGTTCTCTGCCTTTGATGTGACCTGTAACTACTTGAGTAGACCGCATTATATGGGAATGTGCGATGCCACCAGGTAGGGCTAAAATTATAACTAAAGTCACCTGGGAGACCCTTCTGCGAAGCTCGGACCCAAGAGCCAAAATAGAAATTGCTCGTCTTGTCGAGGACTGTCCTGCAACTAAGGCGACTGTCCCCCCTTCCGAGTCTATCCACCCCCGAAGAGTGGGATAATCACTCTGTTGGACAATTAAAGGCCGGGTGTCCTCCGGCCGCGGTGCGACAGACTGCCTCCCCGGACGCCTGCATGCAGACCCGGAGGTGGCTGCCGCGCCATATTCGGCAGAAATAAATGTTCCTCCTCCTCCTCCTCCTCCTCCTCCTCCTCCTCCTCCTCCTCCTCCTCCTCCTCCTCCTCCTCCTCCTCCTCTCTCTCTCTCTCTTTCTCTCTCTCTCTCTCTCTCTCTCTCTCTCTCTCTCTCTCTCTCTCTCTCTCTCCTGACTTAATGTTCTGCCGGACGATACCATAGGCAGCGTAAGAGGGTTCTAGCACAGCTTTCGCCCTCGCTCTTGATCACGTTCTACGTGACGCTGGCGGTAATAAAGGACGTTCTACGTCCGCCGCTATGGTTGAGGGTGGCGCTGGTGAACACTTTCAAGGTTCGTATACAGACAACATAAATACCCAAGCAAGTAGCAGGGGGGACAGCGGCCGATGTAGCTCAGTTGGAAGAGCACCGGACGCGATATTCGGAGGTCGTGGGTTCGGTTCCCACCATCGGCACGTTGTTTTTTCTGCTACTTTGTGTTTAACTATCTTCCCCTAAACAAGATTACATTACTAATTTCTTTGATTATCCAAGTAAACATTAAAAAAAAGGACATAAAGTAACACCCCCTTCTCTTTCCTTGGCCTCGCCGACTGTTGGCTTCTTTCCTTCATGTATTATAACGAGCACCCTCATTTCCCCTTAATTGATCTGCTTGAAGCAAATTTAATGTCATTCGTATCGAATGACATTAGCATCTAATGTCATTATTCCCCTGCTACACGAGAAAATTTAATGTCATTAGGTTCGAATGACATTCTTCATCGAAAGAGTTTGGGGAACTCTTTCACATTCGATTGCGAACCGAATGTGTACTCTTGACACCAGATACGCAGCAGAAACAAGCAACGCAGCAACATATTCTGCGCACAGTGAAATTAAAAAATTATATTTCTAGAGTTTTGTTTTAAAACCTGTTAATTTAGGTGTAAAATTATTCGCACTGCAGGCTCTCGCGGAACGGCATTACTCTCGGTCACAGCAGTGGTCCAGTGGCAGCGACTCGCGATCATTTTGGGCTCTGTGTTCCTTGGTGGCCGCATCTCCCCGTATTTATCTCGGAACTAGTTAAAGTTATGACTGAGCTTTTCACAGTTTGGACGTCAATTACATGCTCTACGTGTCTCCGTGCGTCTCTGCACTGTGTATCCGCGCTGCGCTGTATTCAGCCATATTGTTTGTTTACATTTATCGAATTTGTGGGTGACTCGATACTTGGCTTGGATTTTTATGGCTAAAGCGCTACAGCACAGCCAAAAGTAATGTTTTTCGCTTGATTATCGCACAAAAATGTTTTTATCTGCTTTAAAATGTTGCACAGTGATTTCAAATGCCTTTTATGCGCACTGATGTTCCTTAAGTGCAGTATTTTTTTATAGCTGATCGTAATTGCCCCCGTTTGAGAATGACATTATATTTTACCGTGTAGCACTGAAAGAAACCGAATGACATTTGATGCATCGAATGACATTCGATTCGAATGACATTAAATCTGCTCGTGTGACAGATGTATTAGTCCTGTTCTGTTTACGTTAAAGACAGGCACATCACATACAAGCTTTATTCTCGCAAAAGAAAAAAGACCTAATCCCAATATTTTGAGGACATTGCTTACATTTAGGTTTATTTATCCCCAAAACAGCCAAAGTAGGAAATCACACCTCCACCGCCATCAATGTAAATGACGACTTATTTGAAATTGCTATTACTGATTTTATTTTTAACACTGCTGTACTAATTCTGTTCGTTTTGTGTTTTATTAGTTTGATTGACACCTCCTTGTAATGCTTCGTTCATGAGAGTAAATAAATAAACATTATCAGTACGCCATATTGTATTTTAGCAAAGGAAATCTGAAGCCGTTGGATTAAGCCATTCATAACACTTCTCTGGCGAAAATATTATTTTGCCCCAAGACTGGTTCTATCAAAAAAAGCACTAGTAAATTTTTCTTAAATTTTCAGGTTCTTTAACTGTGTAATCATCCATAAGAGTATAACACTGCTGAAATGCGTAGGTTCTAGCTCTCACAATGTTTCTATTTAATTCCGTACTTGACGCACGATGTTTGGGGTTATATCCAATTTTGCATCCGCCAACACCTCAATATACCGAACTCCTTTCGCGTTAGTTGGCCAATATAACGAATTCTGTGCTTAGTGCTGAAGCCCAAAGAAAGAAAAAATATATTTACATATCACCAAATGTTCATGGCATGCGATGAAGGTATGAAATAGCCCGTGATAGCAAAAACGAGAACAAGTTGTCCTTGTTAATTTCAACCACTTTGGATCCATGTATATCTCGCACTCGCCTCGTAAACCACACGATCGTGTTTATGCACTTCGCCTCCATCGAAATGGTACCATTGTGATCGGGATACGATCCCGCGATCTCATGCTCACAAGCCCAAAGCCGTGAAAACTGTGCGGAGGATTCAGATCCAAAGCGCAATCTAACCAGATACAGCCATAGGCTACCGGTGTTAGCCACAAATTGCACAATGCGAAAAAAAAAAAATAAGCAGGCGAAAGAAACCGATAAATAAGCAGTAACAAGAGTTTCCTCTTTTCATCGACGCAGTGAAAGGAAAGGGAAGCGATTAAAGAGATGAGACACCATTACAGATTTTGTGAAAAAAATAAAAAAAAATAAACGGAGAATAAAAATCTGAAAGGCCACAACTTTGGAAGCAACAGCCGTAGCGACCCGTGAAGGAGGAGGAGGAGAGGGGCGCCGATGAAGACATCTCATAATGAGGGCTCGCCCGAAACACGGCAGCAGCAGCGGCCGCCCCCAGCTCACGTCTCGCATCTGCGCGTCTCCTGCGCGGGCACGTAGTTTACTACAACAGGCTCTCGCTTCGGCCCTCTCAAAACGGAGAACCGTGCGAACAAGAAAAACAAGAGGCCAGCACTGTCGCGTCGCGCTGCGCGTATCCCTCTTTCTTTCCCGTCAATTTAGCGAGCGTCAGCATAACTCTGGAAAGCGTTTTTTGTTTGTTTTCGCTACCTCTTTTTTTTTTTTTTCAGTATTGAGTGCGAAGGCAGAAAAATAAAAAGAAAAGTTGGAGAAGGAGGAGAGAGCGAGGGTGACAGTCAGAAGAAACAATGGACGACCCACCGTAGAGTAAATGACGTCGGTGTGGTAGGGAACGCCGAGTCATCATCAAATTCTCATCAAAATTTCACACGGGGACCTCAGCCCGAGAGCGTAAGGTACAACGGAACAGATGGAAAGGGGAAAAGTGGAAGGTTAGCTGGGGAAAGCGAGAGAGCGCTTTGTGAAGTTTTCATTCATATTTGATCGCTTCGCTGAAGAGAACAACAGACAACCAGCGGTGGTCAGGCGCCACCGCAATGTCCGACCGCCAGCTGCGCATTATGCGCATTTCTTGGACACGCGGGACAAATTAGAGCGGCTCCACGTCGATTTATTGCCGCCTCTTAATGACAAAGAGGTTAATTTAAGGGATAACAGAGCTTTTGTGGGCAAGAAAAAGAGACAGGTAATAACGGAAAATTCAATTTTCGCAACTAAATTGGCATCACAAGTTTCGTGGTTTTGGCTAATCTCCGAGGTTAGGCCACCTACAACTGCTATTGCTGCCGTCGCAAGCTTCGCGACTTTAATTAGAGCAGCTGGAAGATAGACAATTTAGCTAGGAACGGGTATTAAACGTTCTAAATATTCAGCGCCTGGTTGACTAAGGCAAGCTGGTCTTCCTGCTGTGCCGACTACAGCCAGGGGAGAAGAATGAAGCGAAGGGTGTGTATAGACTAAGTGGGCAACAAACAAGACAGGAGAAGGAGCAGGGGTGTATTTTTTTTTATTAATACTTTTTTTATTAATACAGGAGTAAGTCAAGTCAATCGTACACAAGCTAGAAAGGATAAATTTCCACATTTAACTCCGAATTTGTCAGCAGAACAAAGAGGGAATAATTTTGTAAATAAATTCTAACAAAGCCAGAAAACCCCTGTTAAATTTCAAAAAAAAAAATTTGGCTGGGGTTTAGATTTAGTTAAACCCGGTAGGTTGCGTAACCACACCGGACGTAGCTTCTCTTTTTGTTCGTTCTTCTTCTTCGTCTTCTTCTTCTGTTTTTCTTCTTCTACTTTTTCTTTTTCTTCTTCTTTTTTCTACTTTTCCTTTCTATTCTTTTTCTTTTTCTTCTTCTTTTGCAGCGCGGCGTGGCTACCGACCGGGTTTACCCTACGCTGAAACCTCGCGTAGTACTGTTTAGGCAACAAAACTATTTTTATGCAATTGCCCTGAGCGGTCACTTCAAGCAGAGTACTGGGTGCAGTCGTGCCAAAGGCAGAAGTGCAAAGACACTAATGTGTTAGCCGGTTTGGCAGGAGCGACTCTTGCGATATACAGAGTAGAGGGTCACTATAAAAGGCTAGAACTGGCTCGCAATTCTCTTTAATTAGCTATCTAATTTGTTTAATCTGATTTTCCTCTTCAGCTAACGTATGAAACTTTCAATTCACTAGATGTGACTTTCAGCTTTGCTGCTTTTCTCAGCTACTTTGTTTTCAGCCCATGAATTTACATTTTTTTTTTCCGGTACCCGTCGCGAGGAGGCGTTACAGGAATGTACCAGTTCGGGACTTTAAGCCACATACCCCAGGTTACGAACCTGGTTAGTTGGTTTATGGAATTTAACGTCCAAAAACGACTGAGGTTATGAGAGACGCCGTAAATCTCGACCACCTGGGTTTTTTTAACGTGCACTGACAGCACATGGGCGCCTAGCTTTTGTCTCCATCGAAAAGCGGCCGCTGAGGCCGGGATTCGATCCCGCGTCCTTGAGTTCAACAGTCGAGTGCTCTTACTACTGAACCGCCACGCCGGGGACGGTTACGAACCTTGCTTGGCGTATTTCGGCATAGCACCTGATGGAAGGATGTGAAAATTCCCTATAGCCAGACTTTTACTTATGAAATTATCCGAAAAAGGAAGAAAATTTCCCGAATAAAACATCACTGCAACTAAATTCGCGACCAGTGACTGGAGAGAACTCATGTGAAGGGGGATAACCATATTCACCTGTTTTCATGCGAGGTGGCCGATCCATCATTGACGTCGCACCTACATGTGCCTGCACCAGCATTTGCATGTCCTGAACACTACTGTCGCCGGTAATAGCTCATCTACAATATTATATCTCCTAACAGCCACTGTTTGTGTTTCTTTTGCTGCAGTTTACATAGAGACAGCCCCATTTCGACGGAGACAAAATGAGAAACACCCGCGTACTGATTTGCAAACTCGGTGTGTACTCAAGCAAACGCAGAGAGGTCTTAACACGGACGAGCACTCCGACACCACGAGTCATTCGCTCTCATCTTCCTTTCTACACCTTTCTTCGTATTTCTTCCCTCAGGGCATGATTCTGACTGCCCATGCATCCGTGCATAGTGAGACACCCGCACGTTGCTTTTCTTCACAGTTTATTATTACTAGGACGATTTCCTGTGGCACACTTTCCTGCGAGAACACCTTCGTGAAACAAACTACTTTCAAATAAGGTGTGGAGTAATGAAAAAGGGGGAGAGAGGGGGCATCGAAGGGGTGTGCTTCGCATCAGAGACTACATCAGTGAAAATAATGAAGCGTGGCTTCAATGTCGTTACGGCGCCATCCGGTGCGACGCCGATGGAGTCACACGCTGCGAAGCGCGCTGTGGCGCCGCATTTTGATAAGCCTCGAACTGCGCGCGCGTTCACGCGGAAGGTGCGATGGCCGACGCGTGTGCGTATTCCGATAGGGGGCGTTACTGCACACCGCGACGCCCGCCCGCAGCGGTGGCATGAGCAGCAGTGAACCGGCGGCAAACGCTTATATAATACAAACGCCGCCAGGTGCGAGCGCGACGAGTTTTCACTTTTTGTTATTTTCAGCCTTGTCTTCTTTCTTTTTCTCCTCAAGCTCTCTGTTGTTTTTTTTTTTTTTTTTCGGCGCTCTTTTGTTTTGTTGAAGAGCGTGTTAGCGCTAAGTAAAGGACGCACAAACAGCTCTCATGTCGCAATGAATGGTAGCGACTTTTCCATTTGGAAAATGAAAAGCCACTCCCCTGTCACCTTTCCTGTGCCACCGGTGCTGCCGCTACGCGCTTGCCTTTATATTTGAAGCCACCCCACCTCCTTTTCCTCTATTCCCTCGCCTATACTTTGGCTCGGTGTTAACGCTCGTTTCACTACGTCGCGCCAACTTTTTTTATAACCCGCCCGCGCAACTCGCTCTCTCCCTCTTTCGTTTTTCTCTCTCGCCTCCATTTTTCATTCGGTGTAGGAGTTAGAAGTGGGGGAGAGTGAAGCATGTGGCTAAGAATCGAGGGTAATGGAAAGAAGGGAAGGGTGATTGTATTTTCCCCCTTGCTGCCCCCTTTGTCTCAGTTTATTACTACTCGCCGGCTGCTCATATCATCTTCATTTTGAAAGCGCCTAGCGAAGCGACGGGGGTGTGGAGTAAAGGGCCGTTCCCGTTCGCACTTTTCGGTAATGAAACGGGAGGGCGAAGCGAGGGAGAGGTATAAAAAGCGCCATTAAAGTGAGCGAACGAACGATGAGGTTAAGGTTGAAAGGGCGTACCGGGTTTTGTACGGCTTAATCCGCAAGCGTCGTGCGCCTAGTCCAAATACGCTGTTACTTTCTCCTGAATATTGTTTACGTTGCTAGCGGCGGTCTGTGCACGATGAGCTGCAGTCGTCCAAATGCGCGTCAAGTATGGAAAAATTACAGGGTCTCTTCGGAGGTGAACGGGGAAAGCCTACTCTTCCTCCTCTTATCATTCACCTGTCTTTGCCTATTTCTCTTTACTTCTTTCTCTTGGCCTCTTATTTTAGCCATTACTAAGAATTTTTAGTAATTTCTAATAAATTGTAGTAGGTACAAATTGTCGTTAGACATATTAGTCATATGTATTGATTAGTAGTCATCTTAGTCATTACTACTCATTACTAACATTTTATTCATTTCTAATAAGTTGTAGTCGCTAAAAGTTGTCGTTAGACATATTGGTCATATGTAGTGACTAGTAGACATTTTATTCATTACTGCTCCTTACTAAGCACTTTAGTCATTTCTAATCCGGTGTCGTCGCTGCAAGTCGGCGTTAGACATGCTGGTCATTGCAAGTCATTAGTAGTTATTTTAGTTACTACTACATCATTACTAAGTCAATCTAATCAATTGTAGTTATTACATTCCGTCGTTCATTATAGTCATTAGTATTCATTATTTGTCACCCCGAAGGGGTGGCGCAGTGGTTACGGCGCTCGACTACTATTCCCAAAGACGCGGGATCGAATCCCGGCCTCGACGGCCGCTTTTCAATGGAGGAAAAAAGCAAGGCGCCCGTGTGCTGTGCGATGTCAGTGCACGTTAAAGAACCCCAGGTGGTCGAAATTTCCGGAGTCTTCTACTACGGCGTCTCTCATAGCCTGAGTCGCTTTGGGACGTTAAACCCCACAAACCAAACCATCATTATTTATCATTTTAACCTCTACCAATCTCTAGTATAACCTCTATTGATCACTATCACTATCAATCATTTTTCCGTCTTCAATCTGTCTTCATAAGGCGGACATTTCCTGATGATGGGTTCGGCGGTCATTTCTGCCTACGCACCATGAGAAAGGCTTTCGCCCTAAAAAGTGAGGTGGTGTGAATTATTCCGTAGCTCTCCACTACGGCGCCTCTGACAGCTCATGCCTTTCTTCTGTACACTAAACCCCCCAATTTACACTTACGTGACTATGGATATGACCAGCAAATGCATGGACAAGCACTAACCGCAAAAAAAAAAAGCAACACAAGCATCAATAAACAACACCAGTTTGCTAAGGAGTGTACATTAATGAGAACATCTTATCAGCGGAAAATTCGACTACTTCAATAGGGAGAGCGTGTAACATTTCGACGAGGCCATTTGTTGCGTTAAGAAATTTTCATTTGCTGCTATCCAACTTACCCACCTTGGGCGACTAAACCGCATATAGCAGCCGAAGTCTCCACGTGACTTGTTTTTGTGTGTGTCTGTGTGTGTGTGTGTGTGTGTGTGTGTGTGTGTGTGTGTGTGTGTGTGTGTGTGTGTGTGTGTGTGTGTGTGTGTGTGTGTGTGTGTGTGTGTGTGTGTGTGTGTGTGTGTGTGTGTGTGTGTGTGTGTGTGTGTGTGTGTGTGTGTGTGTGTGTGTGTGTGTGTGTGTGTGTGTGTGTGTGTGTGTGTGTGTGTGTGTGTGTGTGTGTGTGTGCAGTACAATCGTTACCAATTAGCCCATTCTCTCTTGCATCCAAGACAGTCGAACCCTTACCCAATCATCTGAGTGCAGTTCCTAACGTTTCACACAACACCCCTCCGCCTTACTTAAGAACAATTCCCACCGTTCTCTATCGAGTCGAGCGGGGTTATCCCATGTTGCGGTAAAAGGGCCATTAGCAGATATTTTGGCCGCAATACATTTTCTGTGATGTCCGAGAAGTATGTATACGCTACAGCTTCACCTGGCTAGAAGCTGACAGAGATTATCCGGATTTTTTCCCCTCTGTTACACATATCTGGTGATCTGAATTCCGGTATGACGTTGCGGTGAGCGCCTGGCTATTTCAGAGATGTGGCAGATGTGCAGAAATAATTACAAATAATAACTAGATAATTATTCGAAGCTATTAAGAATACTCGGAGCTTGTTTCTGCGATAAAATGACGCGCCGAAAGTTATCTTTAGTGCACCTTCCGGATTTTGTATAGCCAGGCACGCGCTAGCATACGAGTACCGGCGAGCATATCGGTTACCTAACAGTACTAGTCGAGGCCGAGCCTTTGAGGCATGTAACGATGTGCAGGAGAAATTAGCTAGTATCTTCTACCACAGCTAGCTGAAAATTTGGTTTTGAATTGATTTGAATGAATCGATTTTGGTATCACGCAATGAATATTAATATTATATTTGAGAATATTATGCTTTGGTACTCGCAAGAAAGTGTTAAGGCGTAAATCAATGAGCCACTTATATTTTAGTTCCCCAAGTGATATGGGAGCATTTTGCTTTGCAGTATACTTAGCTTCCTAGTCGTTACAGTGAGCATAATTGTCCAATAATGATGCTTGAAAAGACACAGGCGAGTACAGCCCAGCTCGCTGGCTATCTGGCGAATAATGCGGTTTAAGCCCAGGATGCCATCTTTATGTTTTTATTTGTGAAATTTATCTTGCAGTAAAAACGCACCAAAAAGCGTATAAATGAGGTCCGTCGGCCGAATGAAATGCACCGAAGCGTTCACAGCACACTTCGGTGAAAAGCTGTACGACCGCGTCGGGTTGCAGGTATGAATACTAAATACCACCGGCGTTACTCAGTCACGCCCTCCGCACTCTTTCTCTTTCACATTTACACGGGCTTACTATTATCACAAAACGAAACAAGAAGAGTTCAGTTGAAAAAAAAAAATGAATCGGTAAGATTGTGCGCCACTGACCGCAGTGGCAGTGGCATTACCAAACTCGCGGGCTGCCGTGGTGCCTTTGAAACTAAGCAACGCATTGGGTAAAAATTGATTTCGTGGAAACGTGCTCGGTGGACGTGGGAAACGTCAATGAGTAAAACAAATAAAAAAGGGGAAAAACGAACGACCGCGGGGGAGTTGGGAAGACGGGAAATAGGCGTCGGGTGATTAAGAGTGCATAACCGCGCGCTCCGTTCACAGAAGGGACGAAATAATAAATAAGGGAGACCTCCTCTCTCTCTCTCACTCGCTATTCCTTTTTCCCCCAGCCGAAGCTCTCAACGTCCCCACACCTTTCCCTATTTTCCCCGGCTCCCTGCCAGGCCTCGCCAAATAATGAACGCTGGTGACGAGGAAGGGAAAGTGGTAGCGGGAAAGGAATCAGGCACGAAAAAAAAAAAAAAAAAACAACGCGTTAATGACTTGACGGCGTGAGCGTCAATACCGGGCGTTCGCGGGGCCGTCTAAAAGTGATGAGTCTGTTTGCGCGCCTTTTGTGGGCACGTATACAACAGTGTGGCTATGTACTCACGCACACACACACACACACACACACACACACAAACACCCATGCTGCAGGCAAGGCTAGGTCATTGCGACATGGTGTTGCCATGCTACACGTGTGCGCCCAGATGGAAGTCGCAGAGTGAGGTTTTGTCTGATAGTGTTCGCGCCCGGCTGTTTGCGGCATATAGGTTGGCTTTATCTACCCTGGCCACCAGCCAGGTTACCAATGCGGTGCGGTTATTTCCCAGCTTGGCGCATTGTCTAGTTAACCCTGTTGCCTTTTTTTAATCTTATTGGTTACCTTTTTCTTATCTCTATTCCTGATTGGTTTGATGATGATTGTTTATGTCTTCGTCTTCATTTTCTCGCTGCCAGATGTTGAGTGAGTGAGTGAGTGAGTGAGTGAGTGAGTGAGTGAGTGAGTGAGTGAGTGAGTGAGTGAGTGAGTGAGTGAGTGAGTGAGTGAGTGAGTGAGTGAGTGAAAGTGAGATATAAATGAACGTTGAGTGAATGGTGAGTGAGTGCGTTATAAATGAACGTTGAGTGAATGGTGAGTGAGTGCGTTATAAATGAACGTTGAGTGAATGGTGAGTGAGTGAGTTATAAATGAACGTTGAGTGAATGGTGAGTGAGTAAGTTATAAATGAACGTTGAGTGAATGGTGAGTGAGTGAGTTATAAATGAACGTTGAGTGAATGGTGAGTGAGTGAGTTATAAATGAACGTTGAGTGAATGGTGAGTGAGTGAGTTATAAATGAACGTTGAGTGAATGGTGAGTGTGTGAGTTATAAATGAACTTTGAGGGAATGGTGAGTGTGTGAGTTATAAATGAATGTTGAGTGAATGGTGAGTGTGTGAGTTATGAATGAATGTTGAGTGAATGGTGAGTGTGTGAGTTATGAATGAACGTTGAGTGAATGGTGAGTGAGTAGGCAGGTGGGTGAATGAATGTATGGTTCAGTGGCTGAGTGATTGTAGTTGATAAACTACCAACAACTGGCAAGTGCAAACTGGTTTAATTTCCTGACGTCTTAAAAAGCAGATGAGAACTACTAAGTACGAAGCCCCATAGCTGATGATCCACCTGGCCCGAGAAAATCAGACCCAAAGCCGTAAACAAAATCCTTGGCGCCTTATATATCAAATAAGAATCCTATTTAAGAAGGCAATTTATATTCAATTTCTACTTTTCAGACCTATTGTAAAGAACAGCAGCTCGTCCCCAACTCATCGCTTAGGCAAGCCAATAATTTCATCCTAGAAAGGTATGCCCATAGTTGCAATATTTCAATTTTTAAGTTGTGACAAATCAAAGAGAACAAGAAAGGTTCAGTGAGACAAGCCAGCCTCTTTGGGATCTATCCTATTCCTTATTCCTTCTTTCCAGCGAGACCAAAATCTGCGATGCTTTGCCGTCCAATCCCAGAGCTATATGTTTTTACTTCAGGAAGTTGAGCTCTGGTCGCCTTTATTCGTCATGATTTTCAATAAGAGTATGAAGTGCAGTCGCTGCTGTGTTTGCACACTTGGTTGCTGTTTATTATCACATGATAATGCTGCGGGGGTCAAGTGGACGCAGCTAGCACAGAACCGGGTTAAGTGGAGAAATATGGGAGAGGCCTTCGCCCTGCAGTGGGTATAGTCAGGCTGATGATGATGATGATGATGATGCTGATTATAATTATGATGATGATGATGCTCATATAATTATACATAATTATACCCCGGAGCGCAAGAGCATACTACGCCTACAAGCAACACCGGTTGGTGGTAGATTAGGTGGACCAGACTAAGCAACACAGCTCACATTCGGAACTATCGGACAATCCACTGTCATAGCTCAGACAACGCGTGACATGCGTAGGCCCTGATCGGGTTCCACACTGGCCACGTGCGTTTCTTTTTCTACTTTATTGTTCAGTTATCAGCTTTCTAAATAGATTAAACACTATCTGTCTGTAATATGCGCTACCGTGACGCAAAATTTAAAAACTTTTCGATAGTTTTTTTCGCCGTAACGGTTCTCAGGTTATTTCGTCTATCTACATCTGAATAATTCCAGCAATTCAACCGTTTTGTACCGTCTCTCCCCAGCACAAAGAGGCCACCTAAAGTGATTAATCTCGTATCGAGCGTCGTGCTTTCTTGCAATAATTTAGAGAATTTGTCACTGCTGCGCTACGAAACAAAGCAATCAATAGAATTCCTCCGCGTCCCTAAACAAAATTAGACAGCTTCAGCGTACCGGTACAGTTAACTTCTATCGTATACTTCTATCGGAAACCACCAACAACGCTTGCGCGTGTTCTCCTGTCACTACCGGTAGCTGCCAGTAGGGTATATTTTATGTCCTCGAGGGGCCGGTCCATGAGGTCGCAGTATGCTGCTACGGCAACACTGCGCTTTTCGTTAAAGTGAGTCGGGGATAGGTAATAACGCACAGATCGCATAACTAGCAGAAGAAGAAATAAAACAAATGATGACGCTCCAAAAGGTGCTCGAAACGATCCTAAAGAAGACTCCATCAGAGAGGTCTGAGGAAGGGTCTCTCGGCATAGGAGCCAGGCGGCAAGATGGAAGCGGTTTTAAGTGGGGATAACGACAAACGCGCAAAAAAAGGCAAAAGGCAAAACGCGCGAGATTGTCAGGTCTAGAGACGGTCAGAGGCAGCCATAAATGAAGACTGGACGGCAAAAGGCAGAGAATGAGGGCGCAGATGAAATTCCGTCCGCTTGTTGTTGCTTCCCACGTCAACGTGGAGTCCACCACAAAATTTAATTTACCGGCTAGGGGAAGGCGGCCCTATAGTTGTGTGGGCTATACGCCTGTTGTCAGCCTGCAGCGCCATATGGAGAGAGCTCCCGTTCAGCATCGACGGGAAGAGCGGCCTAGCTTCCCGTTTCTTGTTTGATAGAAGAAAAAAAAAAGCATAGAGAGAAGAACCCTGGTACTAAAGAAAGGGATATTTTAGGGAGAACTTGAAGGAAACTGGGTGAGATGGGCCACGGATGGGGATGAAAGTAGAAGAGGCGTCCAGGGAAGGCGCGGGAAAGGGTTAAGGCGTAGTTACCGCGGCAACACGCCAAGCTGGAGGAAGAACAGAGTGTGGTTTTAGAAATATTTTATGAAGCCCTAACGAGAAGCGATGTCTCTTCGGAGCTTTTCTTGGCGGGTTGGAGGGTTTACCGTGTTTTTCACCCTCCTTCGCCCTCCGCCGCAGGAAGGAGCTTGCTCCGGCCCTGCTACTGCTTACATAGTTTAGAAAGTATACAAGCGTCATGGTCTCCGATGTCCTTTACAACGCGCCTTTGGTTTCTTCGCGCTCTAGTTCGATAATCTGGCTTCGTGGTTGGATGTTTCCTGCGGTGCTCTTTCGCTCAATCTTAGCGTGTAATATAGCAGGCGCCAGATGCGCGAAAACTCGGCCGCTTTCTTGTATCCAAAGTTTCTTGAGTAGCGGGCCCGCGGCGAATAATTGAGTTTCGTACCGGGGGCGTGTTTTCGGTGAACGCGGTTCTCCGTTCCGTTGTGATCCGAATAAATGGGTTCTCGCCGTTCCGCTCTTTTGTGCGTTGTGTGTCAGTTTGCTTTTCGTTAGCTCTCCCACGCGTTCGGTGACAAGCGGTGACAGTTTGCAGCGGCTCCCTTCTGTCGCGGGCTCTCTAAACTTTCATTTTTTTCCGCTGCAAAAGTTGCGTGAAAATACGTATGTGACAATGTGCCCCTTTCCTTCGTTAGCGGTCAGCGTTGAACGCAATTAATGAGGAAAACATTGTGAAGGTTACAATATTGTCGCTGGCGGTGGCATTGTTCAGCCGGTTTAGCGGTAGCTCTTCGTGTAACTACTACGCATTAACATTAGGCTACTTGATCGATAGTAGAGTACCGTATTCGAAAACCTGCTTGATATTTTGCTTGATTGCAGTCTAAGGTTGTCCTGATTCTATTAGCGATTACATTAGTAAACACCTTATACATAACAGACAGTAAGCTGATTGGTCTGTAAATTTTAAGGTCCTTATAGCGTCCCCTTTCTTATGAATGAGGATAATGTTTGCGATCTGCTATGTTTTCGGTATCGTTGATGACACCAGGCATTGCGTATACAAGGTGGCCAGTTTTTCTAGCAACGATATCCCCCCCCCCCCCCCCCCCCCCCCCCCCGCCCTTGAACAAATCTATAGCTATCTGATCCTCTCCAACTGGTTTCCACCTTTTCATAGTTTCTATTGCTTTCTTAACCTCGTCCTTCGTCACTGGTGGAACGTCTGTTTTTCCCTACCGCCAACCTTAGTACGGTCCTGACTACTTTGGCTACTGTAAAGATCAGTATAGAACTCTTGGCTACTTTGACTATCTTGTCCATATTCGTGATGACGTTGCCCGCCTTGTCCCTTAGAGCATACATCTGATTTTTGCCTATGCCCAATTTCTTCTTCACCGCTTTAAGGCTTCCCTCGTTCTTTACAGCATGCTCAATCTTCTCCTTATACTTCCTTATATCGGCCAATTTCAGTTTATTCGTTAGCTTTGATATCTCTGCCAATTCTGTCTGGTCTGTTGGACTGAATGTTTTCATTAATCAAATCTTTCGTCTCCTTAGACAGCTTACCGGTATCCTCTCTAACTATTCTACCGCCTACTTTTACCGCGCACTCAGTAAAGATATCTCTGAAATTATTGTTTATTGCTTCCGGGGCGAAGTCGCCATCCTCGGTTAGAGCTTTATATCTATTCTGTAGCGAGATCCTGAACACTTCTGCCCTCCCCCTCACCGCTAATTCGTTGATGGTCTTCTTTCTTACTTACCTGTCGCGTTCCTTCTTCAGATTTAGACTAATTCGGGACCTCACCATCCTGTGGTCACTGCATCGCACTTTCCCGATTACCTCTACATCTTGCATAATGAGGGGGGGGGGGGGGGGGGGGGGGTTGAACACAGTATGAAGTCAATTTCATTTTTAGTCTCCCCATCAGGACTTTTCCGTGTACATTTCCGGTTCTTCAGTTTTCTGAAGAAGGTATTCATGATTGTTAAGTTATTGCGCTCTGTAAACTCAACTAGTAACTTCCCCCTGCTATTTCTAAAGCCAATGCCATAGTCACCTACTGCCTGGTCTCCTGTCTGCTGTTTCTCTACCTTGGCATTGAAGTCGCCCAATAGTACAGTATACTGCGTCTTTACTTTTCGCATTGCCAATTCTACATCTTCGTAGAAGCTTGCAACTGCCATAGTCATCATAACTACATGTAGGTGCATAGGCCTGTGCAACATTCAGTTTGTACCGCTTATTAAGCCTGATTGGGCTGCCTGCCAGCCTCTCATTAATACTATAGAATTCATCTATATTGCTACGAAGATGACGAAGCGGGCAGTGGCGCGGGGCGGAGCGCTCACTCCAGGCCCGCTGGCCATTAAAGCATATTTCATCGTCATGTCATCACGTCGTTCTGTTTCTGTTGTGTCTCCGTATTCCATCGCTTGTAATGCCACCACGTAACATTTGGTTGGAGGTGCGGTTCATCCCCATCCTCGCCTTGCACCGTTGAAGCCAACCGCACGCCAGGTCCATCTGCCGAAAGCCCGTGGAGATCACCGCCCAGCTCTGCCCCAGCCCCTTTTGCTCAGACCCGATCAGCCGCTGTCCCCAGCCTCGTCCCCAGCCCTGACCACAACACACGACGACCAGGAAGAGCCCAAAGCCGACCCTACCGACCTTACTGACCCCACGACGAAGCGACCTTACGACCATTCGAGCGAAGACAGCACCCCCGCTCAAGCCGCATCCCATTCCCCCTTTCTCAACTTATGCCTTGTGGCAAACTTTTCGAAAAAAAAAAAAAAAAAAGCCGTTCGGCGTGTCCATGAGCCTTGGCCTTCGGCAAACGGTGAGGATTGGACTTGATGCTCCGGTGCAAGCATTCTTCCCATCTTCGCATTCATTGTGGTGTCCAGCGTTTCATGTCCCAATCCTGTGTCTGTGTTCATCGTCACGTCATGCATTGGATTTCTAGCAACCGATCGGGACGATCGCTCGGTTGCCCCGGGTAATGCTACGAAGATGACGAAGCGGGCATTGGCGCGGGGCGGAGCGCTCGCGCCAGGCCCGCTGGCCATGAAAGCATATTTCATCGTCATGTCATCACGTCGTTCTGTTTCTGTTGTGTCTCCGTGTTCAATCGCTTGTAATGCCACCACGTAACAACATTTCCCGCTATATACTTATTGACAAGGAAACCTACTCCTAGTTCTCGGTAAACCTCGATAACACAGTACATGCCCATCCTTCTGTACTGTATATGCCTCATTGACCTCCAAACCTCGCTAAGCCCTATGAAATCCCATTTCATACCCTCTAGTTCCTTTAACAACACTGCTAAACTAGCTTCACTAGCTGGGGTTCTAGCGTTAAACGTTACTATAGGGTCAGTTTCCAATGGCAGCCTGTCCAACGTAGCCAGGAATTCCTAGCACCCCCTGCTGCGTCACAGGTCTGACCGCCGCCGTGGTCAGTTGTTCCGCAGCCGCTGGTGACTGAGGGCCGGGGTGTATTAGGACTACTCATGGGAGGTTGCGGCCAATTACTGCACCAGGGTGGCCAACTCCTATTCTGGTGAGGGAGTGCGTTACCGGTGGTGTTCAACGGCATCAGGTCGCACTCCAAATCCGTTTATGCAATTCCATCGACACGCGGATTTTTTTTTTTTTTTTTTTTTTTTTTTTATCCGGTGAAGATTGAGTGGCACCGGGATTTGAGCGCCGGTCCTCTTGCATGCGAGGCGGATGTTCTACCGCTACGCCACCGCTGCACGATAGGTGCACTGCACAGCAGTGCTAGCGCACCTATATACGTGTCATTTCATCAACTATGCAAATTGACTGTAACTGTTTTTTTCTCAAACTACTGGAGCTCAATCCTAGCTTCAACTATAAAACTCTACACGGAGTCGCATTTTCTGTAACAATTTTCCACTTGCTCACCCAACCCATTTAGCAGCTTACTGCTTTGATACAACCTCCGAGCTCATTTCGATAACCAACTTTTGCTCGCCGCACCTCCTCCTAACGAGGTGTAATTGCCAAAAATAAACCAGACTCTGCCACCGCGGCGTATTGTAAGTCGGACTCCCCGTAAAGACCTAGGATATACCATGCTCTTTCTTCTTTGCGCTCCTCAGCCAACTCTATGTACACCCTCACCGTGAATGTGTTCCATCATATACCTAATGCGGAAACAAATCCTACATCTGCACTTGGCTAAGATAAACAAGGCTTGATGAGCGGTAAAACGAAGAAACAGGTAAAAAGCAAGCCGCGTGTGTTCTCAGATGATAGTCAGTGCCAGTGCTGTGTCCTTATTTCTGTTTCTGTTCGTTTCTTTTAACGGTACGACCATCCCAGAGAAAGCAAACCATCTAGCCCATGCTCAAGTTCTCTTAAAGCACCGTTCCCGGTGGAGAAAGCAAAGCTCGTCTTCATGTATTCTCTCGCCGAAACACAAGTAAAAACGGTGCTGACGAAAAACTAGGGAAAGGGAATGAGGGATAGAGGGAAAGAGAGACGGAGGTGCGTAAGGGGTAAATTGTATGGTAAGGTGGACAAATTCACCCCTATTCCGCAGGTGTTTTCTTCTTATTTTCATGCTCCCGTCGCTACATCACCATCCGTTTCTAATCGACGAAAGAAAAAAAGGAAAGCTTTCCTCTTCATCGCTTTCTCTCTGTCTCTGCGAAAGAGGTTCAATTAATATCGGGAGCATTTGCTCTTGCAACAACCAACTGCGCCGATAATTGTTTCAGTCGTCAACTTTCCAGCCGATTGTGGCTGCATACTAGTCCGCGTTTCTTCCTCTTGATAACTGCGTTTCCTTGTTGCTGCTTCTCTGACTAACGCGCACAGCACAGGAGCGGCTTTCAACGCCTTCTGGGCGAGAGGGCGCCAAGTCTCGCGCACTCTGCAGACGCGCACGCGTTCCTAGAGAACGTGGTAAACGAGCGAGAAAAAAAAAGTGAGAAATAGGAGGTGGAAACGTGCTGCCGCGCCGCTCGCTTTTGAAGCCTGTTAATGAGTTTCTGACTAAGTTTTGCCCGATCATTAGGGCACTGCTTGTTTCCGGAGAGGAGTGGAGAAAAAAAATCAAAAACAGCAAGACTAAATGTTCCCGCCGATTCTGTTGTTTCCCTTTTCCGACCCCTTTATGTACTCGTTCCCACTCGCCCTACATCGGAACCCGAGCGTTCAATTTTTCATAGTCGGCAGTGCTCCGAAAATGCGAAGCGAATTCGCGCTCGTATCGCCGCCGCCTCGTCTGCTCTTAATTTCCTCCTAATTACGGAGAGGCGTTCGCCGTTTCGCTAATTTTTGCGGTAAGAGCAAAAGAAGATGTAAAACAGACACGCGCGTTCATGATGACTACATGGGTTCGGCGGTGCATGTCGTGCGGAGAAGTTTCCCCAGTCGTACTGGGGAAATTCGGGCCGCGGGTACGTTTATTTTAATTTCTTTTTTTCACTGGCTTGGCTTGACTCTAGAATGGAAAGCCAAATGACGCATCGTGGAACTTCATCCCGCTGCTCCCTGCAACGCCAAACATTGGATCTATAGTCACCGACACGATAATGCGACGCAATGAACCAGAATGACGAACACAAATAGTCCGTAAGCAGAACGTAATGTAATTCCGCTAAATGTTGGAAATTACTGTTGCTCTTCCATGTACCAACTAGGATGCGAGATAAGAGCAGCTTCATGAGGGCTGAGAGTGAGAGGCATTTTCAAGACGCGATGGCGAGTGAAAAGCACGTGTAACTTGCAGGAAAACGATAAACGTAATGCGACATATAAATAAACAATATTTTAATTATTGTAGTTTACTTAACTGGCTGTCATAAACGGATTTCCTGTCGAAGTAAAGAGAAGTCTGTCGACAAATCAATGTCTTTTAAAAGTCTTTTTGAAAATTAATCTCTTGGCATATAAGGTATCTCTGAAAGCGACTAACTGTAGGGGTGTTGGAGAGACATAAAGATAAAGCGGCTTGTATAAAGCTGCTCTGATGAGGGAAGCATTCTAAGGACGCCTACGACATTCCCTAACACGAAACTTGAGCGCAGCTGTTATCTTTTTCTTTCTTTCTTTTTTCTACAAAGCGAAAGAGAACGCGAGGTGGGAGCGGGGTAGCGGTAATCCAGAGAGAGAGAGGGAGCCTATGCCATTTACTGATGCTGGCCTGCCTCGGTGAATCCCGCACTCTGTTGTTGTTGTTGATGTTGATGTCGTTGATGTTGATGATGACGTTAATGTTGTTGTTGTTGTTGTTGTTGTTGTTGTTGTTGTTGTTGTTGTTGTTGTTGTTGTTGTTGTTGTTGTTGTTGTTGTTGTTGTTGTTGTTGTTGTTGTTGTTGTTGTTGTTGTTGTTGTTGTTGTTGTCGTTGTCGTTGTTGTTGTCGTTGTCGTTGTTGTTGTCGTTGTCGTTGTTGTTGTTGTTGTTGTTGTTGTTGTTGTTGTTGTTGTTGTTGTTGTTGTTGTTGTTGTCCTCTGAGCAGCGCCGTAGAGCTCGTGGCTCTTCTTTCTCTTCTCCTTGCCTCGCGATCCTCTGGAGGCTCTTGACTCGTGAGTCTATTTTGCTCGGTTACACCGGCAATGGCACCGCGAACAGGTGAATAAGAGCTATTCCCTACTCCATCAGACAAAAAAAAAAAAAAAACTCAACTTCAGACGGCTAGGTCTTATCTGCGTTCCATCAAGATGGCTCTTTGCACACGCTACAACCTTCGTCATGTTAGCCTTATACTCATCATCTAAAGATGCCGCAGTGAGCGGCCCTTTGAAGCAGCGGCAAGCTGCGATCTGTCGCGTATAAAGAAGATAGAAATTGACATTTCCCCTCTCGTTGGCGATTACGTCGTATGCCGATGGCCATTACGAGCTCCCTGAAGCCGTTAGGAAGCTCAGAATTATCGTGTAATCGCTTTCTGTAAAGGCACACGTTTTAATGAATTTCCTTAATACCACGCCCTAAGTTCGCCATTTTACCGTGTTGCCCATATGCATCCTTTGATTGTATAGCATTTCAGCATGTATCCGGCGCGATATTTTTGGTTGTGGCAAAAGTGAATTACGGTGAAAGTGCATTGAGGTAAGTGCAGTCGAGACTTCCGAAGGGCATTATGGTAATATTATGTCTCGGAAAAAAAAAAAAAAAAGGCATAAGGGCTTCGAAGGGTAGTGGAGAACGGGGGCGAGTTAAGGTTGCCTTACGCGTAGGTGCTAACCTGCTACCCGACCAGTTGATGCATTTATTTCTTTTCCGGATTCCAATTATTTACACTTTTTTCTATTGCACATCATGTCAGACCCAACATACAACCTTTGTGTAATGTTTAGACGCAGAAGATTTCTTTCTAAACAATGCAATTGGCCTCCTCTAACATCTGCGCATGTCACTCTCTCTGGAGCGAACATCTTACAGTGAAGAGAATTGGGGCACTGAGGATGTATACAGGGTTTTTTCAGTGGAGATTTCAAATAATGTTAAAAAGTAGGAGGTTCAATATGGAACAATAAAATATTTGCAGAAACAAACTCTCTGCTGCAGCGGACACAATATGCTGCAAAACGCCTTTCATTATACAGCTAGTTAACTAAAACCTACGATTTGAAGCAGGGGGTAAGCCCCAATGCCGAGTTCGAAGCCGTGAGCAAGTCGACGGCATAACAGTCTTCGAAACAGAGAAAAACTTATTTTCGAAAGTGCTGCAGTGCGAGAAAAATTTCAGTTTTTTTTTTTTTTTTTTTTTTTTTCTCGTATGAAATCGAAAATGAGTGCAAGAAACTCTCGAACTTTCTTGAGAAAACTCGAAATTTCACCAGGATGATTCGTAGCTCAAAATTACCTATTCACAAAATGGCGCAGCCGTCTATGCGAGTTTCCTACAGAGCCCTTCACTCACCGCCGGAGTGTTTGGAAGATATGGCTTCGTATTTGGCTTGGCCAGTGTTGGGCCGATAGCGTGGATTCAGTCGTGAGGTGAAGGCTGCTCCGCTACAAGGTGACTATACTTCGCCACCCACCGTATATAGTGATGTGTTCCACACTATGTGTAGTTCAAGATCAGATTGGAGAAATGTTTAATGCAATAGCATTAGACACCGCGCTGGTGAAGAAATGTTTCGTCAGTCAGTAGTAACCAGGAATAAAATGACGTCATCAGTACGGAAATCAAAACTATACCTCTCGGTGCATCCTCTCTGCATCCTTGCTGCCACTTTTTGAAACCTTGGGAGCACATCTAACTAGAAGCTAGATAATCCAGAAAGATCTCTTTTTGTTTTGTAACTTTCGAGGTGGCAGTCGCAAATGACATTAGTGGCGTTAACATTAATCCGACAGGGCAAGCTTGAACCGAGTCAATGGGGGCCAAGCCGGTTACTTGGTGCATGTAAACGCCGCCGAGTCGGGTCGAGGAGTCGACTTGACTGCAGGGGAGAACGGAAGCGATGGCCTCTATGGCAACACTAGCGGACCTCCACGTGGAGCCAGATTTTCCCTCTTTCGTAACATAATTGTGACGCAATTGCTCTTTTTACACCCCATTTAGCACCCATCCATGTGCTAGTTATTATTATTATTATTATTATTATTATTATTATTATTATTATTATTATTATTATTATTATTATTATTATTATTATTATTATTATTATTATTATTATTATTATTATTATTATTATTATTAGATCACAGCAGATTGTGGCAAGCTCTCCAAGAGATGGGAGTTCCAATTCACCTCATCTGTCTCCTCAGGAACCTTTATGAAGGGCAAGAGGCCACAGTCAGAACTGGGCATGGTCTTACTGATTGGTTTCCGATTGAGAAAGGGGTGAGACAAGGCTGCATACTGTCGCCCTGCCTATTTAACCTATATGCAGAGTGCATCATGAGGAAGGCCGGTCTGGACGAGTCTTCAGCTGGAGTGAAGATTGCTGGAAAACGTATCAACAACCTTAGATATGCGGATGATACCACTTTAGTGGCAGAAAGTGAAGTGGAACTCAAGAGACTTCTGATGCGCGTACAAGAAGAGAGTGAGAAGTTTGGGCTTAAACTGAACATTAAAAAGACGAAGATCATGGCGTCTTGCCCTATCAAGTCCTGGAGCATCAATGGACAAGAAGTGGAAGCTGTGACAGATTTTCTGTTCTTGGGCGCCAAGATTACCTCGGAAGGAGACTGCAGCCATGAAATTAGGAGACGCCTGCTTCTGGGAAAGAGAGCAATGGTTAGCCTTGACCGCCTAGTAAAGAGCAGAGACATTAGTCTGCCAACCAAGATCCGTATAACCCGTGCTATGGTCTTTCCAGTTGGGATGTATGGATGCGAGAGTTGGACTGTGAAAAAGGCTGACCGCCGAAGAATTTACGCGTTTGAATTGTGGTGCTGGCGAAGACTCTTAAGAGTTCCTTGGACTGCCAGAAGATCAAATCAGTATATTGTCGACCATAAACCCTGACTGCTCATTGGAGGGTCAAATTCTAAAGTTAAAGCTCAGCTACTTTGGTCATCTGATGAGAAGAGAGGAGTCGCTGGAGAAAGATTTGATGTTGGGAAAGGTTGAGGGTCGCCGGAGAAGGGGTAGGCAGCGAACGCGATGGTTAGATGGCATTCTCGAGGCATTGCAGATGAAGCTATGTGATGTTAAGAAGATAGTGAGAGACCGGAAAGCGTGGCGTGACATGGTCCATAGGGTCACGAAGAGTCGGACACGACTGAACGCCTGAACTGAACTGATTATTATTATTATTATTATTATTATTATTATTATTATTATTATTATTATTATTATTATTATTATTATTATTATTATTATTATTATTATTATTATTATTATTATTATTATTATTATTATTATTGTTATTGTTATTGTTATTATTATTATTATTATTATTATTATTATTATTGTTATTGTTATTGTTATTATTATTATTATTATTATTATTATTATTATTATTATTATTATTATTATTATTTGCTAGTCACATTGGAGGCTAGTTAACGACAGGGATTCTGACCGATGACACCTCTACCTCCTATTTGTATGCCGTTAACAATAAAAGTAGCTGTCCTCCGAGAAATAACAGAGACACTGCTTGTCCTTTCCTTTCCTTGAAAACCAAACCAACTAAAAGCGCTAAACGTTTTGCCAAACTCTGTGCAAGTCTCTCAATGCTAAACCAACAAGCAAAGCCATCCAATACTGTGTCAAACAGGACAGGTTTAAGCATAGTTGAACGCTGGCTAACGTATTCCGCCGCCACAGCTCAAGTGTTACCAGATTTGAAAGCAGATGTCGCGGCATGCAAATGCTTTTTCCTTCTTTTTGCATTATTAAAGTGAAAGCCCTACTTGGCTGTATTTACTAAAATTTGTCCACAAAACGTGAAAGCGAAGTATGGAGGCAAAAAGTGAGAGCAAAATGTGACGTGTGATATGACGTCACATTAAGACGAGACTAGTAGGTAGTGATGAATGTGTATGTAATGACAAGTGGTATATAAATGCCGTGTCATGTCTAGTCATGTCATGCGAGTCACTATGCTTTAGTGATGAGTCATCGACATTTGTCATGAGTCATTCAGATCAAAGATCCAATGTGCACGTGACGTCATCCGCAAGAGGCGCTAGCGGCCAGCCCGGCTAGGGTACCTCGATGCACGTGCCCTCACATCGAGGCATACTAGCGCGGCATTCGCCATATGCGTAGTCGTGTGTGCGGGCACCGCAGCCAGCCGTAGTATTCAACTCGTTGTGATCCGTGGGGTGCGCCTTTCACGTCTTGTAGGAATTTTTGCATGGGCCAGCGAAAACCATGCAAGTGAGTGGATACACCTGTGCACTTCGTCGAACAAGAAAAACGACGGTCTCGATTACATTACTAAATGAAGGTTTAGCAATATCAAGCAGTAAAATTAATAAACCTTCATGAACACAGAATTGATCTTACGTTACGATTTAATTCCTTCAAAGCAGCATATAAAGCATTCCTAAAGACCGCATAATATATTTATTGAATATAGCTGCATCCATCCGAATTCAAATGATCAGTTTTCGTTTTTCTTCATGATTTTTTCCCCCTTACAGTCTATGTCGCCATGTTATTCCTGTCAAACATGGATACATATTTTTATTGCATTTTTCTTCTCAACTTTGTGCTGTCATACATTCTCTTATGTGTTTGTTTCACCGCAAAGTGGTGTTATACTATAAACTGCATTGTGTGTTGATATGTATCTTATGTATCTAGTTGTTGTTTTTTTTTTTCATTTACTGTATTATTAATCAGGAGAATTCCCTTTGTACGCATCTGAACGTGTTGTCTGTTGCGCCTTTTGCCTCGTCTTCCACTTTCACTTGAAAGGAAATAAACTGAACAAAACTGAAATGTTCGACTTTGTGAAAACATCGGCTCGTATGACTGCGGTAACTCCGTCATGGTGTGCGGCAATTACCACTGCTTCGCGTTTAATTCCCCGACGTTGGGGCCTGCCTTTGGAAGTGCGGTCTTACATTTTGCGACAGGTGAAGAAATTAAAACGTACAAATCCATGAAGGTGTTTTAATTTATTTTTTTCAGGCGAGGGAGGCCAAAAGCCACACGTGCGTGAAGGGAGCCGATGGCCCGCGTGCCGCTTTTAGAGGTGAGAAAATTCCGACGTGTCTGTTATTTCAGCTAGCGCTGTCACCTCTGCCGTCTTGCAAGTGACGTGTTGTTACAACTATATCAAACATCGCGTTGTTGCGAACCAAGGTTCCATGGGTTATGTGCATATCAAACGGAGCTCCGTTGCCGACACAAAGTTAACATGCTCGCTTGGTGTGCCGTTTATACTGCGAGCGCGGGACAGTATTCTTTCGCCCTTTTGTCACCCAAATTAAGCAACTGCGGCTTTACTGCTGGAACAGCGCCTGTGCAAGCTACGATTGGCAGTTTGCCGACTAGCGTCCCTAGAAATGTGCGTTGCTATGAGTCGTGTTGCGCGCCATGGGCATCCGGCCACTTTTGCTGTTGAGCTGTCGCACGGGTTAATTCCAAGTTGCAACACCGAACATGCAGCGTTATGTCCCGGAGTATGAAAATACTACTACAGACTCCAGGCGCAGGAAGGGCCGCAATGAAAAGTGGATGTGGAAGTACTTAACAACTTGATAAAACTTTACTGATCACTACCAATATACGGCGGGCACCTGACAGCGAACCTGATACTGCGCGAGCCGATGCCACCGGCGACCTACAACATGGCGGACGAGACGTGACGATGCTCGCGCCGTATGGTAGTTTCGGCCTCAGTGAATACCTCTTATAGAAGCAACATATGGAATCCCTGAATTGTGTAGATTCAAAGTCAGGACACTCAAAGGTAATCAGTCATGGACCTGCAGCAGCAACGCTCAGGCTTTCGTATTTCTCTAATGCGGCCTCTGCAGTGCTAAGTTTTTTTGTTTTGTTTTTTTAATAACACCGCTTACTGTTACTATTGCTGCCGATAACAGCAACCTCAACTCGCAGCTACCGGTCGATTCAGACGGGGCTATAATAAACTAACCATGCACTGTAATCATCAGCAGCAGTCAGCCTCCATTTAACGTAGGAAAAGGGTATGTCACACTACCGCCAAATGGCACTGCCCTGTTTATACTGCTGCCTATCATATATATCAAAAACTTTATAATCTACTCCAGCCGTTTGATTCCTTGCCACTCATCGCTACCCTCGCTTTCTCTTGGAATCCGCTCCGTTGCCATGTGGGAGCACCGGTTATCTTCCCTATGAACGTTTAATCATCATGAGCGTCTATGAGCGTTTAATCATCATGCTTTCACTCATTGCGGGGGGTGAGGTACCTCTGACGTTTGCCTCTGATCCCTGCATTTTTCGTCTGGCCCATGTGATCCTTTTTTTCCAATGACAGCGCAACAGTTCAGATTATTCCGGAGACCATGTGCCATTTCAGGACTTTACACCAATGTATTAGTTCTTCATTATTTTATCTATGGTATCCTAAACTCACCGATAATTCATAACAGGGAAATAATGCCAATTACGAAGATATCAGCAATGTAGCTGTATCGTATTTTCCTTCAACCTCTCGCTGCATATAACTTGTCCCCCCCCCCCCCCCCCCCCCCTTCCCATGGTATCGAATTCTTGTCGCGGTGGCCGCTTTTCGGTGGAGCCGGAAAGCGAGGCGCTCATGTGCTGTGCGATGTCAGTGCACGCTCAAGAACCGCAAGTGATCGAAATGTCCGCTGTCCTTCTCTACGACGTCTCTCATACCCCGAGCAGCTTTGGGAAGTTAAACCCCACCAACCAACCGTTTTCTTTTCCTTTTTTTTTTACCTGGAAAAAGAGACTTTTATTTTCTGCGTTGCATTTTCGCGTTATTCTGCGGAACGTTGTAATGCGTGATTCATAGAATTTTAAGGTTGCAGGACAAAGAAAGTCGCAAATATGCTCGTTAAATGTGAAATTAACTGCTGGCGATTTGGGGTAGAGTGGGGTAAAAGCAGGAAAGGGGGGGGGGGGGGGGGGCGGTAGGGCGAAATCTGTGCACAACTTTGATTAGTAACAAAAAAAAAAGTGTGGTACTTACGCGCTCTTCTATTTTGCCTTACCTTTATTGCCTCTTGTTCTCACAGGCGACATTGTCATCCCGAATGAAGCTCGCATCCGTTGTGCGGCTTGCCGCCTCGAACAGCCGTGCGTACGTGTAGGTGTTCCCTCCTCGCAAATGCCTAAAATCTATCCAAATCGTACGGATCGCCACGATTCTGATTGTTAGCTTCGAGTTATAGGCCAGATATTATTTAACAACTTGCTCTCTTTTTGATCTGAACTTTATCTCCTTTTCCTAAGCATGAACTTCAAATCCTAATCATGTGTGTGCGTGTGCGCGCACGCGCGCGTGCTTTTCGCAGTGATTGCAATAATAGAATTCCAAAACTCCTTGTCAACATTATTTGTGCCAATGGCATCTCTGTGTGCTCCTCCTCGCACCATAGGTGCAAATAACCTCCTCCAAAGACCGCAGTTTATTACTTCATTAAATATGCGCTGTAACCAAGGTCTGAATTCTTCCCCCGATTTTTCTTTTCTTCTTGGTGAGCCTGATAAGCCTTGCTTCATTGGGAGTTGCGTATAATATATCTGCCTTCAGACTTTGATGTTGATAACTTAAAAACAACAGCTTTCGAAGACAGCATATAATTAGGCTATTACAATGTTGTTGTTTTTTGTTGTTGTTTTTTTTTCAAACAGTCAAGGACGCCTGCCTCTAGAAAACTCCGGGCGTTGTTTAAGAATCTCTTTAGACACGACACTTACTTCATGTCTTTATTAACGTGAAATAAAAATACAAATACGAAAGTATTACTTGCAGTGAGTTGGTGCTCAGCACGAAGACTGATTGATGCTGCTATGTTCTCGAATACTATTTTTTTTTTTCTGCACCTGATCTATAACTATATGTTGTAGCCAGCTTACCCCCTCCCCCCACCCTTCGCTCTTCCTTTGTTTGTGAAGGGTTGACTTCTTAGCAGTAATTTCCGCTTCTATGTTTTCAAAGAGGTGTGCGTAAAGTCATTTCGATCAAAGAGTTGTGTTTTGTTCACTTCTCATTCGAACTTCGCACTTACTTTTATTATGAATCCGCTTTAAAGTGACTCTTTGGAGAAGGGCATTGATTTCCTATGTAGTGAGTGGTACGTTGTAGTGGTTGGCGTGCTCTCAACGTGAATGGTGGTCGCTCAGTAAAGGCTGGAAGTTACAGAAAATGGAACCTCTGGTCATTTTTCATGCTTGATGAAGGTTAATGTCTCCCTCTTATTAAAGGACATTCCTCTGCATGCTAACGGTGAAGAATGACTAACGCCTTTTTTCTGCCCCGCACACTCATAGTGTGCACGTTAAACCTTGTTGCCAACTTGTGGCTGTTTCTTAAAAGAAGGAGAATTCAATGGCAGAAATTCCCAGCGGCGGAAAAAGTGGCCCAGCTTTCAATTCCATTACTCAATAAAAACATTGAAGCTTAGGTGGCGAAACTTATGAATATGCTTCCTTCTTGCGTCGTCAGTGAGCTTGACCCAGTGAGTTACACTTAGATGACTGCTCACAGTCACGGAGATTTCGTGAGCAACCTGTGTACAATCGGCTCTTCTTATCATCTGCCTCTTTAAGCTCACGAGAGGCTGAGTTAAAAGAGCTTAGTAAATGTGAGAACTTTCGACTGGGGCCAGCATTCGGTCCGTGATTCGACTGCAGGCAAAAGGACGAAGGAAAGCAACAGCACGTTTTCCCACATATTTTTTTCTCGAAACAAACGCACACACACTGTTGTATGTCACACTTTTTTATTTGACTTCAAGAACACAAGTATGGAACACTGGGCGTCATGCCGACGGGGTTGGGTACGGGACATAGGCTAGAGTCTCTTCGGCATGAAATAAACATTCGACACTGTCAGGCGTACAATTAAAACCATCGCACCCTACCCTATTTTTTTTTCTTCGCCAACCTTGGCTGCCATCTTTATTTTCGTTTTTCTTATCCCTTTCGCAACACCACTGTCTCAGCAAACACAAAAGGTCTCTGGACGCCACCCCACCAGTGGTCCTGCTTTCTTATCATTCGCGCCACTTTGTTCCTTAGTCTTAAACCTCACCTCCTCGCCAGCCTCGACGCTTATCAGTTCCAGCGTGCGAGGGAGGTTGAGAGACACGGAAGCAGCGTCGACTGGAAAGAGGGAAGCATATTGGTACGGTGACAAGTTAATTGACAATGGACTTTCCAGTGTCCACCAACAAAAAATTCGATAAAATAGTACGGCCCACTCTCGCTTCAACGCAGACAGGCCTTGCTGGTCTCAAGGAAGCCAGCCATTGGGCAAAAGCAGCATAGAGAACATACACTTTTACAGGTCCCTCTTCTCTGCCACTACAAAATAAGCGAGACGAAAAGAGACCAGTACAATGAGAGAACTCCCCTTCCAAGACACTTATACACACCTGAGGAGACTCGCTCAGTTATGATATCCTTAATGTTTTGCAGTTTTGTCCGTCTTGTTTTGAGGGGAAAGGGTAACGGAGATAATGGAAGCTTATGCGATACGTAAAACATGATGAACAATGCCAGCAAACCAGACACATGCAAGAAATGCAGCCGTCAACGTCTGTCGACGTTCTTTTGATTTAGAAAAGCAGCGGTGGTACCCACTGCGTATAGGGATCGTTTCAAGGAACACCAGCACCTATAGACACTCAATACCGGACAAACACAAATCTCCTGGGGGTGGAGAAAAAAAAAATATCATGGGGGTCAAAAGACACTGCAGGTGCCAGGAACAGTGGAAATGAGTCATCAACGTAAAAATAACATGACAGCATTTAAATGCATCACATTTCATCGACAGATAGAAAAACTCACCAGGCCAGAGATCAATGTCAAGACAGAACACAAGCACTTTTGAATGTTACAATTCTCGGTAGAAATGAGACTGCAATGTTTCCTTCCGCGCAAGAATAAAGCGCTGAAGCGCCAACAGCGTCGAAAAAATCACACACCAAACACTTTTTTTTTCATTAACTTTGGGTCGGGACAATTACAACTGCGTTTCGAGATCTCCACCGGCGCTACATGACACAGAGACTATCTGTCCTCGAGATTTGTCTGCAGGCTGCGTGGACAAATGCGATGTATATGTTTTTTTTTTCTTCTGATGAGCGAAGGGGGAAATGATACGAAGCAGCGGCTGGTCCTGCGGGTGTGCTCTCGGATTACTCTCGTATGTGACGTCATGCCTCTCGGTTACGTCACGAATTACACTCGGTGGGGCACGTTAGGGACCGGGGAAAGATGAAGGCAAGTTATCTTACAGAGACGGGAACGCTTCTGAATGTCTGTTGGGGCGCGCTTCGCAAGCCTTTACTATTGTTAATGTTTTGCTGTTTTTGCCTATGCATGTTTGTGTAGGCGTATGTCTGTGTGTTCGTTCGTGCGTTTGTATTCTGCAACTTGCTCGTGCGTCACTTCATCGGTTCAAGCTTCTCAGTGGATTTTAGGGCAAGGTTGGTGTTACACTGGACGTAAAAGCATTCTAAACATATAAACAGAACCAAGCGGCGGATTTAGACGAAATCACTCGAGCTATGAACACGTGAAAGTATCAGAAGTTTTACAATGGTGCTCGGCAAAGAGTTCAGAGTCCCTTTCTGATAGCAACTGCGAAGCCGTAGTCATGACAACCATTGTGTTCTAAAGCAAGACCCATCAGATCTATCCTGCTAAAAGTATACCACTAGAAAAGTAATAAATAAAGCACGGGAGGAGGAGGTATGTACGTGGACAAGAGGAAGCAGTTGGGTAACACCGGTCACAAGAGCGGGTCTTGGCACTTCTGTTGCCTCAGACGGAGGGTGAGATACACTATATACAATTTTATACAGACCCGCAAGTGTGCCAGCTTTAGGTATCGTTGGCAGATAATACGTGACGAGATGCTGAAATGACGTATTCACTGCTTAATAAACACTGGAAAGCGAAAAAAGAAAGCAAGCCCTAAAGAGAATTTTACTTACCATATGCATCCCATAACGGGTTCAACACTGCCAGAAGGCCGCGCTTATGAAACATTATAAGCTCTTCGCAAAAAGAAAAAGAACGAAACAATTACAGACAATAGTTTTTAATCAGTGTTTAGGTGACCTCGGCCAAAAAAAATAATACAGTGACGTCAGCAACGTACGTTACTCTGCTTAGTTCCCCGAATCGCCGCAGTGGTTAGTGGGGCACTGCGACCACTAGCGACGTTCCTCGTCACATTTCGGGTGCTCGAGAGCTAAGTCATTCCGCCATTTTCTTCGTTACTGCGTCAGTGGTCCGCCGCCAGATCCTGCGTAACACCGTTTGCAAGAGGATAGCACTTTGGCGGAGCTCCATACGTGTTATCTTTTCTTCCCTCATCGCGTAGCTCCAGCTCGTTTCGAAATGTGATTGCTGGTGGTTTTTGCTTTTAAGCACCACAGCCTCGTGTAAACTCCCAACACTGTACAGTATTTACAGAATCTCGGCTGTGGCGCTTTTGGGGAACAAGATGGTGGTTGGGGAAACAAAATGGAGGGGACCGGTAACGATTTAACTGAGCTAAACGATAAATAACGCACATATTCCTTGAGCAAGGGGAGGATAGGTTCAGGAGAGAGCTGTGTGTAGTTTACAGCAGGCACCGACGTCAGTCCACAGACGAGAAGCTTGAACCGACCCGGTTCAAATGTGGTCTTGTAATTTGATTTCCTTCCTGAAATTATTGTCACTCTCAGAGGCACGATTTAGTTTTAGTACTGAAAACCTGAGAAGCACTGCTGGCCTCCTGGTGAGATGCAATCAAGTTGTTGTTTTCAACAAATATAGTCTAATAAGTATTTATTCTTTATTTTAGGATTATATATCTTCATTAAAGAGAATACCTGTGCCCCAATAGTTTGTCTCACCTTCCATCTTTTTTTTTTTCTTTTTTTTTTCACTATTCCTTTGTACTTTCATCTATTAATTGACTGCACAACTCCGAAGCCTTACTGTCTTTAGCTTGGTGTGAGGTTTCGGAAAACGTTTGTCCGGGTGTGTTTGCGTGTGTTTGGTTGCTGTCTTTTGTTTCGCGTGTCGAGAACTGGGTTCCCCTGTGTACGACAAAAAAAAAAAAAAAAGACTGCAAAAAGCGTCTTGCTTATTTTTCGCGGTGGCCGCAGGGTCGTTTATAGCTTGGCACGCAATGCCGACTGTGCATGCGCCGACCCTACCGCCATTTTACACAAATATGTCACAATATTTTTTTCCTATACATCAGCGTGAGCAGGCGTAACATTTGGAGGGTTGGGAATATTGGCTCGGCGACGCAAACGGATATGACGACAGAGGTTTCAAGCCAACGCACTTCCCTCGACACTTCACCGCGCGGAACATTTGACAAGGGCGGCTCTAAAAAATCGTTGTATAGTTGCTCTCGAGCTCTAGTAGCGTGGTTTGAAACCTCCGTGTTATAATGCTTCGGGAGGAGTGAAATAACTCAGTTGGCATGTGCGAAACTTTAAAGTTAAAAAAAATTGGACCTCGAGAGAGCAGACAGCCGCCATTTGCTAACATAGAGACGTATTAGCTTGTGCTTGTCTCACGTGTTCTTCACGAACTTTGTCCAAGTTCTTTTTTTTTTTCTTTACGAAAACGGCTGTAAACAATGCCAGGGCTACACGTGAGATGTCATAGCTCTCTCGCCTCCTATACTTAAAAAAAAAAAAAAAAAAAAAAAACCATGTTGCAGAAGAGAAGATTTTCGGGTGGGATGTTATTCTGAAGGATGTGCGATGAGTTAACAGACACTGGGTGTTTGGGTTTGTCTCGTTTCGAGTGGTTTCCGTTAAAAACGACAAGGCAGGGTCTGGAAGGGCATAGAGAAAAGGACGAGGAGGATAGATAGCTTTTGATTTTTTTTGTTTGCTTGTCCGTCGGAGAGCACCACTAGTGCGGGCCTGAACCGCCACAATATCACCCGTATGGAACTTCATAGAATACCTGTTCCAAATTTGGTGGCGGGACCCGCACCGGGGGAGGAAAACCTGCTCCCGACGTACAACCGAAGAAAGGCATGTATTTATCCTCTCTCTCTTCTATATATTTATATAGTATATGTCTCATGTATATAAAAAACACATTCCCTTCACCGCGAACTGGTTAAACAGACATTCACACGACGTACAATCCTTCTGGTTACGTAACTTGATTTTTTTTTTTAACTCATTTCTAAGCTCCCACTTCTCAAAGAAAGCAATTTGGTCCCTTGCTGTGGCGATGGCATAGTTACGGTTCTTGGGGCGACTCAGCATCGTGGTTAGCACAACCTTCTTGTTTGGTTTGGGGCCGTGTCTCGAATCGCTTCGAAGATGATTCGGTTAATGATGCGCGCCATTTTCGTCATCTCGGTGCACTTCTTTTTCGCGTGCAGACGTGCTTACGTCATGTTTTCACGAAAGCTTGAAACCCAACTTGTCTCGCTTTCAGCGGGCAGATGAAATGTTGTCGCGACCGGTGCAACCTTTTGAGTTACCCAGATGGCAATTTTTTTTCGACTTTTTATGTTTAGTCACCTCGGCCAGTGGATAATTCTGAGCTACCAAACTGTCTAAAGCTTTGACCCTTTTATGCTCAGTCATCTCGGCTGGTGGGTACTTCTGAGCTACCAAATTGTCTAAAGCTTTGATACTTTTACGCTTAGTCATCTCGGCCGGTTGATACTTCTGAGCTACCAAATTGTCTAAAGCATTGATACTTTTATGCTTAATCATCTTGGCCGGCGGATAACTCTGAGCTACCAAATTGTCTAAAGCTTTGATACTTGTATGCTGAGTCATCTCGTCCACAGCTAAGGGACCAAATAGTCTCTGAAAAGGGACGAGCAGCCGGCGGATAAGAATGGATCCGAAAAAGACGGCACGAGGAGGAGGAACCCTCCGTGTTTACTCAAGCGCGCCACCTCGAATCGCGACGCTTAACTAAACAGTTTGAAATAAACGTCTACAGACGCGGCACATCGACTACATTCACTGTACAAAGCTACGGCATCTTTCTGCGTTATCTTGCGCTTCTTCTTAAACCCCTGAGTTGGTTTCACATGGCGGTGCACTGCGCCTAACCTCGATAACCTCTGTCAACTCTCGCTACTATGACAAAGGGTTGGTTCACTCAAAGATACGTTCGGGACCTGTTCTCGGTTACGGCTCTGCAAGCCAGCAAAGAGAACCCAGCATTGGCGAGGGGCAGACCGGGCGTTGTTACTCAAACAGCGACAAGTGATTAAACCAATTTTAAAACATTCAAACGCGATAAACGAAGGAGACAACCGTACATGTACTCAGGTTACACCTTCATCAATAGCCTAGTAGGCGTTTCCAGCCTCTTTCACGTCTCTGTAAACGTCAATATAGCGCTAAAGGCATGACTCAAAATCATTCAGCAAAGCAAATAACTTGATTAATTCCAACCAAACTTTGGTTTACGAGCATATTTGGCTCAAAATAATATGCAGCGTTGACAATATTTAATTCTGTTTAGAATGATTTTGAGACACAGCCTTCAGGCTTCGCCAGTGAGCATTTCAATACACGCTTGAAAGAAGAAACAATCAATCAATGTTAGGGAGCAGCTCTTGGTAATCGTCAGAAAGAAGACACTATGAAACGTTGCTGTTCACACAGCGGTTCAAATCGATGAAGAGAAAAAATGGAATGATTGAGACAGCAAAGAGACTGCCATCACTTTTTCTTTTGATTGGTCCTAAACTTCTCCATGTTTCAACTGAGATTACATTGCAATTTGCATTATTGTCGAATATTTTTTTTTCTGTTTGAAAGCTTGCAGTGTTCTAGTGAGCTCTTGCATTTCAATATTTCTATTTTCTTGCTCGTAAATTCAGTTGAAACACAAGCAACAATGGAATGCGAGCAAGCTATTACACAATGGTTCAGACCTGTACTGGCAGTGCGCCCTTCCATTAGAAACTGTCTTGGTGAAACCGTGTGAGCAAAAGACATTTTCTTCGATCTTCCGAGCTAATTGTTCGTAAATGGGCCCAAAGCAAAAAGTGACAATTTTCGCTCACCCTCCAGATTGAGAGAATATTGAATTTTTTTGCGTCCTGTCCTGCTGAATACTGGTTAATTCCTACACTCTTTAGACTCTAATCTTGAGAGGAACAAAGTGGCTTATTTTTTCAACGGTTTCCAATGGAAAAACACACTGCTGAACAGTTGTCAACACACTGTCTTAAAGCAAAACTGCTCGAGGACGAAAAGGTGTATAACAAGTGAAATGTTGCCTCGTTTTTTGATTTGACACTCATTGTAAACATCAATGAAAACAGCACACTGGCACACAACATAACACAAACATTATTTTGATTCTCGGTCGTACACGCTGTTTTGATTTTGTGCATCAACAACGTTTCTTCTGGCCCTGAATACATACACAAATTCTCTCACCGTTATGGTCCAAAAGACATGGGCTCGAAATTAAAACAGAGCACGTAGTACACTTCTCGTATAGCACACAAAGAAATTTGCGACCGGTTCTTGTGTCCTTTTTTTCTCAGATTCCTCTCCTCGAAGCTGGAAAACCACTGAACCCTTAACAGAAACGATCGCAACACATGACTAAAGGAAGTAATATTCTATATTCACTTATACAAACTAGAATAACACTGTCGCACTTGATCAGAGTTTACTGGGTTATGCACGTGCAAACACACACACGAGCCTCGAGGTGAACAGGGCTAGAACCTGGCTCTCTCTACTGCGCGGCGTTTTCAAACCACCGTTCGCAGGGCTTCTTTTTTTTTTTCTTTACATTGTTTCAAAAACTCTACAACCACAACATGCACCACGTCCTCTCTGTAATTGTTTCAGACTAAATTAAATCTGTCGGTAACAGCGGCAGCAGCCCATCTCGCGTACTTTGCTGCTCTTTCTCTCTCTCTCTCTCTCTTTCTCTAAAAAAAAAAAAGAAAAACAACAGTGCTCTCGACTCGCCCGAGAGCTGGAAGAGGAGACAGAAAAGCTCATTGAGAGGATCTCAGGATTCGAACCCCGAGTTGTTCTGTTCCTACAACCCTCGTGAACAAGAGTAGTACAAGTATAATGCGCCTTTTTCTTGTTTTCCCTTTTTTTTTTTTACGCTCTCATTACGTCATGGCTGTTGTCAGCGGAGACAGAGGGCTCCGTAAGCCGGCTACCCGAGAAAACGTCACTATGACGACTCGCTTTCGTGGCGTCATACGTCGGCCCACAGCAGCGAGTACTTTGTTTTGCCTCTTTTTTTATATCTTTGCTTTTGTTAAGAGGCAGAGAGACTGTGGCTTGAGAAGGAAAACTAACTTAAACGGAACGCTTTGTTGCTCGTAGGCTTTGTTTTGCTCCCCACAGCGGCTCGTTTTCAACAGGTTAAAACCACGCGTCTGCGGTGTCCTGTGAGCTTCCCACACCTAGAGAAAAACGGCGTTCCGCTCAGAACGTCATCGTCGCAGGGAACGGGCACCATAGTTGAGTGTAAAGGAAGTAACATTGCACGTCATCGCTCAGGCAGAAAAAAGACTGTTCTTTTTTATTTTATTTTTCTCTCTATGCAGACAAATTTTATGTCGCGTTCGACTCCGCGCATGCCTAAATATATCGGTGGATTAGCTTCTCCGTAAAGGTAGAAGTTGTAGCAAGTAGTTCGCCGTGTATAGTTGGAACGTTGAAGATTAACTTAACGGATTTAATTACCAATAGTCAAAATAGACCGAAGCACAACAAAAATCAGATACTTTCGTGTTTTGACGTCACCGCGTTAGTACCTGTCTCAGAGGAACTTTCCCTTCTTTTTTTTTAGCAATACAGTTTCTTTGCTCAAAGTATTGAGAAATTATCACCGCGCTTTCCAATTCACTTTCCTTGAACAAAGAACAATGACCCCAGTGCTAAACAATAGAAAACCGAAATGCATAAGATGCAAGAAATTACATCGTATTGAAACCTCTTAAGAAGTTATTAATTTATGTTTTGTTTCCCTCCAACACCTCTACTAAACTCACGTTAGATCGTTATTCTGCTGTCCTAACTTCTTTACTGTTTTGCGACGATTTAAGCAACAGGTTAAAAAATTACCAATGTTTAATATTTTGAAACTATTAAATTCTGGAAGGTTGAGACGTCCTTTTTTTCTCTGTTAACAGCAAATGCTTTGTATTTTATTTAGTTATTTATTTATTTTGCATTTGCGACACTCCCTCACTCATCCAAGTCTATAAAAAATCCTTGGGCAATATCGAATCGAGACATTTGCTTTAGACAGAAAAAAAAAAAAAAAAGAAGAAGCGCTCAACGTCAGTCCATGTTTTCTTGTAGAAGAAGAGGACAGACAAACCAGGGAAGCACCTCACCAATGACTTCACTCCGCGACGCGGCGCATCCTAGCGGCCATCAACGGCGAACGGACGGCGCTGTGTGATGTGATGTCACGCGTTCGCCCTTTCTCTATTTTCTTTACTTCCGGTTAGAGCCCAAAGCGTCAGCTTTTGGTGTCCAAAGCAGAAACAGAGAGTGGACAGCAAGAGGCATCTCGCGTGGTGCTGGCCATCGAAGAAATAACGCGATAAAAAAAAAAAAAAAAGAAACATATATGCGTATATGTACACATTGATGTCTGGAGGGATAAGAGGAAATGCTCGCTGCGTTCGAGGCTCGCGGTGGGAGAAAAGGAGCGCGCAGAGACAAAATGGCGGACGTCCAGTCTAGTTCTCCCCACCCTCTCCAACTCCCTAAGCTCGTTCCGATGTGCCCAGCCAGCCGGCCCTTCTCGAACTGTATCTATAAATATAAAAGTTATCGATTTTTACATTGGGCAAGAGAGAGGAGAAAACGGGCAGGCTTTTCTTTGTCTGTCTCTCTTCCTCCCTCTCTGGAGCAGGAAAAGAAGGAAATCAAGGGAGGAGAAAGAAGCGGTCAGGGGAAAACTAAAATGAAAAAGGTAAAGGGGAGGCACGGCGAACGAAGACTCTGCTGAGGAGGATGACGGCACATAAGAAAATGCTACGGAGGACAGAAAAGGATAAGGGAGATATATATAAAGAGAGAAAGGAGATGAAAGGAAGAGGGAAAAAGTAAGAAATTGGTGAAAAGAGCCGAGGAGCTGAAGGGGAGGAAACTGACCAATGGCGATTCAGAAAGCGCCGCGCGATCCGAAGGTGGCGAGGGGGCAGCGTAGGAGGTAGCGAGCGCGACGTCAGAGCCTTGGGGCGGCGGAGTCCACTTTGGCGGAAATGTTTTCGGGCCCGTAAGGATGAAAATGCGCGCGCCTGTTGGGCAGCGCGCTGCGTGTGTGCGTGCGTGTATGTGCGGGCCGCTCGCGTACCGAACGTCGTCTGTTCTTCTTTGCCCTCTCGCAGCTCTTTCTCCTTCCCTCGCCTTGAGTATTTCACTCTTTCTCAATTTTTTTCCCTTTTCCTCCCGTTTTCGGGAGGGATCGCGGCTGCTGCGTTTCTCGCCACCGATGTTGCTCCCGTTTTTGGTGATGTGGCCGCGCCTCTTCTCTCGGAGTCTTCCCCTTTTTCCTATCCTTCTCCCAACCTATTTGGCCCTCCTCCTCCCATTTCTGTTGCTAGCCCTACGGTCGTGACTCTCGCGTTCCTCCCCGGCGTCACTGTTGGAATGGGGAAAAAAGGGGAGTGCTAGGGACCGTCTCCAAAGCGACGGCTGCTGCTTTTAAATTCTTCTTGTCTCCGGTTACAGCCTGCCTCGGTTGAACTGGGCGGCGCTTGCTGTCGGATTTGCTTCTTTGGAGCCTTCGCCTACTGTTAAAGTTTACAAATCAAGTCAAAACGTTTTTAGTCTGCCTGAGAATGCTAAATTTCTCACTTTGGTCCTTTTTATCGTTCTGGGCCTGGATTGAGCTTCGACTCGATAAATTCCTAAACACTTTTTCCATTCACGTTAACATGCTTCATTATTCGCTAGTGTTTGCATCGAGTCACCCGGGGCTTTGGTCATGAAAACTGCGACAAGCGAGAGTATGGCCGAGGGTCCTAAACCATCCCTTAGGGGATTCCTAAAAATTAAAGCCGACATTGTTGAGCACGAATGAACAAACGAAGAAAACAAAAAATTAAACTTAAATCTAAATCAAGCAATAACATATATCTCTGTCGCGAATGAGATATTGTTGGAACTGGCGATATTTTTAAAATATCTCCCAACGGCGTTAAGTACTTTTGCTTTTAAAGTCACAAGCGGCGCTCCTCGCAATTTAATGACTGCGGAATATACATAAATATTTCCCTTAGTAAAAAAAAAAAAAAAAAAAACGTTCGGTGGAGAAGCTGATCTTTAGCGTAAAACCAAAGCAGGCCTTATTATAAAATACAACAGGGAACTTCTAAATTTGCTTTTTGACAACGAAAGAAAATTGTTTTTCGTCACCACTGTCATATTTTTTATCCGCCACGTCCATATACCTAGCGCAAGCAAAAGTAGTGCAGCTTAAAATTATGCGTAATCCTCACTGTAGCGACCAGTCTTCAGCGAGGGTGGTCGAAAGAGTTAAAATATGCAACGAAAAAATAAAGAGGAGCAACAAACAGAGGAATAAGTAAGAGAGTGCCCTACGAAGTCTCGAGTCCTGCGCTGTGCGTGCGGCAAATCGGAGAAAATGCGCTTCCCTGATGGCTGGGGCCGCTATCGAAAAGGCTTACGGTGCTCGAGCTCGGTGGCGATCTCTGTGCTATAGGGCGGAGCCCGCCGATAGGTACTCTTTCTCTTCCTCCCTCCCCCTCTCGCTGGCTCTTTCTTTCTGTGTCCTCGCAAAATCCCGGAAGAACGAGAAAGAGACGGTGGCAGGCGGGGAGTGTGTGGAAGGCGCTGATGGCAGTTAGTGCAAGACGGCCAAACGAGCACTCGTTTAGTGGCGGGAAAACGAGCCCCAGAGGCGGCTTCAACGCGATGTTCTCTGCATTTCTTTCTTTACGCGATTGTGATGCTTACAAGTCTGTTCCTTTTCTTTTTTTTTTCTCTCGATCTTGAGTTCAGAGACGAGTGTCAGGCTTTCGCTGGCACCCTCAATGCGTCGGAAAGGGGCTTGAACGAGCTTTAAGGCAATCGTCTTAAGCGTCACAAGGGTAGTGTCACGTACATTGTTTTCTCTGTCATTTCAGTGAAAGAATGGACACTGTGTCCCTACTGCGCAAGTTGTTGTAGAAAGGAGTATCTCGAGCGTTGCGGGCACAGTGGTGCATGATGACGTCATTGTTTTCATTGAACTTTTTAGTGACACAATGAACGCCGTGCATGAACTAAGCGTACGGCTGATGCACGACATATATTTGACAGATAGTACAGGTGTAACGTACAGACGTAAAGTGGTGTAACTGTCTTCTTTCCGAACAGTGGGGAGACTGTGCGCGGTCTGCGTGCCCTCAAATCACGCTGTGTGCTTGGCTTTTAAACCCTGCTCGCTTTGCCCAGCCTTTCCAACAACTGAACATTGACGGCGTGATGTATGATGGGTTTGGTTATATAATGCAGCCTGTAGCAAGTGGCTCCCATGAGCATTAAAGTTTGGTTTCTCAATACCGAGAAATTTAGAAAGTGTTCCTATGTGCTAGGCAAGATACAGTATTATGCACGAGGTTTTCATCGTGGTTCAAATTATTCCGGCTTCAAATGCAGCTTATTTGTTGTTATGACCCTAAGAGAGTGGAGAGTATCTCATGCAGTCTGAGGTTCCCTACTTAATTTGATATTTATCGTAATCGGTAATATCGAGTGGTCGCGTAAAGTAAGACGCTTCCGCAATCAAGAAAGTATGCCTTGCTTCATTGTCACTTAAAAGAAAAAGTAAGAAAACTGCTGGGAAGAATAACAAATTAAAACCCACACACATACACATACGTACACATACATTGGCTTCTGTTGAACATAAGTGAAAAACAGCTTGATCAGTATAATTAATCGGAACTCTATATAGAGATATTCATGTACGGTAATCTCTTCTTAACGGATGTTCTTGAGCACAACATTTTGCTCTTGGTGCTACGAGTTTTGAAGTGGTTAAAAACTTGCGTTAATGATATGCGTGGATTCATTCATTCATAATAAATGTTGCTAATAGCGAAAAAGCTTAACAGCGAATTGGATAAAAACGATGCGTATCCTTTTTTCCTTCGTCTCTTTCTCCGTACCTGAGCACCGCTTACACCCCGCAACAGTGTTGCTCTTATTTCAAAGTTTTCGCCCAAAAGGCATGCGCTCGTTTTCATTACGAGAAACTAAAACGTTCAGCACAATAGGGAGACGATGAAAAATAACAAGGTTCTTGTAGCTGCAAAGCGCTAACGCAGTGATCGGTAAAGACGTTCGAATGCTAATGCGCTGGTTTCAAGCACACCGCCGATGTCATGGGACTCAAGAGCGGCTTAGTTATACACTTGACTCTCGCTCGGGCGCTGTCCGCTTTGCTCGAGCCGAACCGGTGGCTCAAGGGGCTATGGTGGAAAGAACAAGAGCTGCTGGTGCGGAGGCAAGGAGGGGCACTGTTCCGAAGCTGAGCCGCTGCCGTCGGCGCCGGTCTCCGATCAACGCCCTACAGCTCGGCGTCTGGCACCCCGGGTGACGTTTACGACGTTGTCCTCGCAGCTTTACGATCTCTCTCTCGAAGTGCTTCGCTGCTGCCTCGCCCCCATCCACAAAATCCTTGCCGCGTTCTTCCGCCGTGGCGCGTGGCTGGACACGACGATGACGAAGCCCTCGCAAAAGCACTGCCCTCCTTCTTGCCCCCTTTCTCTCTCTTTCTCTCTAAGCCTCCCTTCGCCGCTGCTTCTACTTCCGTGGCCCTCAGCAGCGAACGGTTTTGTTTTCACAAACGGGCTCGTAACGGCTAGGTCTCGTCTGTGTCAGGGCCAATCATTTGTTGTGCGATGATTGGAGCTGATATGACGCTTGTGAGCGCCGCTTGGGGCTGGAGTACCTCGTCAAGTTCATATGCCGAAAAATTGTTAACACTAATATGGTTCTTGAAGATGGTTAGTAATTTTATTCAATTATTTCAGCGGTGAAGAAAAAATTATTTCTTCGGTTGTCGTCCCGTTGTCGTGATCTGTTGATCATGAGATATAATCGCAAGTTAACGGTCGTGTTCACTTTGCACGTACTGAGTAGAAATTTTAGATTCGCCTTTTTTTTCCGTATGTGTGTTTACGGGCGAGCCTGCTATATTTTTTTTTTTTTCACGAAGTTACAGATTGTCCAGAGCTAGAAGGCAGTCGGACACCATTGTTGAAATATTCATCTTGTTCTGAAGTCCTGGCTAACTCAGTTCCATTGTTCTTATCATTTGTTTTCGATCACAAAGAATTCATAATATCAGTAGGCTATCGCAAAGCCATTTTCCAGTCGTCGCGTCTATATTATTAGACGTTGTCTCTTTTGCTCAGTACGCGGCCTATGCTAATCTGATCAAATTAAAAGAGTTGTTTCCCCAGCGCATTGCTTAATATTTGCGTCACAATTAGTGTATGCATCCACTACAACTCCTACTGCTATAGGCGAAAACATTTTAGGAAATAACTGCGCGTTCCGTGGGCAAAGCAAAACTTGACTTCCGCGTAAGCTAAGCGTGCGTGTTTCGCTGCCGTGTTTCAGGGTTCCTCTCGTGAGCGAAGGCAGCAAACGAATGTACTTCTCTTTCGCTTCGCTCATCGAATCCCCGCCGCTGTCAGTTCGCCTTGCTTCTCGGAGCTGTCATCGGCGACAATGACAGCACACGCCATTTTCTGTCCAGTAAGCATTCGACATATCTCACGACCAGTCCAAGGTCCGCCGACATCCTGCCACTGGACACGCACACACCCCACCCATTCCTCTGATTTAATTCTTAGCGGCGTCATATTTCTTTCGGCTCGGAGCAACTCTGGGACGTGCGGGGCGGGTACAGCCGCATATAACGACTGTCTGTGGAGAGCTTTATTTCCAGTCGATAAGTCCACAGCCGACGCCGTTCCCAGGCTGTCCATCAACCGCATGACAGGTCATGGTTGAGTGTTTTTTTTTTTTGTAACACAAAGCGCTTTATGCTGTTCTCGCACCTCCCTATATTATACTAGCGTGATCCTGGATCTCACACCGGGCCGGCTTTCTTGCTAGATTTGCAGTAACCGCATGACTGCATAGACTGAGCGAAAAAACGTTTGGTCTCGGCTGCCGCTAGCCACGCTCGAAGAGCTCAGCAGCGCCTCCTTTACCCCTTTTTGTCTTCCTCTATTTAACTTAAGCATCTCATTTTGTTTTGTTCTCCCAGCCCGGCTCACTTCGACAGCAAACAGCGGGGCGAAATATGATGGAAAATGGCAACCACAGTTCTCATTATGGTCGGCAGGTGTCACCACCTGACCCAGCTTTATCGCAGGTGAAGAGAGAGTGAGCGGGAAGTGGGGTCATTGGTTAACATAGAACGGATAAAATATACATTGATATTTCACCTAGTGCGGTTGAGAGTATTAGGAAATGCGAAAAGGGAGCACAGTTGTACATGGGACACATTTTACGCTATCCCTCTATGGCCTGGCATGTGTCGCTTGCCGTTTGGACTTTAATTCCTTCTAGCGAAATGCACAAGGCCGGTTGCGACCCAGGAAGCGTTATTCTTGTTCAATTTTCCTACCTAGGTTTTCCTCTTATTTCATTTTATGTTTTTATCTACATTTCGAGGACCTAGCACTCCTGCTGCGATATTATCGAGTCTGGACTTTCTAAAGGGGTTCACATGAAGAGCGCCTGTTTTGCTGCTTTTTTTTTTTCTTTGTATTCGACTCTTCGCACTTTTATGAAAGATGTGGCTTTTGCCACTGTAAATAGAACGCGACTACCGATGATAAAAAATTAGGCATATTTACTCACAGCTACAGTTTCTTTCAAACCCTCGGAATCGACGCATATTTGTCTCGTCAAGTGCTGAACGGGTGGTTGGCAAAGCTTCAACAAATACTTATTGTTTTACAGACTGCTTACAGCAGTTTTATTTGCTCTACCTGATGTTTAGTTATAACCTTATTATCTGTTACATTCAAATAGAGCGGCCGCGACTTTCTACGGTTCGTGTTTGCGGGCACCGTAAGGGATGTTGTAAGTTCGTCCACCTGCCGGTGAAAATAAACTGTGGTTCTACTGTACCTAATATAGTCTTTTTATCAGCATACACCATTGGGCTGTATTCAAGACCTCGGCAGGAGCTTGCTGTCACCGTTGCGCTATCCTCAAGGTAAGGGAATAAAATGCCCCTCGACTTATTGTTGACGTGAGAACGGCAAGCTGGCTTCACTGCACATAGAGTCACCATGCAAAAAAGCCACACCACTGTCTGAAAGAAAGCGTGTACTAGGGCGCTCATGGGCGTGGTTTTGAGACAAAAATAGGAGCTAAAGCCGAGATGTTCAGTAATGTCCACCATGTTTGCAAACCGCTTTTAGTGTGGTGTTCGCTTTGTTTTTAGCGTCGTATCATTTTGCAGAGTCGTTTGCTAAGCCTAATTTATTGCCCTGTCGGAACGCGACACGCGGGAGATAGCCGTAGCGGACAACGAAATAAAACAAAAGGGGGGCCCCCCAGGCGCAAAATAACCAACACAAAAACATTGCTTCTTCTTCCAGAGTGAGTTGTAATAATACCCCGGCACGAGTTTCCCCATCGTTATTATCCATTTCAAAGTTCGTCGATGATATATATTTACTTCCCGGCCGTCCTTTGCGTGAATACGAGCCAAGTTTCCGATTGGTTTGAACACCTTATCCGTTATCTCTCTTCTTTTTATTTCAGCCATGCGTTCGCCGTTATCCCCGGACGCATAAATCTCCACGGAGGCCGCTTGACAATCGCCCGTGCCTGGACCGAAATTTTAGACGAATATTGCGTGTCCCGCGGTAATTTATGGGAGGCCGGCGTCCAGTGGTAATATATATGCATCCCTGCTGGGCTTCGTTGCAGTCATATTTCCAAGCTAGAACACATTTTTTTTTCTAGTTTTTTTGTAACAGAGATTATCTCTGCTGCTTGTGTCGCCCTGCTTGTGGACCCGCTCACCATTTTTCCCATTTTTTCCCTGTTTTGACGATAATGTCCGCATTATATTTCTCGGGGAAAGTGGTAAGATAAAACCGTATTCTCCATAAAAATTAGCTGTATAACCGGTAGATCGTGCTACTCGAGAACACGAATGCGTTAATCAAGGAAAAAAAATTATCGCAAAGATAAGCTGGTGTTTATTTTCTTATTTGCATATATAGGTCTCTCATCCGTTGGCTCATTCACTTTTGCGATGGCAGTAGTCATGGCTTGAAGGAGTATTTGTGAAGGCGAATTACTAGGAAGGAAAACGTCGAATCAATAAGAACAGTGCTGCGTCCATGAGAAAGCCTAATATATTACCCAGTTACCTAAGCATGGTAGGCAAGGATTATCTTCTTTTCAGCTTTTCTCGCTGTGAATTAAGGCGACTAGTTAGGAAACTTTGTCACTCAAACTTCCCTAGTCTTGCGTGACTAGGCAGTCTCACTAGCCTTCACTCTGAGCTGGCTGGTTCGGTTCGTGTTAGCTGATCCCCGTATATTCAGAGGCGGTGTGGGAAAGTAAGAATATCATGCAATGTCACCCTTCTTAAAATTATCTTGCAGAGGTGTTAAATAAATTGACTGATGCGATCGCAAAGCGGTGCGATGGAAGTTTTGAAAAAAGGTTGCCATTCCTGTCTTTTGTTGAGAGTCAAGCGTGACAATTTGAGGCGCCAACAGACAGCTGACATAGCTGGAAACATATACTGAAGAATTACAGAATTGTTATTTGACTTTCTTTTGCTTATTTTAGGGCGTCCTATGCGAGAAATAGCTATTTTCATCAGATGTCGACTGATGTATGGAAAAAGAATATATATAGCACACAGCTTTTAACGATCAACAAACGACATCCTTATTGTCTTGTGCAAGACCAACATGAACGACATTCTGAGAAGGTGTCGGATTGAGACGACGAATTCCACTTCGTAAATGTTAAACTAATAGCTCGCAATTTTGATCCCACAGGAAATAAAAGGGCTACCTGCACTACAGAAACAATGGCGCCTCGAAAATGAGCTGATACATTCATTTGCCCAACGACACATAAACTGATATATCTGCCATTCTCAAAAGCGTGTGCCCAGAAGGAATTACTAAATGATTTTTGACAAGCGTTTCTGATACTCTCGCAAATGCTTTGAAAATGGCAACCGACTCAAATCAAGACCTCAAATGCGCAAGTGTCCATATTCATTTATCTGGCTCCTTGAGTCAGAAATATTAGAATGCCTTTAATCTAAAGCGCACGTTAAAATTTCAGGAAATACTAATAGACGAATGAACGCTGAATGGAATGATGATTTAGGTACTTATCCCCCCTCCCCGTTAGGACATAGCTCCTCTGGATTTAAGACGTACGACCTTTCTGCAATTTTTGTACTACTTCCCCACCCCTCCCTAAGTGGTCAGTGGTCAAGCGAGCACGGGCATGACGCATCCCCGGATTTGAGAGGAGTTAGTCAGCTCGTTTCGAGGAAGCGAGGGCTCGGGTCACAGTTGAATCACGTAAAAAATGGGCCTCATCTGGGGATCCAGCGGTGAAATGAGACAAGTGCGAGCGCTTGTAACACGTAACAAAAAAAAAATCGTAAGAGAAACGGGAGCAGGGGTAGCGACTGACTTAGTGGAAGTGGACATAGGAGAGGGCAGTGCAAAAGGGGCGACATCGACGCACAGTGCGGACGACGACAAAACGACACGAGGGGAAATGAGGCCCATATACGTCTCCATTTTCAGAGGGCATAACTCAAAGTTGGAAACGACTTGGGATAATAAAGAAAAAGCGGAGATAAAAATTGAATGAAGAAAAAAAAAATGTTCAGGACACTAGCGACTGGGCATTCTAAAAATGCGGGGAGGGTTAATGGGGGCGCGCTGGACATTCGGAATGAACGAACGAAGGGAGGAACAAAGGGAGAAAGAAGCAAAAAAAAAAGGGAAAGCTCGTAACTGATGTCGGGAGATTAGGAGGCGGCCGGCTTAGAGGAGAAGCCTGATGGCGCGCGCGTGCGGTTGCCGCTGGATTCGAACTCGGGGTGGTGGCCAAGCCGCGTTACAGCGCGTTTGGAGCAGTTGACTGACCAACGCCGACGAGCCGCGCACCGAATTTGACAGGAGAGTCGAGGAGGGGAGGAGGTTTGGAAGTGTGATTTGTGTGCGCCATTCGGCGAGCCGGACAAGGGGGCCGAGCTGGACACTGGGCAGTGGCGATCACGACGTGGCGTCTGATTTATTTGGGGGGCCGATAAAATGTACGCCGCTCGGACTTATTGTGCCGGACACGGCGACTGACGTCGACCCGGGAACTTCCGATTCATTTGGCGCCGATTGCGAGGCCGCAGATGGCGCTCCCGTGCGCGCGCTCTCTTCGGACGTGTCCGAATCCGGCTGCACCACGTTTAGAGCGGGGTTCGAAAATGTAGCAGCAGTCAAGCAGGGGCACATCGGGGCTCGATCTGCTGTCCCAGGCTGAAGCGGAACGAAAAATGGCAGTCGTAACGTCGCCTGGTGCAGGTTCTCAAAAGCGTCATTAGAAACTCGGCGTTCTTACCCTTATCTCCTTGTTTAGTGGGCAAGGCCGATTTCTAATGCTGGTGTAACACGTGCTACAGCCAGATGCAGGCTGCTTGCCCGGTGTGCCTTGCGTGTCTTGGTGAAAATGGGGTTCTTCGGAGTGCTAGTGGTTCAGGGCTGTATCATTAGAGGTAAAACTTTCGTTTTCTCTTCGTTGGTCGCGGCAGTTAAACATATGCAGGAAAGCCATAATTGGTTTTGTAAAGAGTTGAATTCATGCTAACCACTCAGAAATCGTTAAAGAAGAAGACTCTCTGTCCTTAGTTGTCGTGATTTAAACGGTGTTAATGTTGAATGCCATGTTAAACAGATTACAAATAGCGTCAGTTGTTGCCACGTCGCCGGTCTCAATCTAAAAGCGAGCGCTACTAGTATTTGTTCGAAATATATTCTGTCCGCATTGCCAAACCCTACATTTTTTTTTTTTTCCTGGCTGATAACAAGTAAATTATCTGCTTCCAGCGATTACCGATAAACGCCATTCCTTGGAGTCCCGGCCACCGGCTTTGGCGAGATAACGTCGAGCGTCATTTTCGGTACATTTCACATTCTCCCTTTCCCTACGTCCTGCCCCCCCACCCCCCCCCCCCCCTCTTACTGCGCTGCTTACCGTCGGTCCCGATCTCCGCTCCTCATCTCGCGTTCCGGTCGCAAATGGAATCATTTGGGGGCCAAGAAGAAATTCGTGGACCCATTTCTACCCTATCCCACCAACCTTTTTCCTCTCATCCTTATTTTTCGGGTTTCTTTCTTTTTCTTCTTTTCTACCGCAACGGTAGCACTCTGCTCTAGTCTCTTTCTCCCAAAACTCAGCGTTCTTCTCTCTCTCTCTCTCTCTATCTCTCTCTCTCTCTCTTCGCCGCCTCCTTTCCCTAACCCCGTTCTACATGCGATCACTGCTAATTGTCTCTCCGATTCGGCCTGAGTGGCTGCGCGCTCCGGCATTAGGCCTATTAGCCGGCCGAGCGCCGAGCCCTGAGAGAGAGTAGCGGAGACAGATCTGGGAGGAGGAAGCGTCTCCCTTTCCAACGGGACGCACTTAGGAGCGTTCTACGCGGGAAGCGAATACAAGAAGTGCCGACATCCATCTCGCCTCTGCCTTTAGCTGGCCCAAAGAGAGGTCTTGGCCAGTACCACGCTTCATTTTCTTCCAGTTGAAGCCATTGTCGTTCGGGGAGCACAGTGGTCTTTGCTGAAGCTAAATCACTTTCAAATTGTACTTTTCAATTATCTTTGAAACTCTCAGGTCTTCCTGGACGTTTTGCTCTCCTCTGGTGAGAGCCTGTAAGTTGTTGTGCGTCACAAAGGCGAGCCGTACAGGGCGCGTATTATTTGCCGAATGCTTAATGCGGATGTATTTTCCTTGGTGTTTCTTTACAAGCTTTCTACCCAGAATAACCCCCAAGTTACATTAAAGAAGCACTTGCCATTTAATTAATATTTCCCCTGGTAGTTAAAGCGGTATACTCGGAATGCCGAAACGTTAACTATCAACGTGTGGACACGGCTCAACAATTGATTGCAGTTTTGGTATCAACCTGATATCATTTGGAAGGTACCGAGCATTAATGGAAGGCTGTTATCGTCCAATAATCGTTGCGCTGTTCTGCTGTCATTTACTACAGTGTAACTATCGACAATCCGAGATTATTATTCGCTTTAATGTCAAGTGCGAGTAGCAATTTTAAATAGATGTCGTCTATGAAACAAAACGAAGAGTAGTGAACGAAAGTCACCTTCGGTTCTATCCATTTGAAATGATGTCAATCTAGAAGTTTTCTCCCAATATCCGGGGACGTCTCGCACCACTAATTCAGTATTCATGAGCAAACGAGCCGTACTGACGCTCTCCTGAGTTTATGTCTAGGCGGCGTCCTTTTGGGGTCGGCTGTTGTTGTCATCGATGATGAGTGCAGGCATCTATACGACACACACTGCACAGCAGTGTACCTCGGAAAACAATAGTAACAATAGTAATTGTAGTATGGTGCTGTCACCATCTGCAAGCTCCCGGGACTACGTGAAAAGCGGTTGTTATTTGCGGATTATTTTTTCTTATTCCTGCCTCCCGAGTTGGGCGGAGTGGCCCACGCAGGAGCGCCTCCCTGATGTACACGGTAAACAAGCAAAACAGTAGCAGTGCCTGGTTCTGAAAGACGAGGTTAACTATCTTACATCTTGTGCGAAAATATGTCCTGATATCTTTACGAAAGTCTGTGCCTAACTGCACATTTCTTGGCACACTTTTCTGCTAATCGACGCTGTTATTACCTCCTGCCAATAGGAGGCGAAAACTGCAAGTAAAACCAAAGCTCACTTTTTTTTTTAGGCCTCGAAGTGGAGGTACTTAAATTAGTGGTGCCTCCTGCCAATAGGAGGCGAAAGCTGCAAGTAAAACCAAAACTCACTTTTTTTTAGGCCTCGAAGTGGAGGTACTTAAATTAGTGGTGCCTCCTGCCAATAGGAGGCGAAAGCTGCAAGTAAAACCAAAGCTCACTTTTTTCTAGGCCTCGAAGTGGAGGTACTTAAATTAGTGGTGTCGTATTTTTTTTATTATTATTATTTGCTGCCATTCGTGTTTCCTTTTCGACACCAGCGCCACGCGACGCATCCTCCGAGCCTGAATCGCAATTCAAATCACACTCTTCGACGATGGCTCGTTCCAATAGCCCGTAAATCTCTCCGCCACAAATGCATTGAACGGCCGACGACATCTTTATAAGCCCTCCCGTAGAACTTCGCATTTCGTTCGGGAGCCATATTTTCTGCCGAGGCGCCGACAACCTCGGGCGCGGGTCGCTGCGCGAAGTCGTTGTAGACTCGGCGACACAACCAACACTTCCCGCGCCTGTCTCGTAAACACCCGTTTGATTTTTTTTTTTTTTCACCTTTGTTTCGTTTCCCCCACCTTCATCGCCTAAGACGGTATTCGTGTCATCCATTCTCCCACGCCCAGTACGAAAATTGTAAGACGGGATTTCACGATAGGGAAATGAGTTTGGGAAAGGGACTGTGTCCGGGGAGAGGTTAGAGAAAGAGGATGTGAGGAAATACCCGAGATGACGGTCGGCGGTGATGGTACAGGGGAGGGCACGCACAACAATCGGCCATTGTCGAACGGCAGAGCCAAGGTAGGCGGAGGAGATCGCTTCGCTCTCGGCTTTTACAACGAAGCGACCGGGAGCTGTGAAGCCGGGGAAAAATAAAACGACAATAATAGCAATAATAATGCCGCAAGCATGGGACCAATAAATAAGCCCGTCACAATAGGCAGTAAATCTCACCGGGACCGAAACGGACGACGTTGCTGCGGCAAGTCGATTTTCCACCGTGGCGTGCATGCTTGGTTGTACGCGCGTGTGAGTGTTCGCGTGCGTTCGTCTGTGCGTTTGAACGTCGCTCTGCGTTTGTGGCTCGTTTGTGGTGCGTTCGACTTGTTGTGCGCTTACTGCGTGACGTTTCTTTACGATGCGCCGCCATTCCGTTTCCGACCTCGCTATACTGCAAGCATTTCCTGTTTCGCGCGTTTGACTTCCTCCGTCGTTTGGGCGCCGCTTGGTGCTTTGCCGCATTTCGCCTTTTGTCTTTGCCCTGTTTCCGCCGTGTGAAGATTTAGTACGCCTGACTTCGCGCGCGCCAGACGTGAAGAGCAAATGACTCATGCCGTCATTTACGTTTTGACACTTTTTTTTTTTTTTTTTTTTTTTTTGCATCCCGCCCAAGCAAACGCAGTTGGAATACGCGGATGTTTCCATAAGTAGCGATCTGAGGCAGCACGCGGAGAAGACGAAAGTGACAATACTGCGGAAGATATTTACTGTCATACTCTTGTTTGATTGATGAAGGAATACGAAGCTCTATACGGATAGCCAGATACCTTCAAAAGAACTGGCTCATCGTAGTCCGATAACTAAAAGGAAGAAAACGGTTTTACCGTAAGCGCGTACATACTCTCTAATAAGGTAAACATTTTCTTAGTACCTACAAAAATCATCATAAATAGCGTCTCCTTGTTTCGTATGCTTGCTAAGCTGACATAGGTGTTACTTAACAGTATTCGTGTTGTCAAATGCCTGTTGTTCTCCCACTATGGCAAATTGTAATGTTCTCACGAATATTGGTCTGGAACTCATTGTCAGCCAGCATGAAGTTATGTCAGACATTATAATTATTTCATACAGCCAAATACACTTTCTAAATACCTTCACATTCAGATTCCTCTCATTGGTTTTTAGACGGTTTCTGTGACCCTTACCACATCAGTGTGAACGAATTGCAAACTCACTTAATCTTTCCTATATTTCTTTTTTATTTTTATGAAAAACCAGTTGCCTAATTCTGTACAAATATTTGTGTTCAATTTTTCGTACGGGGAGTAATAAACTGAATCTTACACTAAACTGAAACGGAAGTAGCTCCGACATATCGAAACCCGATCTAAACCCTGTTCTCACATATAGATACCTAAATCGATGTTTCGCAAATCGAAACACTGTCTAAAATTTGAAAGAAATGAACACACTCGTAGACAAGGAGCTTTCAGAAAGAAACAGTGGGTCCGTGAGGCAATTCGGTTACCTCGAGAAAACCTGTGCCCCTTGCATAGCACTCTGAGGACGATCCAAGGGCTTCTAACAAAAAGTAAAGAAAAAAAAATGCTCACTACGCAAAAACTCCGCGAAGAAGGAAATGCATGTTCATCTGAAAGCAAAAGTGAAAAAAAAAAAAAAGAAAAGTTTTCAAACATATTAAGTAGTTACGTCTGACGCACATTTCCCGTGGGCATTTTCCTGCGCACGAAATATTCTCTCGTTTGCGAACACTTGGCTGACGTGCGGAAAACGGTATATAATTTAGTTGCCAATGAAGGAGTATACGACAAAGTTAAAAAAAAATGGATAGTGAATCAGCACTGTTTCCGTTACGCTGACTGTGTCTGGTCTCCGAAGGAAGGCTCCGCACTTCAACAGACTGACAGCATAGAGTGAGGTCAGGTTCGATATTGCTGTTCACTCAAGGTAAAGCTCCTTTTTTTTTTTTTTTCCACTTTTGTGAGCTGTTTGCATTGAGTTGTTTATCACACAGCTGTCTCACGCAGTCTACGTAATTCACATGCGGATGTCAATCTATTTGTTTCTTTATGATTCTAAGCGCTATTTCTGTCGTCCATGCGTAACAGCTGAAGCCACTAAATAGGCAGGACATTTACGTGTAGGAATGTAGCCACATTCCAAACACATTGAAAGAACTTTTGAGAGGTTACATTTTGTAAGAATATTCCCTAATTTTCTCATCTGCTCCTCAGACATCTGAAAACCAAATTCAGTTTCTAACCCGGAGTTAATGATGAGATCCTCTGACTTGTCATGTATTCAATATTAAATATGATCGAGTTATGTAAGGTCATGTGGCGCTTAAATAACTCTAATTCCTATCAAAATTATGGAATTCGTCCCCTAGTCAAACCTGAGAGGGTGACAGTGCACTTTGTGTACAATTAAAAAATGAAACTTGTTTATTTTTGAATGCGCAGTTTGGGCGATGTTGTACTCTTGACCTGCGAAATATGTTTGTTTTTTTCTTCCTTCGCATTTTCGCTATGCGACATGGAAAAATTTAAAGCTGCAGCTCTCATCTATGTATGGTAAAACTCCTTCTTTTTAATTATTTTAATTTATTTATAGGCCTGATTCTTCTTATTACGCTGCGTAAACATTTACTTTCTAAATACTTCAATAGCCACTATTTCTCTCAATATTTTTTCTTCCTTTTGTGATACCAGTGCTGCCTATGCTCCGCCTACTAATGCCTGAGATCCGAACCAAGCTCACTCGCGGTTAGCCTCGAAATGACTAATCTTTCGTAACGTCCGAACGAAACATGGACACGCGACGCGCGGATAACGAAATTTGAATGCCAAAAGCAGGATTATTTCGCTCGTCGGGTTTACGAGAGGAAAAACGACAACACTGGTAAAACTCCAGTCCCACTCCTCCTCCCACGCACTTCGTTTGCACAACCGCAGTTATGCAGCGTTTGGTGGAATTATTTTGAGAGCGGCCCGAAAGCGTGCGATCGAACGGCCAAAGCGCTTTAATCCCACTGGTAAGAGCCTAAGCTACACTAGAGGATAAAAGGGGGACAGACCACGGATTCGACACTTCCTTTTGCATGGGTTAGCCGCAAATCCTCTCTGCGCGACGCCTTCGCTCCTCGCCACGTCATGGATCCCCCACTTCTTTTTTTTTTCTTTTTCTGTTCCCCGTTTTGTCAATAACTTAACAAGCTACCTCCGGAAAATTGGGGGAGCAGACGACACGCTCTATGCCACCCGAACAGCGGGGAATTTTCTTTTGCATTTTTGGTCGAATTCTATTTATCTTTGTTTTGCTTGAGAAATGTGAACATGCTTTCAGGGATTTTCCGCCGCCCACCCACAGCTAAATACCCTACTCCTGTAAAAGCACCGGATACTTTGAAACCCGATAAACTAAACCGCAAAGAAAGGGTGGGGGGAAGGGATGGAGGGTTAGGTGGCAGTTACGAAGGGGGCGCACGTGCTACCATCCGTCGCCACGTTAGGCTTAGCAGAAAGCGGTGGCCTGGCTTTATACGCCCCCGCAAAGTTTAACCTGTAGCTTTGTGTTCGTATCCAACATTTTTGTACTTTCTTTTTCTTTTGAAGACCAAATCTGGAGGCAACCCGAGGTTTAGCATTCAGTGACGTAACAATGTAGCTGACTGAGGGTGGTAATGCTGCAATATATTTCCTCCCATCGAACGACGCCAGACATCCTTTAACAACGGCATACTGCGTGTCCCTAAACAGCCTTCCCGAGGTTTCCCTGCTGCTTTCGGGAATTATATTGTTAAGGGCGTAACAATATGAAAAAAGTTCACGGAAGAAAAAAAAAAGGAAACTAGGGTAATAAGGTCGCTGCTGTTATTAACGACAAGAGTAAAAAAAAAAAAAAAAATCAGCGCACTAAAAAGTTGACCCCCCTCCCCAACAAAAACAGCCCGAGGCTGAGCTCTGGGGAAAGCAGGGAACACGTAATAATCTCCGACATGTGCGTGGGCGGTGGAAGGCATTTACGGGGTGCGGGCTATATGTATAACTAAAAAGAAAAAGAAAACATGATGGCACAGGCGCGCTGGAGTAACGTGCAGACGGCCTCTCTACCTTGTATGTATTTCTCCCCGTGTGTGTATGCAATATAAGAGAACCCCTCTTTCCTCCTCGCAGCGTAAGGAAGCAACAAAAGACAGCAGAAAAAAAAAACGACTCGTCATGTCTCGCCATTTTCTTTCTTCCGGCTGTCGAACGAAACGACTGCTGTTTCAGTTATGGCGCTGTGCGACTGCCTCGACGTGTCGTCTGCAACGGTAAACAACCATTGGTCGAGAGGGTCCACGTGCGTCGCTGCTGATTTTGGCTCAGCCTGGAGAAAAAATCCAAGGAAGGGAAGAAGAGGGGTTGCTTTACAAGGGAACACCTTCCCTTTCCTTACCCCTCCGTTTCCCTCTACTTCGCTTAACCTTCTTCCGCCTGAATGGGAAACGCAAGAACGTGTATTTGCGGCACCAGTCGCCTGAACCCCACGTTGAAGTCAAAAAGCGAATGAAAGAGAGGAAAAACGTTAGATGACGAAAAAAGATGAAGCCTGAAGAAGACGAAATAGAAAAGTCTGCGATCCGGCGGAGGCCCTCAGCTGCTTTTCAACGGAGGTTTCTCTGCAGAAGAGAGAGAGAGAGAGAAAGAAAGCGGGGAGAGGGAGGGGGAGGGAGTAAACACCAGAGGAACGCCCCAGATGGTGGTCTAAAATGTAAGCCGTGAAAAGCAAGAGAGAAAATATGAAAAAAATGGACTAGCTGCGGTCGTGGCTGAGGGTCGACTTATGCGGAAAAGGGAGAGCGTACGAAGAATGATAAAGAAATAAAAAAAAAAAAAAAAGCAGTGTGGGAGAGCGTTAGGACGGGAGCAGTGTTGGGCAGAGTATGGCGGTCAGCAGAAAATAGACGCTCGTGTCTAAAGCGCGAAGTTGCAAGCCAGCGAAGGGCAGGAGGCGGGAATCTCGGAGGCACGCGCACATACAAACATAAACAGGGGACAGGTGGAGCGAAGGAAAAGAAGGAAGGGCGCGTCGTATTCTTACTTTTCTTTCTTTCGCTCTCTTTCTTTGGCGAGCAAGGACTCCGGCTGGCACGAGCCGCGCTTGCGTTCCGGCACGCGTCGGACCGCGGGCGAGGCACGGGTGAGTCGCGATGCGACGGATGGCTGACGACAGTCGTGTGGCGCGCGGAAGCATTTCCGGGAAGCTGGAGATGCGTGGTCCCCCACCCCGTCTCCCCAACCCCAGTCTCTTCCCTCCCCCACACCTCTCCCTCTATCCTAGCTCTATGCAGCTCGCGTTGTTGTGATGAGGCCACGGTCTGACCCTGTTTCGACTTTTTTTTCCTTTTTTTTTTTCCTTTAACATGGAGACAATGAACTCCGCTCTTTGTGCGCCTAGTGCTCTCAGGCGCCAGACGTCTACGCGGCTTATACGGCTACTCTCAAATGTCCGCAGACAGGAGGCTTTTTTTTTTTTTTCGTGTCTAATCCCTCGATCACTCTCGGCATTAAGGTTTTCATTCTCGACTACATCAGTAGCTCTGCTCATGCCACACTGCCTCGTTGTGACGTCACCTTAATTCCGCTGATTTATTTTGCAAAACTGTCGTTGTAATTTGAAGTTCATCTCAGGTATGATTTTGGACACGAACTTTCAAAAAAGAATAATGTCGATTTCACGTTGCTGAGACCTACTCGATGAAGCACTGTAGAATGGATATAATCGCTTTACTCCTAGGTGTCTAATAATATTTCACCGAGAATTTGACGGTACATGTGTATATTCAAATGTTTACAGATTTCCCCCAATAACAATAGACCGGTAGCGCAAAAAATTAGTCTTTTTTTCACCACTGGGCGCCTAGTGTGAGAAAATACTACGACCGGTTCGCGTTAACGTTGTATATTCTACAGCGACCTACCGCCTCCTTTCTGAAAAGAGAAAAGAAAAAGTTAACGAGAACAACTTCACATTTTGGAAGTCTAAGTTTCATTTCTCACAGGATGATTAGTTTCGAGGACTGCGACTCGATTGATTAAACACTTTGTTTCAGCCTGATGTTGAGCTTGCGCCTAAGCTTGACAGTCACTCCATATTTAGACAAGAACGCCATAAGCGAACACATGGGTGGCGAACATATGGCGGCATTCAGTTCCTAGCCGTGGCGGCCTTTGGCAGAATTTCGTTATTCCCTCTTCTTCAGAAAACATCACTCGGTGCCGCCAATCTGGTAGCCAGCTTTATTGCGGTGATGCATTTCATATATACCTCATTTCTTTTTCTTTTTTTTTTTTAACGTTGCGTCGTTGGCTTGTTTTCACATGCCCTGTTACTCAATTCCTCTCCTGCCAACAACAAAAGCAATAGTTGTCGGCGGTAGGCCGCTATCAGAGGCGTTGTTACTTTGGAGCGTGGCGCATTTGGAATATGTCTCCATCTTATCGCTCCATCAGTGTGCCATATCTCTCTCTTTGTGGACACGCGTGGCGACGAATTTGGAAGTGTGCCACCACAATGCGCTGGCGGTATTCGTTCGACCTAGTCCCCTCAGGGCGGCACCTAAACCTAGTACCGACAAAGCGGGCCCATTATGTGGAAGACAGTCGAGGAGACGCCAAGCGGCCGAGGTTAGTCGGCATCCCGCGATTCGAGCTAAGCGTCTTTACGCGGCCGCCGCCCCGAAGCGCGTTCCGGCATGTTTTGCGACGCTAGTCGTCCTTTCAATGTCGAGGGCGGGCACATTCGGTAGAGGGCGAAAATGGAGGTAGCCGTGATGGTGCACGGGAGTGGAGAGGTGCAAGCGAGGCGGAGAATGAAGCAATGGAGGGGGTGATGAGGGGGCGCTATTTTGTATCGCTGGGAGACCGTTATGAGACGCCAGCATTGGTTTCGGTGACGAATATAAAGCTCTGAAAGGCAGGGGAGAACGCACCGCTGCTCATGGTACGGTGCGCAATTCTGGAGCCCAGTGTTATGGTCTATTTTGAGGCTTCCCCAGGCAGAAAGACGTCCAAGATGTTGCAACACCGTCGCTCTGATCCTTTTCTTTTGGTTCCATTTGCTTTTAAAGTTGCAGTGTTTTTTTTCTTGTTTTTTTTTTCTTCTGCGTGTTACCTTCATCAAAAATACTAATCATTGCTGATTGTCGATAACGTGTTGTTCATTATTTTTTTATCACTTTTTGTGAGAAAGATTGTTTTGTGCTGTACTGCAGCTAAAAACCTTCCAAGCATTATTTCCTGGTCACGTGTTCCTTTCTGCACCTGCTTCTTCATTTCATTCGCTCCATTGCTTCATTGTTATCATATTATTATTTTTCCTTGTGATTATTTCGTTCTGGGGCGCCTTCATATTGGCCTCATTTTGCAATTCTGATTGCTGGGAGATGTCAGATATCAATTCCATAGGAGAACATTAATATCGAAGTATCCAATCGAAATTCACGGTGGAAAGTTCAGAAGCGATATTGTAATCTAAGGCCAATTAAGTTATAGAGATTAGTGGTCTGATACACGTGCTTATCATTAGAAAACAGTCGAGCTTTGAGATGGTTGCCGTGGTTTAGACGACGCGCGTCCTAGCAAATAATGTTCACCTAACATCGCTGCAATGTTTATATATATATATATATATATATATATATATATATGCGGCCTAATTTATAGGCGGGAATATTAGAAATACGCCGCAGATAACGACCAAATTCTCTTCTCTAATGTTGTAACCCCACCTCAAGTTCATTTAGGGAGTGCTCTATGGCAGCAGTTGTAATAATACCCCTGTACGGGTTTGAAGTGTTTTATTTTCGAGCATGGGATGGTTCTGTCGTGATTAATGCATTACGCAAACGTCACCGCAAGTATCGGGTCTCATAAGAAAATTATGTCGCATCGATTTCAGATGCATCATTGTGCTGCATGTCTGAAATTTGCTGATGCGGCGGAAACAAGGGTATTTTTCCTCTTCAAAGAAGCCGATTACAACTTTTCGTTTAGTTTTGTGCCATTGGAGAATATTGGAGAACTTTCCACAGTGCCCTCGTACGTCTCGAAGTATTTAAATTTAGGCCGTCGGAATCGTCTGAGCTGCTAGGAGCTACGGGCAGGGTGCTTTCTGTCGCGTCTCTGCTGTCAGTAGGCCACGGTCGTCACAGGGGAAGTCCACGATTCTAGAAGCGATGCGGGGAGGATGGGGGACCGGATCTCTTTTGAAGGAAGCGCACAAGTCCAGTTCTTTGCGGCGGCTGGCAAACCAAGGAAAGGCCACCCCGTGCGAAGAAAAATGTCCACGGTTTTTCGAGGGGCTCAAGAAAGGCAAGAGAGGGTGGGAAGAGAAAAAGAGAGTAGGAAGAGGGAAGGGAATGACGCGGCGGCGGGGGCAGTAGGGGTTCGCTCAAAAACCGCGTGGCACGCGCTCTGGGAGTCCTCCGCGCTGATCCCCTCCCCTCAGCCCACGGCTTCGCTTTCAAACATTTCGTCGTTTGTGGTTGTTTACCTCTTTCTTTAATCCTGGTATACGGCCCCCTTCTCCAGTCGCACTCCCCCCCCCCCCCCCCTCCCCCTTCTCCCCCCCCCCCCCTTCGCCGTCTTTCCCAGTAGAGCGTGGCAGACGGAGTAAACACGACCCTGCCGGCAGACAGCTACCAGACGGGAACGAGAGGGAGGAGGAAAGGTTAAAGGGAAATTACTCGCTCAATCCTCTCTCTTTTTCTCCTGCTCGCCCCCATCTCTCCTCCGCCGGACTTCCAAGCCGATGTTCATTCCTTCTTTCATTCCTGCCGTTTAGTTCGTTCGCTCACCATAGGGGGGCTGCACGCTGAGGCACGTCGCCCCAAGTAAAAGAAAGCAAGCAGAAACGAAGAAAAAAGAAAAAGAAGAAAGTGATAGGGTCCCTCCAGGCTTTGTACGAGTGAACGAGGAAGAAGCAAGAAGCGGGATCTGTGCGTGCGTGCGCCTGAGTGTCCGCACTGCTGCGGAAATCAAGAAACGAAGCGGGGAAACAAAGAAAGGACGTCTACTCGCCGATGGAAGAAAGAAGAGCCCAGCAGTTGTTGCGTAATCCGGGAAAGAGAAGTGCTCGACGTTGGCTGCAAGCGCGGAAGGGCGCGTACCGAGTCGCGGATGGAAAGAAGGGGGGCGAAAGCATCCTCTCTACTCGGCTTGCTTCTTGCTATCCAGCCCCCCCCCCCCCCCCCCTTCCCTTCACTCATGCACCCCTCGGCCTGGAAAACAAGGAGCGGGAATTTTGGAAAGCCTCCGACTCTGTCAACTCTCCTAAGGCCCCCCCTCTGGGATGCCGCGTTTCCCTCTCAGCCTTCGCGCTTTCTGCTGCCTTTTGGTTGAATTCGTTTTCTCTTAGTGTGCCTTCCGTTCTTGTTTTGCTGCTTTCGGCGTGCTGCCTTGCTTTTTGTGTTTGCGTCGCCAATTCGAACGGTGGCGTGCTGTTCTGCTCTCTCGGTGTGTCTTTATCCAGACCTCAGCCCAGAATCGTGGGTGGCAGTGCTTTGGAGAGGCACAGTGAGACCAGGGGCGCCGCGCAGCGATTCCAGAATGCTGCAAATCGAAGGAGCCCGGCGGCAATTTGGATTTCTCCCTTTCCACTCCAGATGCCTGGTATTTTGGATTTTGCTTTGTCTCTCGCTCCTCTTTGGTTTGAAATAAGAGCGGCGGGTAAACAGTAGGAAGCGACTCCTGATGAAGACGAAGAGGGCGAAGGGGGCTTTTGGCAATAGGACGGGAACGGTCGGTTGTGGGGGGTTGCTGAGTGAAATGAATGCAGAGGGGAACAGAAGAAAGCATTGGGGCCTCCGATTCGGCAAGTGAAGTGTAAGCGCGAGTCGCGGAGGATATTGGCCGCCCTCTCCCACTCGACCAACACACATTACCCTTCGCACAGCGCACTGACTACCATCCCTCATTCCGGCCGAATCAAAATATACAGTTCCACCCTTCAGCCGGAAGCGGATAAACAGGAATCGAAAATGGAGGCATTTAGAGGAAGATCGGAGGAAGAACGAAGAGGATAGATTGTGTTATAAGGAAAGTGGAAAGGGTGGTTTTGGGCATGTTGAGGCGTTTGCGAGCATTACGGTCGGGCTTTCCTCCGGAAGGATATGGAGCGAGCGGAAACGATGAAAGCAAGACCACGTGAGCGACTGCTTCGTATCGGACAGGAAGTGAAAAAAAAATAAGAAAGTTAGCGGAAGCCAAGAAAACCAGCTGACTCGTCCTCCACATTATGGATGTCCAGAAACAACTCTCTCTCCTCGTGCGGCTGGAATGTCAGGGGTGCGGCAGTCGGCCCGTGTCCCGCAGTCTCTCAACGCGGTAAACGAAACGTCGTGCACCGGCTTCAAACATGCTATAGCCCAGCAACGAACGAGGACTGAGCGCGTCCAGATGCCGGTTGTCCGCCATTTCGGCATGCGTATATCTAGCCAGCAGAGTTGGGTCGGGCCCTTATTCCCGGCTGCGTCCTCAAATAAACCGAATTCAGGATTTGGGTTTCTTTTGTACTTGTGTTAGTATGTGTGTTACTTTCATATATGGCTCCTTCAGCGGTGCGGCAGCAACGGAACGCGCTTAAAGAGAGCGGCTAATAACAGTATCAGCGAAGGGTGTGGTTCCTCTCTCCTCCACTTCATTTCAGTCAGACTTCAAAACGGTTTCCACCACTGGCAGACGCGCCTTTATCGTCCCATCCCATTTACTTCAGATCATTCGGTTTCGCTTTAGGCGCGCTTATCTTTTCACCTGCTTTATAAATAAAGATGGGAAGGACTACCGAGAAAGATAACTAATTAATCGAGGTACAGATAACAAAATTAATCAATAAAGTACAGTTACATACGTACAAGTGACGAGTTTATGCAAAAGAAGAAGAAAGAGCTCTTCATAATTCTTTAAGCATTTTTTTATACTGCACCCCTAGATGGTGGGCTGTTTCCTCTGTTAGCTTTGACAAAGCGGCTCTCTTGTGTTTGCGGAGTTTATCGATTGTTTTTTCATATCGCAAAGTTAGTGAGTGGAAAAAGACCTCGTCTAATCACATATGCATGTTGTCGAATGCTTCGGCAAAATTTGTCGGTGGAGCGCGTCAAGTATTGGTGTTATTTATCAGTCGAACTTGGTCTAATTGTATTCTATAGCCTGTTCCACGAGCCGTTTTATACTGCTCACAGCTCCCTGTGAGTGTCATCAGCGCTTCCAACGCCGTCTGCCTATCCATTGAGCCGAATAATTACCTGCTATTTTAATGAGAGTTATTTCCATTTGAATTCGCCAAGGCATCATCATTTTATTAATGCGCCATGCTAAATTAAGTAAGTAAATGCAAAGAAGGGGGGGGGGGGGGGGGGAAGGGGCAATAGAAACTTTTAAGGAACTAGAAATTACTCCAACTATTTAAAAAAAATGTTAAGCACAATTCTAATACTTTTTTTAGGCGCCCCCTATTTCGCTCTCTTTCTTCTTTCCCAAATCGATGCTCCGTTTTTGTGGTGCTAAATTACGAAAGGGGAGTATACAAGCACACGAATATTCGGAGCTTTCGGAGGAGCGTCCATCCTTACAGTCTATGGCGTCAGCCAGCTGGGTGACTCATCTGCCGGTCAGTTTTAGCGTTTGGGAAGTAAGCAAAATGAAGGAAAAATGAAAGACCCGGGACATAAACCGATTGGAGTCGCCACGCCAGAGAGCGCGGGAAAAAAGGGGTTCTTTCTGTGTACTGCTTCCCAAAACCCCTCCGTCCCCGACCGGACGGGAGCGCTGACAGCAAGCTGGCACCAAAATTTGCTGTTGCGGAAGGGATGAGGAGATAGAGGTAGAATGGAAAAGTATAAAAGGGGAGCGGAACGAAGGGAGAGGAGGTCTGGAGAGAAGGAGAGGACGGAAATAGTGGTGCGCAGCCTGGCTAGCTTACCATGGTTCACTGACTACCGTACTCTGAGTCCAGATGATTAAAAACATGAAAGTCAAGGTTTCTGGCTTAGTTTAGAATACTACTACTATTCCATTCGTACTTCTTGTAGACCTGAATCTTCCATTTTTACTTAGCTCTATTGACGTCCGTGCTTTCATCCATAAGGGAAGTTCATTTGTTTCTGTTTATTTTTGTTATTGTATCAGGTAGCATGCCAATATATAGATGCGCTATTGCAATAGTTCCCAAAGCATTCGCAAAGTTGTAGGTGTTAAGCAGGCTAGTCATGGCCACTTTCGAATCAGCGCAGGGCGCAGCTACCCAGATATCGTATGTTTCGGGATGTTATTTTCGCAAACCCTTCCTAACTACAGTGACTCTCCTAAACAACAATTTCATGTGAATGCTTGTTTCTTTGATGAAAGGAGGGTCCAGTATAGCTGTCTATGTGTGCCTTATTTCTTTATTTTCTTTATTTTTTTTTTTTTGCTTTGTCGGTGGGTGAGAACATAAAAGAGGGAGAGCATGAGCGAGTGACGGGAAGTGGGAAGACATGGTAGTGCTAGCGGTCCGGTTAAAGCCGGATGTCTGAATGACATGTAATGATGTCTAAGCGAGGAGGGCGAAAAAAAAAAGTGTGGGGTTCATTCCCGGGGTAGGGTTGCAATCTCCCCAACTAAGGTGGGGGTAGACTGGACAGTACAACAGCAGCGCACCCTTTGCAGGCTTTGAGGGACCAGAAATGAACGATCCGACGAAAGGGATTCGAAAGGGGTGGGCCGGGACGGCGGATGCTTCAAAAGGGAAGCAGCCTTTGGGGTGGGGGATGGGGGTGCCGATAAGGTAAAAAGAGATCCAGCAGGGAAGGAACGATGACGTCATTCATTACGGAAGTCGAGAAGCGTGAAAAAGGATGAACCGGCTGATATGGAGAAACACGCCGCGCTCAGTGACTGGGCAGAGAGGGTGCTTTTAGGGAAAGAGCCTCTGTCGTCCACTGGTGGCAGCGAAAATGGACAGCAGCACAAGTATTAGACGAAGCTTTTAACGGATTGCTGTAAGAAAAACAAACAAGCTCCGAAACCCGACAAAAACTCACTACTGAATCCCAAGAATAAGTTGTGAGACACATGGAAACGGGATACGGACTCGGATGAGGCAACAAGGCTTTCAAAACCAGGCTTTTGCAATATAAGAATGACCCTCTCCCCCGGCGGATTGTGCCGCGAAAGGCGAGACATAGCTCACGCTACACAAACGAAACAAAGAGCTGTGTGAATTGTCCCTTGCACCGTTATGGCAGACCGTGTATTCTTGTAGAAATGATGTAGACAAACAGCGGAATGGAAGTTCAGGCAGCATAACATCAATAAAACAATGAGAGCCACAATGTAACCAGTATTGATTTAGACCAAGTATGCGCTGTTAACTTAGGTACAAATTTGCTAACTTCAACTCCGCATGCCAAACATTCTGGCGCCTCGTGCGTGACTGTCACAACTTAATTTGGGTGCTCTACGTCGAAATAATTTCTCATTTATTAAATTCTTCAGTTATACACTACAGAGGAACAAGTAGCGCGCGCAACACTCTACCTGTAAAGTCCTATTCGTACCACATAGTGAAGTTGAGCTTTCCGTGAAGACTGCTGCAGAATAAGTGTAGTGCAACGGGCGCAGCTTTGATCGAAAGTCGTTTCCACCGCAAACTCTTGCCACGCGCCTTACACTCCGCGCTGCTTCGTACATCTCGCGGGTTTCGAGGAAATGCGAGAGCGCCTGCTCCAGAGGGAAAAAAAAGGGAAGATCGAGAAAAGGGATAAGAAGAGGTGGAACGGAAGGTGGATATGGAGGGAAAAAAGAAGGGGTGGGGGGAAGCCGGGATATGGCAGAGACGATTTCGGTGCTAGTGGTGGCGCTGCGTTGTATCTTGTCATTACGGATCGAGCTTTTCTGCTCGGCACATTCTTCGCGTATAAGGATGCGAAAGGTTGGGTGGAAAGACACAGAAGTAAAAATGGGAAAGAAAGGAAAGCGCGCCCCGACGCAGAAGCGAAGCGAAGAAGCAGCAGCAGCAAGAGGGCTCTTCAGGGAAGAGAAGCGAAGTGGTGGGGATGGGCAAGGAGCTAGAGCTCTTTGTGATTGGCTGTTATTGGACGCGCGGAGATCCAATTACAAGGGAAGAAGTGGGAGAAGGAGGCGAGAGGGGGAAAAAAGGAATAAGGACAGCTACACGGCGATGTGCAGAGGGTAGAAGTGGACGACGGGGTGTATAGCTCTCGGACGTATATAGCGGCTGTGCCGTTGGAGCCGTCAAAGTTTCTCCTTGTCGGCGCGATAGGGGCCGGACGGCCTGTAGCCGATCCGAGACAAGTCAAGCCGAGCACACCATCTGGCCTTTCTTGCTTCGCGAAGGCTCTTATCCAAGCACGATGAGACCGGACGGAAACATAAGGAAAATAACTATTGCCGACTATGCTGCAGTAGGAGGCTCGGCCTCTCTCTCTCCCTAATTCCCTCTCGCGCGCGCGGTGGCACGCACTCCGAAGCCATGCTCGTTCTCGTTCTGAACGAGATCGAACGAGAAGCGAGCAGGGTGTGGGGGGGGGGGGGGGGGGGGGGAAGGAAGAGGAATAAGCCGCGATGCAGTGAAGATGTTCACAAAGAACACGATAGAAATAAGAGCAGCCACTGGACGAGGGGAGCAAAATGGAGGGATATAAGGAAAAAAGGAAAACACGGGCGAAATAGTGCCGCAACGCCGAAAACCCGGCGCTGCCTCCGGGATCAGAAGCATCATCCTTCGGTGACACATTGATTCATCCGCATGTCAGTCCGCGCTGCTAGCATGGTCGCTGCTCTTGCTACTGCTGTGTACCGTTGCTGCTGTTGCTTCTGGTGCAGCCGCTGCCACGATGATTAATATTACAATTGGGGTCACCCGATCGCGTGTTTTGAGATATGCCATCGCTGTGACGCCAATCCTTTCTCCTTTCCCTAGTCTTCCCCCAACCCTGTTACGTACTTCTTTTTTTTCATTGTCTTCCACCGTACCCCTTCGACTTGTCTGGGTATATGCTCGTAACTCTGGCTATCGACTTTTATGCTATTTTGTTATCATGCTGGATCTTCTCATTGCGAGTGTTCTGCAATCTCTAAAGGCTTCCTCGAGCTAGCAGAATTTTTTTTTCCTCTTTCACTCTAACCTTATTTCCCAATGCCGGTCGAAGAATTTTTATGCATTACGTATATCCTTGTCTCACGCCATAGATTTCCTTGTGTATAAAATGAAGCTTAAACTTCATCCAAGCAGGATAATCCTCCTTTATCAGCATGCAGAATTTGAACGCTTTGATTTATAATCTTAGATTTCCAGCCGGGCACTCTTTTGGACATCGGATTGTATATGTGGTAATGCCTTCTTTCTGAATCCTTTTTTTTTTCATTTTGTTGTGGTCGTGCCTTCTTTCCTGTGTTTTCCTTTTTTCTCATTTTTACTCCTCCATTTTCATTTTCAATTTCTTCTTTGCGATGATCAGTCGTAACCAGCGACAGTTAAGAGCACAACCCTGACTACGTTGCACGCCGTTCGTCCTTCGTGTAGACAAAAAAAGTACTACGCAAGTTACCTCGATCAAACTTCATATTGGATAGCGTTTACTCAGGATAGTTAGCGACGATCGCCACTAAAATTCAGATTTTTTTCCCCACAAAACCAGTTTCATATCACATCAGAATTCGCTTTCTGTCGCGTTTTCGTAAGATATATAAAAAACAGACTATGGCTATTACAAACGCTACGGAATATAGCAATAACACACTGCGTCGCCTGTCAGTCCTCGGAATATTCAAGCGTTTAGAAAGTATCTGCTGTGTTACGAAAAATTTTCTACAGTGAAATCAAGCTTTCGTAAATAGAAATAAAAACTGTGACGTGTATCATTTCAACCTAAATATGTTTTCAATTACCAAAGCTGCATTATACTGATAACATATACGTGAAAATAGTAATCATTCCTTTTAGCGCAGACACCGAAAGGCCCTCCTTCAGTACGCGAATATTCTTTTTTTTTTTTTTAGCTATATTGCACTGCATTTACTTGGAGAAAGTCTCGGAATGATTTCAACTGTGAAGCTAACAGCGAATTTTTGTTTCTTGATCCAGGCCTCTCATTATTGTTAACTACCATAATTATTTTCTAAGAAGCTCCAGACATCCGTACATGTTTACCTTAGAGCGTGGATGATTTCATCAATAACGGGGGCAACACTTGTGTACGCATCTGTCTAGGTGTTTTCTTTTTGCTTCTCTTTTATGCTCTTAGAATATTTGAAAACGAGCCTAAATTCCGTAACTACGCGGCATCGTTCTATTTGCGACAAGAAAGCCCGTGACTCGGCCAGCGCGGCAGCGGACGCAAGACGGACCATCGGCGCGACGCCACTCGTCTTGGTTAGGTGGGCGTTTACGGCTCGTCGGCGCGGCCCCTTTACGAGCGCGTAACCCGTCGCACTTAGCGCTCACTTAGCGGGCTCAGAGAAGAGAGGCACGGGGCGTTTTCCTTCGGCAAAGTAGTTCTTCCGACCTGTGCCTCTTTCTTGGGCCGGCTCGAAGAGTGCGCCGGACCGCCCTCGCAGTCTCCTTTCGCCCGCCTCTCCCAAATACACGACTCTGCCTTTTTCCCGCAGTCAGAGCTGTCCGCTGAGGATGGAAGGGAATGTTCAAAGTCGCCGATGGCCTCGGGCCCCGGCCCCCGGCCCCGGCCCCGTGAGAACAGAGGGGCCGAGTAGCCGGCACAAATTGAACACAGGGGCCGAGTAGTCCACACTGGCAACGGCACAGATTGAACGGAGGGGCCGACTAGCCCACACTGACAGCGGCACAGATTACTGGGACAGGTTATAGCCAAAGCGTTTGATCGAGTTTTTTCAACAGAGGCGACATTCGAAGCCTAGGTATTAGCGCAAGAAAGGCAGGGACGCAAGATAGACGAGCCAAACACTAGCCTGTCTAGTTTCCTCCCTTATTTTCGTCTGTCCAACCATCATATCTGAGGTAGTCATGCCTGATATTTAGCGCTGAAGACATATGCCTTCCTGGGATTACGTCAACGTGATTTTAAGTTATGTCTCATTAAAATACAACATAATTATGGCGAGACAGTGAACAAAGGTTGGCGAAGCGTCTTTCGAAAAGGTCAATGCGATCAACGGAGACCCGTTTTGGTGTTTTTCACAATGTGATGGGTGAGGTAGTCATACCTGCGCCCTAAAAGTAGCGTTGGCATTGACACACAGAAATGAAAGAAAAATGCAGGAATTGTATTTTCATCGGTACCAACTGGCACCACGAAAGCGACGGAATCAGGCATAGCAAGGAGTCCAAGACTGGTTTAATATGCACCGAAAGATGAGCTTTCAGTGCCTCTTCAGCTTTCCGTGCAGGTAACTTCTGGCAATCTCCAGCCGGGCGAATCTGTTGCCGCACGCACCTGCACTATCTCCGTGCTCCAGGTTGAAAGCGGCCAGACAGAAGTTCCAGTGCGGCTGCGCCGTCAGCGACAGCGCAAGTTTAGCGCTTCGTAGCTTCTCGGCTACTGTTCTGGTGTCGTCGAAAGCGTCCACCAGGTTGGCGTCCGTTCGCTTAACGAGCACTCCTTCGAAAGGATGCCTAATGGGTGTGACGCTATCGTTGCTCTGTCGGGCTTTGGCGTCGCCCTGTCGGTCGCTCCCTTTGACGCAGGCATCGGCGTAAGTGACCAGTGAGGCGTTCTGGCTACGGGACCCGACGTCTCCGCCGGCCTCGCCTCCCTCTGGACCCCAGAACCGAAACGCGCTGAGCGTGACAGAGACGCAGATGTCGTTGGTCACAGCGAACTTCCGGAAATGCAGGACAGTGTCGATCGCCGCCACGGCGTCCTGAGAAAAGTTTTTTTTTTTTTGTTTTTGTTCAGTGGCGCTCAAGGCGTGACCAAAATATTCATGTAGTTAAACTGATGCCTTGAGCTTCATTTCGTTCTTACATTTAACACTGGGGAGCGGTTGGGTGAGTATCAGCGAAGTGGCAGCTATGAGGCGAGCAGGATGATGGCGCTGGGACTGGTAGCTTTGACACACATTAGCTCCATCGGCCATGCCAGTAAAAGCTTGAAAGTTTTGACCGGGATGCTTGAGACAAACTTTAAAACCATAGGGGAAATAATTTGATCGTGCATTTGGCGTAACCTTGAGCACAATTCCGACATTTTTTTTTTTCTTGAGCATGCGCCCAGTGAACAGACCATTAACCTTGTACTTCATGCTAAACATGCTTTTCTTCGTCTAAATCCCTTTGTTGCGCTAAATATTAGAGCATACGCATGCTTGTTGATTAATTAGCTCACTGATATCGATAACCTAATGTATTCGGTTTAATGCTCATCAGCAACACAGGCGACTCTTACATCTGTTGAGAGTCTCAAGTGATGCTGACCGAATTCGTGTGGCCTCGGAAAGTATGATGTTCTTCGAGCACTGTAGTTTTGACCTGCACAGTCCGGTCGCTGTTCTCAACCTTCTCGACGGAAATGTGATTGTGAAGGGTCTTTCCTTGCTGTCACCACGTGGCCTAGCTCGTGAACTTAGTGCGTTATGGCGGCGCGCGAAGGGGAAACTATACTAGGCGCCCTGCACTTTACCTAGCGGTAGTCTAAAGCGAAGTCGATCGAATTCGCGTGGCTTTGTATAAGCCGTATAAGCGCCTTTACTGTTCACCTGCATGGTTCGGTCGCTGTCTTCGAGTTGCTTGAACCTCGGCGATGGAAATGTGACTCTGAAAGGCTTTTTGTCATCATCTCGTGGCTGCTTGTTGTGGCTCTGGTAAATGAGCACGTGGACATGATGCAGGATGGCTGCGTGCGACTCCCAGAAGCGGACGCCGTTGGAGCTCGTGCCAGGGCTAACGTGGACCCCAAACATCAACGCTGGTCGCTGATTCTCAGGCAACAGCTTGGTCGTCGAGTTGAGCGTGGCAGCGAAAGTTACGTACGAATCGTTGGTTATGTCGTGGTCCCATCGGGCGTCTAGCATACCGAAGACTCGCATGCCCTTGTCCTGAACCGCGTTCTTAATAAAGGTTCCCAGCTCTTGCTCTTGGACCGGCAGAACGGAGAGAGAGAAGGAATAGCCGTATCTGGTGAGAGAAAATTGATGCAGTGTGCGTTGAATTTATTCTCACGGCATCTCATCCGCTGTTTGAAAGGTCCCATTCACTCGCGGAATAAAACTACAAGCAATGTTTGGACTACAAAGTAAAAATATTCAGGTAATGTCCCATTTAAAAAAATCTTGACTCCATCTAATACAGGAAGAAGCCTTGTGTAAACTGTTCTGTCATCTAACTTTGCAGAGCAATACGTAATCTCGAAAATGTTTCAAATCTCCGAATCAGTGTTTTATGCGGCAAAGAGTCGAGGGAAAACGACCGGTAGAATTTGTAGGTTCTCTTCTGCCGTACATAGCCCTCACAGGGAAAAGTTACTGCATGAGGAGACTAAGCTCTGGGTCCGGATTTTCTTTTTTTTTTTTTCTTTTTTTTTTTGCAGTTAGTCTGTCAGAGAGTAATGGTTATAGTTCGGGCAACTTCTAAGTATAGTCTGGAAAAAAAAAAAACTTAAAACTCACTTTACCACGTCCTCCTGACCAGTAGCTGATTGACAACATACTCTGCAAAAAGAATGGCGATTCTGCCTAAACGAACCTGGTTCTCTTCCCTGTCTTCGCCTGCGTCCACAGAGTGCGAACGTTGGGCGACGCCTTCTGGTCGAAGTCGACGAGCGAATCCACATGCGTGTAGAGGACGGCGTCGCACAGTCCGTCTGGCGGCAGCGTGTCAGCTGTGACGGGGCTCAGGTCTGCCAGCGTGCAGATCAGGAGCTGCGGCGCGTACCCGTGCCACACGCGAGCGCCCCGCTCCACTGTGGTCTTCGGCAAACCACCCGCCACATACTGTACCCGTGCTGGGGCGCGCCTCCCGTACACCCAGTAAAAGATCGCGACGCTGACGACCAGGACGACCGCGATGATCACGGCGAACACCGTACACTCGACGCAGCGGGACGCCGGGCGACCACTGAGTTGCCGTGTCGGGGCGACCTCCTTGTCCTCTGTTTCGGGTGGCTTTGGAGGGGACTCCTGAACGATCGACGCTCTAGGAACGCACGGTTCGATTTCGGGCTCCTTATTCGTTCCTGGCGGTACGACTCCGGGCTCCTTATTCGTTCCTGGCGGTACGACTTCGGGCTCCTTATTCGTTCCTGGCGGTACGACTTCGGCTACCTCTGCGGACTTGTCGGAGCCGGAGTTCGTTGCTGCCCGCTCGCCATCGACCTCCTCCTCGACGCTTCGTTCCTGGTTGTGTCCCGTGCTGGCTGCTTCACCGTCGGGGTTTTCTCCGCCGTCGCGGGAAATCTTAGTAGCAGTCTTCACGCTTTCCTCCGTCATGTCAGTGCTGCTGGTTTGGCGTATGGGAGCGTTTGGAAGTTGAAAGCTGGGCTTTTCTTCCTTCTTCTTCTTTAGCTTCGAAGACTGCAGACACAGCCAGTCAGGGCGTCTAGGCTCGGCGTGCTGGATGGCCGTTCTACTTCGCTTCGTCCGCGTGTCTCGCGCGGCGCGGGACCACGGTTCGCTCAGCGTTGACTGCGAGCATTAACACTGTTGATGCGGTGGCAGTGCCGCCGTTGCAGTGAGGCGATTTCTTTCCTCAGCTCAGTGAGTATAGGGGTGCATAGAACAATGAGGAAGAGAAAGCGCGTGGAAGCACTGAAATGGTTGCTAGCATGTAAGAAACCGAATCCGCGTTTTAACAACTCGAATTGAGGAATTACATACAACAAGTGCCAAGTTCAGTTGAATATATGTTCTGAAAGAAAAAATAAAAGAGGAAAGTTGTTATAGGAAGCGACTACTATACAGTTACCCGGGCATGGGTATGTGCCATTATGACTGAGGGCATCATCATCACCATCACCAACTGTCGCTGTTGGCCTCCTCCAATCCAATCCAATCCTCTGTAGCAATGGCGTGTACCCTCGATAAGGGATTGCCCAACGTTTGGAATGGGCCCTGAGAAGCCATCGAAAGCATACAGAATTTTCACTAACGGGCATTGGGATTGTTGAAATGCCAACAGGTGTCAAGAAAGAATGTCGAATCGTGCGTACTCAAGTTGCTTTTAAATTCCCGTGCGGCTGCGTCGCCACTGTTGGCTTCGCGGAAAGCGGCTGATGCAGATTTCAGAAAAAGAAAATGTCGAATTCCGGCATACCACTTACATACTGAGTGAAACCCCGATACATTTTCATCGCGTCCTTATTTTATAAAAAAAAAAAAAAAAAGAAAGCCTTTGGACAACTGAAGTTGTTAATCGTATTCAGCGTAAACGTCATTTACAATTCGGGGTAAACCAGTGTGTTTGTATTGGAAGCCACGCAGGAAATTCGAGGGCAACTTTGTTTATGGAACGCCCCAAGGAGCTGCCCAACAGCACGGCAATCAAAAATACGAAAGAACAGCGGGAAGCGGTATAAAGACAGAGGCGATATAATTCTCCTTCGCCGGAAGCTTGAAGCCAATCTCTTTCTTACAACGTCCGGCACTTTTCTCTTCCCAAGCGACGAATGAGAAATAGTCCCCCTCACAGCCACGCTTGAATGAAGAGTAACCGCGACTTCTCATGTTTCGTCGCACTCGGGGGGCTTTGGAAAATCGCTCTTCACGACAGGCCTTGTGTGTGATATTGAGCCCAGCCTATCCAGACTAGCGAAAAAAGAGAGGAGGATCAAAGAAGGAGGATAAAAACGAGGCATCGAAAGATCGGAACGATTGTCACTGACCGATGAGTTAGAATAATGACTTGGCTTGGAGAAACCAGAAACTCTTGCGGAAGCGGCTTTGGTGCTAGCGTCGAAAACAGGGTTCTTCCAGAACCTCCATTTACTTGCGTTTTTCTTGAGCTCTTACCCTCGCTCTCCCCCCCCCCCCCCCCCCCCCCTTCCCCCCATCTCATCCAGTGTAGGCTGTACTTTCTGCCTGCTATCTTTCTGACAGCTTGCTCTTCGCCCAGTGCGCTAGTAATTCTAAGCCTGGATGGTCAGTCAGTTGCGAGTGTGTGACGTTGGCAGTGATCTCGCCCGTCCATACTTTGGTCTCTAATATACAATAGTACTTCGCGTTAAGGTAAGGCAACCTTCATCTCCCTCCGACTCGGCCCACAATGGAGAAAGTCGACTCGTTCAATATGCTTTGCGCACACTTTTGCGGCCTCTTCTTTCTTACCAACGTGGATATTGAGGTGGCCAGATCGAAAAACTGTAGACGATGTTGAAGAGCTTTCAAAAATAGGATTTGGAGTGCAAATAGAGCAAGCAAGAAACCAGCCGAGGATCACGGCGACTGTGCCTTCATTTACAGCCAGCGTTTAAATCCCGCTTCAGCTGGACGGTTCCAGCGAGGTACTTGTGTCACTGCTCCCAAGACACAGCCGACATCTGTTGGTAGTGTTCTTAACTGTATTTTAAACTTACACGACCGCATGTGAAGACGAAAAGAGAAACGGGGTTGACACATTCTACGCATTCGTAACACCCGTTCTCGACTCTGTATCTCCAAATATTCCTTGATTTATTGATTGATTTATTCGACTTATAGCATGTGCGAGCTTGTCGACGGTGTGTTTTAGGCATATTTGTTGCTGTGTTCAAAATGGTGTTAAGAGAAAACAAAATTGGGAACAGCTAAAGCGTTCCACTGGAAACTGCGCACGGCGGAACAAAAAAAAAAAAAAACGCAACAGCGCATGAAAGAAACCTGATCCCCAGTTGTAGCTCTGAGTTTTCATCTGTCGCGTGGCGCGCGGCTTTTCGTCCTCCACTTTTCCTTTCTCTCCCTCTGTACAACAGCTTGAAAGAGGCGGAATATCTCCTCGCGAAACCAGAATAGCAGGGCTCAGGACACGGCGGCATTGAACCTTTCTTCAGCTCTCCATTCCGGAAGTTGGAAGTCAGCTTCCGCCTTGGTAAAACCCCCTCTCTCCCCATTTTCTTCCCCACCGTGACAAAACATTCGCTTTCACCTTGAACGCACCGTGCCGCGAGCCGATGTTGACTTAGCCTTGTCCAACTAGACGGCGAGGATGACGACTTTCTATTTCCGCGGGACGGAGAGGAAGAAGCGTGGAAGGAAGTGAATGAACTTCCGGGTTTCGCCACGTGGCAGTGACACCAGGAGCATCGCCGTTGAAAATTCGACGCGCCTCTTGGAGAGGGATAGCGAGGCAGCTAGGGAGAACGAGACAGCAAGAAAGGGAGCTGGGGTACAGGTTCGGTGTGTAGAGCTAGCTACGAGAATGAACTTAAACATAAAAGAGGCCAAGAAAACATCTGCAGGAGCAAGGTGCACGAACTAGGACCCTCACTCCTCCGTTTGTGTCAAGTTCAAGCAGGGGAGGTTATAAGCAACGAAAACGAAATGCCAAAAGAAAGCGGAGCGAAACGGTCCTGCCAGGATGGACCGGAAGTGTCGAGCTGGGTTTAATTCTTAACTGCTTTTAAACAACCATAAAAAACTGTTGTCGGTATAGGAGGTAAAAAAAGAAACACACGCAGCCGCTCTTATTACAACGCTGTCAGCTCTCTATCGCCTCTCACCCCCCTTCTTTTTTTTTCTGGAGTTGATGTCGCTCGCATGGCGCGTGCCTTCAAGCGGGTGCTTATGCCTCAGGTTGCTTTCTGCTCTCTCTGTTACCTTATAATTTTCTTCTTTTTTTTTATTTTACTTTCGCCGGGTGTCACCGTGTTTGGTGTTCTGGTTCTATTTTTCCTTCCTTGAATAGTTAAAGTTCCGCGTCCCGCACTGCTTCTTCCCCTACTGTCGTTTGCATCTGGCCGCGTTTTTCGGGGTCTGGGGACAGGGGCGACCTAAGGCAGAGGGAGGGGGGCGGTTACTTCCGGGATGGCGCGTGGACCTGCGTCTGTTTTTAGAACACCCGGGTTAAGACCGGCGCACCAAAGCTAGCAATACGGACAGGGGGGGGGGGGGGGGGGGGGGGGGGAGATGCGAGAAAAAAAGAGAATTGAAGACGAAACGGGTACAACAAAGAGGGGAAAAAAAATAGGGATTACACTGTTGCAGCGCCTTTATATTTGTATTCTTTCGTATGTTAGCTTGATGGGCTTTTTCGTATTTTTAGTGTTTCTTATATGGCTTTCGAAGGAAGAACAGTGACTCCGAGTCGACGAGGGAGGAGCGTTATCAGCAGTAGATTTGGGAAGAAAGCGTGAAAGAGCCGGCTGGTGGCGAGCCACATGTCGCGGAAGAGCGGGAAGATACTAAGCTAATAAAATACTAAGCTAATGCAGTTGAAACTCGATTTAACGAAGTTAGGGCAGCCGTGAATTATTTCGTTAAATCGAGAATTTTGTTAAATCGAGTGGGGAATTTCTCGGTCCTATAATTTGGTACATTCGATTATAAGGTGTGGCGGCACCCAAAACGTTACTGCGGCATCATACTTGCGAAGCCTTAATGCTCCCAAAATGAAATGCAGCCAGCAAAAATGTGCGGTGTCGTTAGAGCACGAGAAACCAAAATTTACTCATCAAGAAGAGCCCGAGAGGACTACAAATTTATTTTTCGGCAATCAAGTCGGTGATCTTTGCCTGTGCGCGCTTTGTGAGCAACGACCGCGCCAATTTCTCGCAGGTCTGAAGTGCTACGCATGCACTATAGGCCTAACAAGCTGAGCTTGAGGAAAGCATGCACTGAAAGGCACGGGGAAATATCCACAGAAGCACAATGGCAAACGAACCGCACGAAGAACGCCACAAAAAAAGCACCGAAAGGTGCCCCGCGCTGTTACCGTGGGCTCGAAATCAATAAATTTTCGGGGTGCTCTCCACAAAATAGAACAAAAATAACCCCTTTCTACCTTCATTTTTTGAAAAAAGGTTTGTTAAATCGGGACAGATCACGGAACTGATATCTTTATTTCGAGCTAGTCAAAGCATTGTATCCTATGGGCGTCTGAGGGGGAATTACAATATCTTCGTTAAACCGGGTTTCGGTAAATGGAGTTTTGACTAAATATTATGGAGAAAATAAAACGAAAAAAAAAAGAAAAAAAAAGCCGAGAGCACGGCGTCACGAGATATGAATGCGGCAGGATGGTAGCGCCATCTGTCGGCCTGTCGTGGTGCCTCTTAACGCGTGGATGTGAATGCATTGGCTCAAGCAAACCATGTCAGTTTGACCTTCTGGATCGGGTATGCGCGCTAGAATCAATGCATTTTTGCATGGAATAAGTGAAGAATAAAAAGGCAAAGTTAAGAAATTCTAAGCCACGGATAAATATTATCGAACCTGACTGTTCATTCCGAGTCTGAATGAGAGGTCTGACCTTGTTTGAATGTCCTCCACTCGTTGATGTTGATGTTCGTAGTACACTGCACGTTATATTTAGTAGGCAAAAACCATGGAGAAATAGAGTTAGTGCACTACGGATAACTGCGCACAGTTTGAACGTAGTGGTAAGGGGAGGTTGATTTTACCTGGCTGTTTTTTTTTCTTTTTGTGTTTTTTTTAATCAGTTCTGCGTTAAGAAATTAAGGAATTCTAAAAGCTGATTTCATGCAGATTACTGATTCGGCTGAAGACCACGTGAAGTTTCTCGACGAAAACTTATTTCAGACACAGTGCGAAGTTCTGTTTGCGCAAATCATGAAATTTATATTCTCAGAGTTCATAATATTTTTAATAATCATGACAGCGACATAGTCCGGCATTTTAAAATCCGTTATTAAGTTCAGATAGCGCAATTAATAAATTTTTCTGTGCCTGAACCTTATTCACCGTGCTAATTAATGTGCATCGATCGGCATTTTGTCGCGTCGAATCTAAATGTTATTTGCGTAAACGCTTCCCCGTTTTTCGTAATAGCCGATGAACAGATCGATTATTCGAAGAGTTTTATCTCATTCACTATACCCTTTATTCTGTGTGTTGGAACATGCACTCCGAGAGAGGTTTCCGAATAAAAGTGTCAGTAAATGAGTCTGATATTGCCTTTTAAGAATTTTTTTATGCGGCTAGATGATGACGTCATCAGGGGCATCAATTAGTCTAGCTTGGCCTATTCGCAATGTTATTCTCAACGTACACCGACCGGAAGGAGCATCAAAGAACAGGTTTTTTTTTTTTTTTTTTTTTTTTTCCGGGCGATACGAACTACACACAGAGTCTAGGGAACGCCAGAGTGTCTTATTGCCTCCAATGCATCGAAGGTCACCTCTTAGCGGCTGCGTTGAAGTTTGTTATTACATATATGCAATCAGTATTTCGAAACGCATTTTGATCGCCCTCCCTCCCCCCGCCCTCTGGCAGGATCCCAGTAAACGAAGCGAATCTCGTTTTGTACAGGGGGGCGGCTCAGTAATTTCTACGTTGGAAGGTCGACGCACATCAGGCCGCCTAGTAAGAGATCGTATACACCGACAGAGAAAACGGCTCGAAAGCCGCCTATTACGCCGAACGACGATACAACTAAATGAGACGGCCACGAGGAAGCATGGGAAGAAGAAAAAGGACAAGAGGCGATTCTATTCCGCGTGTGTTTTTGATCCGACGCGAGGAAGGCCACCGATTTCCCTTTCTCGCCTGCGTATATACAGACTTCACCCTGGAAGCAGCTTTCGACCTTTCGATGGCCAATAGACAAGAGCGGGCGAGCGTCTAGGGGAGAGCCATTGTTTCGCGACCGAAGGCTGCCAGCCACCGTCACGATCCACCCCGAGGCTGTGTGGGTACGGCGGCGTCGGCACTTATACGCGTTGCTATAATACTGCGGGCGCCAATTACATTTCGGCCTTTTTCGAAACGCCCGCAATAGCGAACGCGGATGGCTGAGAAAAACGGAGGAACAATGAAGCCCCGGCAGGGACGCGAGTTTTGTAGCAAGGTCAGGATTGTGGTTTCTCGCGAGGCCCTGTATTGTACAGTTTGAGTCTTTTGAGTGCGACGGACGTCCAGCCTCCTATACCACGGTGGCGAGTTGAAAAACCGGTTGAAATGTTGCTTCGCCGATTACGGCGAAGCTGCATTGTGTAATTTGTTATGAATTTCGCTATGTTGTGACTATTTCTGATTATAACTTAGTATTCTCCATGATTCTGTATCTTACCACAGCGCGGTTTCTAGGTGTGAACGCGGGATGTTTCGAAGATAGCGAAAACCGACATCGGGGTAGCCTTGCGTTTAAAATGGGATATTAAACATCTCTTTTGCAGCTATTTTTATTGCCTTGGTCGCCACGCGCGTTCTTAGGAGGGCGTCGCTCTGAATTGTTTTTAACTTTTAATTACGGCCAATGGTAAAATTGTAATCGATAATTATATGAAATTTGAGTCGAAAATGTATCATAAAATATCGTCTAGTAAGCAATGCAGCGTGTGATCTACATTTATTTTACTTTTCGTTAGCACACGCGTCTGTTCGCAAAGAGTGTATCGATTTTTCACTACCACACTCTCGCTTCTGTCAGGACTAGCCAGACGTTGACGTAATCCAACGTGATTTCCCTATGAGTATTCAACTCGCCGAAATTTTTGGACATAAGCTAAAAGGCAAGCCAAATTGTCATTATATTAGGCGAAAGTTTTCAATAAAGCCTATTACGTGATTAATCAGTTAGCATTGGTTGCCTAGCGGAACAGTTAATAAAAAAAGACATTCGGAAACCTAACTCAGGCAAGGTGGCGCTAGCTGTCGTTCCACTGCGAGGGGGGAACGTCCCCTCTATCTATCTACAATGATATCAGACGCGATGGACTCGACGGCAGAGAAGTCACACTCGTGGCCGTAACGAAGTGGTGTTTTTGACAGGACGTTGATTCTATTCGAGACCGAAAAAAAAAAAAAAAGAAGCGAAGGATGAGAGAGAGAAAAAAAGCAAAAGAAACATTCCGCGCACGTCGAACAAGTGACGGGATCAGGAGCGCTTACGACTCTGCGGCCGCCTGCGCACGCGGGGCTTACGAAGCCGCGGGTTCCCCAGGCCTTCCAACGTGTCGAATCTGAAGAAGGATGCCGAAGGATTGCGCGCACGAACAGATTGGTCGGTGGCGCCGCATCGCGTGACGCCGCACCATTGCACGGGAAATCTTGAATGGGGGAGAAGTGGGGAGTGCGAGGCTCAGATTGGAGTGAAGGAAGCTTCAAAGTATGTGACGGAGATAAAGAAGGGGGAGTTATGCTGGCGTATTGAAGGTCGGTGGCAGGCAGATGGAGACATATCAAACGTCGTTCCTCACTTCGTCCTTCCTCTTCTCTGATCCGTTCCACTCTACCTTATTCAATCAATATTTGAAGCCCTAGATAGCCTTAGTGCTGCGCTTGAGTGTCCAGCTTTTGTTTTATTAATCACCGTGGCACTTGCCTAGCACCAGGCATCGTTCCGTAAGTGGCTTTCCTCATTGGTCGTATCCGGAGGTTGGGTTCCTGTCATCTAGTTTTGTTCGAAACACTGCCACGCTATCAGTATTGGGTACTCGCGTTCGCGGTCTTAATGCATGAGCTGCTCTGAGCGACCTGGATCACCGCATCTCCTCACTTTCTTACTGGATGTTATATTTCTGGTTGCCTGCTCTATATATTAGCCGTTCCGGCTGTAATCGCGCTGAGTCTTTTCACCTGCCCCAAGACATCGATAGCTACTCTCTGGATACACGCACCCAGAACATACGGCCGTTTTGTGTTAGCTCTAAACCTGTGGAAAACGAAGCTGTTCTAAGTTTCGAATGAACTATGTTTTCGCTCAAACTATAACTGAATGAAGCAGTCTGTTTGGAAACAATTCGCGCAGTACGGGCGATTTTTTTTTTCTTTTTTTTTTTTTAAAGAAACCCGCTCTCCCTCGCTTCCAGATGCCACCAGGAAAAGTGAGATACTTATAGCAAATCAGTTGATTGAGAATATCCTTATTGTAAACTGCTTCACAAGCGATGCTCACCATTTAAATCGAGATCTGGATGGAGACTGAGAGAGGCGGTCGCTTCTGCCAAAATGGACGTTTCCCTGTTAGCTACAGGCCCCAGGAGACAACGGCGCGATGGGACGAAACCTCCTCACCCAGGCCAGTCGGCCGCTGATGGCTGAAGAGGAGGGGACAAGTCGAGTGGAATTGTTTTACGACGTGTCAATGCCGCGACGCGTCCGCCGCGACGGCCCTGCCGTTATTTGTTTTCTCTTCTTGTTTGTTCACACTCGGTGGCGCCATCGATCGCGTCGACGACGAATCTTTCCATTGACGTCGTTCCCGCCAAGCGTTGTCTGGTGCCGTACCGTCCTGTTTTCTTTCTCTTACGCTCTTTTTTCTTTTTTTTTTTTTTGTGTGTGTGTGTGCATCTTTCCCCGCTCGCTCTCTGTAGCCCCCTCTTTTGCCCCTCTTCGCATTTCCTTTCCGTTCTAGTCCATCGAATCAAACTTCGCGTCCGCTGCTTGTTGCGCGCAGCCTGAGGCTCGACGACGAGAGACAACCCCCTCTACCACAACCACGGGAAGCTGTCGATGTAAGTACGACACCGTCGTCCTCTGCAGCTCCTGTCGTTGCCGGCTCCCGTCGAGTTCTCGATCTACGTCCGGTATGTCGCGGAGCGTCGGCCGGCTCGGAGCCCCCAAGCTGGCGTGAGAGGTGAAAGGAGAGCCACGATCGGGATGAGGGAAGGGGGGAGGGTGCATAGAGGAAGGAGAGGAGGGGAGAGGTACATGCCAGGATGCTTTTCAACAGTACAAGGGGAGGAAGACGGTGATTTTTCGGATTGAGTGAAGGGCTCTTGGCGGCGGCTCGCTCAACTTACTGTGCGTCTCACACTCAGTTCTCCACCAAGTCCTGCTTTTTTTTTATTATTATTATTTTGCTGAAGGCAATTCGCTTCTTCTCCTGTTTCATGTAGTCGGGCCAGGTGCACTGACAATACGTTGTGACGCTTCACCTGACCGATTCCTAACCAAGAATTTTGTTCCTGACATTCATCGATTCATGCTCCAAATATTTCTGAAGAATGTATGGCGAAATGACCTGCTGAACTTGGATTGTCTATCAGTGAAAGGTCCTATTACCAGATAAAGTTCTACGGAAAAACAGAAGTGAGGGGCGACTATAAGTGAAGCAGAAGCTCTGTCTTAACTGGCACTTTTTTTTTCCAGCGAACTGGGCTGGTCATAAAAAAAAATAATAATAATAATAATAAAACGCGCGAGAGTGATTTTGAAACCGGGAATGAGAGGGCGCTCAATTTCCGGTGTTAACGCCGGAGATACAAAGAGGGTAGCGGATAGCAGTAGACAAAACTTTCCTGGTTATTACTAGGAGAATATTCGACCTAGTTAAGATCAAAATCCAATATTTGATTTCTTCCCTCCACTTACCTCCACATTATGTTCTGACAATACATGCGTACTCGCATTTTAGGAACGTAGCGCTAAGAAGACAAGGACAAAATATAAGGGAGACACGAGCGGAGCGCTCGTGTCTGTTTCCCTTATATTTTGTCATTGTCTTCTTTGCGCTTCGTTCCTAAAATGCAAACGCACAAACTTGCCCAATTCAGCATTTTTGTACATCCGTACTCCACTGATGTCTCACCGCTTTAGTTTTCAATTCAAAATAAAGGTATAAAGTTGTCAACATTCTTTCTCGACACCATCTTCATTGCTGCACAGTCGGAATTCCGTGACTAAGCTTCCAAGATCGTTTAACCTGTTCCGAGTTTGAGAAAAAAAAAAATGTTCAGTACTATGCCTTGTCATCTTTACTGTAATCTTCATTATTGCAGTCCTTTCGCGTATAGGCATCAGCTGTTAATAATTGTTCACCTGGAAATTTTTTAGCTTAGCTTTTTTTACTTCCCATCACGTTTCGCCCGAGCCTAGATCGCTCGTTTACCGCCATACGTTCTTTTAGTTATTTATTTCCCGAATCTCGTCCCCTCATCCTGGAAGGAGACTCGAAGTGTCGAGCTGAGAATCACGGACTCGCGGCGATTCAATCTCGGCCCGTGGCGCACGAAGGGGGAAACAGCGGCAGGATGGCGGATTTGATGGTTTCCTCAATTGTTCCTTGTCGCTGCCTGCGAGCATGGACGCGACAGAATCTCTCTCTCCCTCTCTTGACTCCACCTCCTAACTCGATTCACCCCTTTGGAGACCGGCTTGGCTGTGGTGGCTGCCGCCCTTTGCGACATGGATAAGTTTTTGTCCCAACGCTGGGCGCTGCTTGAGGGCTCGTTGAAGCGATTTGTCTTCATGTTCTCGCGTTAAAGGAGAGTGGCCCGAGTGCTGTAAGGGTGCCGCTTCGTGAAGCTCATAATGCAAATTCGTCCTCCGCGACGACTATAACGGCCAAGGCTCCGGCCCATCGCCTTGCTCTCTTCTTCGCGTTGAACAGTGCGGGAATCTTGTCCCGGATAAGCGCTATATAATGAAATATTCTATCTTTTCTGTACGAAGCGGAAGAACTTCTGCAATACAAAAAGAAGCATTGTGTTGTCGTAGAAATCAGTACGCATTTTGCTTTAATAAACGAGGCTGTCTAGAGAGTACAGTTTGTAAGTTATATGCTCGAACTTCGTTTTCTCTCTGCCAAACTTCGTCGTTTTAATAGCACGCACATACCATGTTCGGTAACCTGATAGAACGTTGATACCTATATAATTTCTCTTTGGAGATAAATATTGTTGACCTTGTTCTCGACTCCGTAGCACAAGGGACAAAATTAAACCTATTGTCATCAGGATGTCCGCTTTTTGAGCTTTGTTTACCACCAGCGGCACCCTTTATACCAAGGTAATCATGGAATAAAAGTGACAGAGAGCGATAAAAAAAAAAAGTAATATATTTTTCTAATTTTATTAAATTCGCTGAAACGTTCTTAAATTTGTTTCCAAATTTACGCCACTCCTGTGCCAAGTCAAAGCTCCCTTCCAGGTGTATCAAGAAAACCACACTGAGATAGGGTTTAGAAAGAAAAACACACCACACGAGATGAATTCCCCCCCCCCCCCCTCCCTCCTCACTCCCCTATCCACACTCCTCCACAACCACACGAAGCTGTCGGCATATCACCGGCAGTGTTGTCCTCCACAGCTTCTGTCGTTGCCTGCCCCCGTAGAGTTTACTCAACTTTGATATGATCGCACGCCGACTATAGCACGAACCACATATACTCTCCTCTCAGTGGCACTGTAAGCCTACAGCGCTTTCATGGACCAAATAAAATAGAATAAAAACTTAAAACACAGAAGTTTCCTTACGGGCTGGCGAAATCGCCGTCACGTTACATTCTTCCCACTTAGTGTTCCAGGTCTTCGCGAAAATTGCCGCCATGTACGCTGTACGGGTGAGGATGTTCGCGGTGCGCCTATAGAACGCTGCATAATGGTCGGAGATGCTGGCCAGAGATTGCCCCGCGTGTTTCAACGGGACGAATTCACCTTCGTTTATCCATTCGACCGCCAAGCCGCTAACTTCGAAGCCCCGCTTCCCTCGCTAAATATACTTTTTCGGAGGCCCCAGTGCTGAAAGAGGGTCATTTTGACTCCGCTCTGTTCTTCCTATGCGTCCTCCCTTCTTGAAACTCCATTCGCTTTAGTCCCCTCCAGCGCACATTCATTTAACGTACTTTTTCTATAGAGTCGGATTCATACGTTATCATTACCGTTCGTTGGCCTTGCGGTGTCACTGTCCGTCGCCATTTTGTCTCTTTTTGTCCCAGTCAGTCGTTAATTCGAGTCTACGCTCATTACCGCTACATTCGAAGCAGTAGCTTTCCTTGAGGATTTAGCCGTGGTTCTAATGATCTCTGCATGAAATTTAGGTTTGATTAATCGACTCCGAGTAGCCCCTAGGTGTTCGGGCCGATTGATAATTGACGCTAACGATGGAACCGATACCTGACTCTGTACCCGGGCGTCGGCGAACCTGTGTTCAAGGAAGTCTGGAAAATTAAAGTTACGATGGTTTAATCGCTTCGCTTTTTCTTAACCTGTCGCGACTTAGAAGACGGCTCGCATCTTTCAATTCTCGTTCATTCTGCGGGACTGCAGATTGTACAACAATGTTCTAAAAATTTGGACATCTCAATTCCCTTTGTTTGTGGTCCAATCAGCTGCTTATTGTGTGTGGTTTAGTTACGTTTTAGTTCTTTCTTTTCCCGCCAGAGCGCGCGCCATCAATGTTCTGAACCTCTGTCGAACAATATACCATTTATTCCCGTCGTCTTACGTTCTCAAAGTGCCCGCATTCCGCCAACTCATGTGCTCTCCTCTTACGAATGTCACTGCTGGTATCGAGTGCAAACTAGCGTAACAGAATAACCTAAAGCAAGCAGCCAAAACAGAACATTTCCCAACTGTCCCTCAATCTCTGCAAGTTAGCGAACACGCCTTTGCCGTTGTGTTGAGTTTCAGCGAAGAGCTGGAGAGGCGTCGCGAATGATGCGACGAAGGTTCTTTTTATACCCGGTCATCTTTCCGCGAATCCGCAACGAACGAGTTCTACATAAAAGGGCTCAAATGAGTGAAAGGGAACGGAGTATTAAAACAACTGGAGGGTACAGAAGAAAAGCGAGCGGCGCAGCATGTCGGGGCCGTGGGCGCACTTCAATTTGTATCCCTGTGAGCGCTCGTGCCCAGAAGTGAGTTTAGGAAGTTTTCCACTCGGATTCCGCTTTTATCTCGCCGCCACGGTCAGACTTTTTGATTATTTAGTTGCTTCTTTGTTGTTTTTGTTGTTTCCAGTGAACGAATGAAGCGTTGAGCGTGCTTTTGATACAGCGACGCACGCAGTTTTGCTTCTTTACTTAAGTTCGCCGCCTTTGTCCTTTGTATGTACTTTTTTTTTCCTCTAGGGCCACCCGCTACTATACTATCCTCTTTTCGTGAATATGCCTTAAAAGGTTCAGCGCATGCCACTAGTTTGTGCGCTCGTTTTTGTTTTTTATTGCTTTTCCATGGTTTCATCCCCGGTTTTCTCGTCAACCCTCCGTGACTCGGCGGCTTGGTTCTAGGCCCCTCAAAGGTGCCAGCGGAAGAGGAGAAAATAAGCTGAAACATTTAGCCGTTTGGCGACGTTCCTTCACCATTGAGGGACCCTGCCCTAGGTTGGAGAACTCACTGAATGGCCTATGTTCCAGAAAGTCTTCAAAGTGTTAGTCGGGGGAGATTGCCAACGCTATACTTCAATGCCCAAATTACGTCCTCTGTGTATAACGAGGGGATCATGCAGCTGCGTGCATATATTTAAATACATTACATATGGCTTTTTTAAGAAACAGTATACTTTTTTATATACTTTCTCATTCTTTTCTGCCATATACCAGCCCTTTTGTTCCCTTATGTTTTCTTAACACTAACATTATAATCAAGCACACCAAAAAAATGTTAGCTTGTTGCGTTCGACATTGGAAGATGCCGATTTTCTGCTTTAGTTTCTCATATTTATATTTTTTTAAAACAGCAAGCACCTCTGTGACACTTATCAATGATGCCAATTTTTCTTCTCTGGGTTGTTATGCGACAAAAGCCAAACAACCAACGTGGCTAAAAATACAAATATCTCGTGAAACAACTTGCAGGAAAAAATAAAAAAAAAGCTAGGAGCTAAGTTGAGGAAGAGTGGTGAACCCAAACCTTTATGAAGGACCGTTATACGAGACAAACAAATGTGTAAGGTTGGGGTTTATTCCTACAAAGCTTGACAACTGGAAAAGGCGTAACAGCAGTCACCGATCAGCAAGACAAGCCTGGTGCGCGAACAGGCTGAGACCACGAAGCTCGAGCGCAAGCCCGCCTTCTTTGCAATGGCCGCCGGGAACAAACGAAGTCAACCTGGTAACTTAAACTGAAATTAATTTAGTTCAATACAACATTTAGTTTAGAAGCGGAAACCTTTTTTAAAAAACCAAATCAAACTTAAGTGAATCGTTCAAGCTCAGCAAATGATGCATCGTTCGAATGCAGCAATTCGTGCAACATCTGAACTAAGCTGGCTACATTCACATTTTTGTTTTCGTCTACTGAGCACTTGCGCCAGTGTCAACCACGACAAAAATTCGTCGAGCGTAATTTTTACCATTTTGTTCGCTCGCTTTTTCCAGCACTAACTTTTGTTTATTAATTAATTTATTTTTTTTTCGACAATGAAGTGCGTAGAGTGACGTCCGAGGCTAGTCGACCACGATCAACCAGTTGGGAAACCGACTTTGCGCTCAACTTCACTTTGAGAACGGTATATCACATTTGAGCATCGGTTCCTACCCGGCACACCATGGAAGACCCCAACCGAAACGTCCCCATAAATCATTTTAATTCGACTTACTCCAAATGCAAACGTCACTGGTCGAAAATCGTATTTCGCTAATCAAGCTTTTGAAAAGCAAAAGCATCGAATGCGTTTACCACGATATCTTTTTTCTGCCTGGCGACAACGTTATGTAGCACATGTCTAGTAATGGGTGCCTGTGCAAGCAACAGCGCCGTGAATTAGCTATGAAGCACCGCGACTTGAGCCTCTGTATCGAGGCATGTAGCGTAGATACTGCCAAGAACGGCAGACCCGCGCGGTATATAATATGTATATCTCTATATCTCTGTTATGCGTTTTTCTTATCGCAACAGCTGCGAAAGAAAGGTGCAGTAAAGGAGAGCTCACACTCACGTACGCTTTTTTTTTCTTCTTTCACACTCACTGACGCACACGAAGTTACACCAAGAAACATGTCTAAACGTTTAAGGCAATGTTGTAGTCGCTCCTGGGAGCCTTCAACGTTTATCAAAAATAAGTTTTTTTTTTTTTTTTTTCTCTTGACGTCTCACTCCTTGACGACGTCGTGTGTTGTACTCTGGGGTTTATACATGCTGCCGCGGACGAGAACAACGGACAGAAACCAACTAACTAAACGACATAATACGCGCGTACGCGAACTAACCTTTCACACCACACAAATAATGTAGAAAAAAAAAAGACGTTGCCAGAAACATGCGCTTGTGAGCTTGCTTGTAATTTTCTTTTTTGTAAACAGCGCGCGGTGCATTGATTGCTTTATAGCGTCCTGGGCTCACAAAAAGGGAAGCTTATACATATTTGCTCTGTGAACGAGGCGGAAACAGTTGAGAAAAAAACTTGCTTCGTGCGGTTTCCGCTATGAGGCACGCATTGGTGAAGCCTGCCTCGCTGGCTCGTGTATAGCTCGAGCAGCGACATCTGTCGGCAGGATCACCAACCTCTTTAAAGGATTGAGTGAAAGGCTACATGCGCCGGCGACAGCCACGACTTGCATATAGCTTGCAAATAAGTAGTGGCGCATTGCGAACAGCATTCTGGTTAGCGTGCAATGGCCGCAGCGCGGCGCTAGCGGAGTGTTCCTCCGGTACGCTGGGGGAGCGAAACAGTGCCTGAATAGAACGTGGATGCTTCGAGATGGCCAATCTTATCGATTGGTTAGGCCGATTGCGGAATGTCAGCGTGTGCTATGATATCTCAACGATAACAACGTCAAGATTTGAGCGGCTTCCTTAGGCAGCCCGCGCTCCAATTGGAGCTTTTCTTTTCCTTTGTGTAGTAAGGTTATCGTGAAGCTGAGAACCAGTATAATACTAAACAGGATCGTCACCTCTAACATCAGAAAGTAGCAGTGAAGTAAAGCGTTATTTTAAAAAGGTGACGTTTTTTCTCATAACATGAACTAAGTATCTGAACAAATTCACAGAAAACTCCTAATATATGACAGCATTTCATGAGCAAGCCATTCATAACTTCGATACGAAGTTTTGAAGTTTAATGACCTGAAATTAAATCATTTTCTCACTTTTACTTTGCGTTTATCAAAAAATTGACTTTCAGATGCCATCGCCAATGGCTCACATAAATAACGTTCACTTACCTTTGAGCTCCAGTTTACCTCGCCTACTTTTGAACGCATGTTTTTTCACGTTCCGAGCAACGAGCTTATCTTAGCCTGTTTCAAACCACAGTCTCACTGTTGCGACGTTCTGGTCGGGCGGGCGTCTTACCGGGCGGAGGTCTTCGGTGTAATTATTTGGTCCTCTGGGTTCGACCTCCGCCCTTCACCCGTCTCCGCTGACAGCCGGGGGTTCGAATCCCGTTAGCACAACGGCGTTCCACCGTCGTTGGTGCAGCCGTCTCGCGTTGTCTCGTCCGCGTGCGTTTCGACGACGTAGTCCGGCATTCACTTCTTCGTCGGGCTCGCTCGTGTTTTTTTAGAGAATGCATTGTTATTTATTTTGTTTCATTTGATCGCACTGTTCAAAACTCGCTAGTTCACTTTGCATCCTATGTACTGTGCAAACGATAACTGGCCGCCAGCCTGACAACTAGCGTTTTACTGAAGTGTGTTCCGCCGTGTACCGCTAGTCGCCTCCACACTAAAATGACTTAAGTTCTCAGTGGAATTATGTGGGTCTTCTCGCATCACTTAGCGTTTGACCTATCAGCAAAGTGTTACTGGTCGTCGTTGAAGTGGAATTCAAAGTAAACATAAAAATGTTTTTAATTTTCCCGCTGCGTTGAATTGACTAACTCGCAATGAGTCCTGAAATATCTGTAAATACATGTTCATAACTTAATCTTAGTCAGCAGGAAAGAACACTGCTTGACACCGGGTGCTCGATAATAAAATTACTATTATTTGTATCCGACTAGATGGTTTTGCGAGGGAAGCCCGCGTTCTGATGACCATTAAATGAACCAAACGGTAAATATGTCAGACGGTATTCAAGCAACTGCAGGAAAGGGAATTCTTATAAGTGAAAATAAAGCACCTGTAAAAGAAAAACTGGACTAAGCGAATGCTCTAGAAGTTTTTTTCGTACAGCTTTTCCAACATTTCGGGCACGAATTAAGTATTTTCCTACAAGCTCACCTGTTTTTTTTTTTTTTTTTTTTTTAATGCCGAGGAATGAACCATGTTGCTCCAGTTCATGTTTTTGTACACTATAATTGTTAGATAATTCTTATTTTCGGTTGCCAAAAGGGATGATTGAATTTTCTTCGAGAGGCACTATTGGTGGGAACGGCGCTCATTTATGGAAGAAAAATTGCCCCTAAACTTTTTCTTTTGAAAAATAGATGAAAGTGAGTGGAAAACGTCTTTCTACTGATCGTAATTCTTGCTCAGAGCTAAACGTTAGCATTGGCGTTTCGCCGGGCACACTGCTCACATCTGAAGTGGGTTGATGGTTGTTGTCTATGTCACAGGTGACGTCACGGTGACGGCTTCTGCTGCCACCAGGGGCGCTGTGTCGACGAGGCCTTGTGGGGCGACAAGACATGCTCCGAGCCAAGATGCAAAACCATCGCACAATTCCATAGTGACTTGGTAAGTCCATGCATGAGAACTTCAGTCTCGCATAAAGTCGCAAGCAAATGCAGTTTCTTTTTTCAGTAAGCAAGACAATCCACTCATTTTTCTACCGACGTCATGCATGGTAAAACTAAAAACTAGGAAGGATCACTCCTTGAGATCAAACGCGAGGTTGACGAGACAGACACAAGATAAAGAAAAAAAGACACAACGAGACATCTTTTTTTAGCTGTCATTCAATGATTTTTCTTCTTTTTTCCTTCAAATGTGACGATTTTATTTATAAAAATATGTATAATATGTATATAACACTCTTTGTAGTTTGGGGACTATCTTCCCCATGTTATCCCAGTTCCGCGCCCTCCCCACACAGGGAAAGAGCTGGGGATACAAAAAATATCGCAGGGAAAGAAACGGGTAAGGGCGGGAAAGGGGGATGAAGAAAAGGTGCACTGGAATCCGTGAAAAAATAGTACATATGAGCGCGAAAAGACGAAACAAAAACACACGCGGAGTTGGTCCTTTTGATTTTCTTCTCTCACAGCCAAAACTAACATCTAAAATACATGAAAACAAAAAGCAGCAGCTTCACCATTGCATCGTCAGGTTCTTCCTTAGTCAAACAAACAAACAAGAAAACTAAACAATGCAATCACACATTATAAAGATGCACAAAAGAATGAAAAATGCAGACACGCATCCAAGTTACACTTGCGCGTGCTTAGTACGATAACGTCTCGAGCAAGCATAGAGGCCAGATATTCGCAAGACATGACCAAATAAACAAAACAAGACGGCGAAACAAAAATGAACACATGCATGTAAAAAGAAAAGAACAAGAAATTCACACCAATTTTACGTTATATGACGGCACAATCTGTCTTCAGGTGTATATACCGCGAATATAAAATTAAACGTGAAATAACTACATTCACAGGGTGTAATTCCGTTTACTAAATAATTGGCAGACAACAATCGGACCTATAAAACTCTTTCTCTGTACACACTATTATAAATTCTCACCTGCAGAAAGCATCCAAAAAGCGAACAGCAAAGCGCACCAGGGTTTGTAAGAACGAAAGAAAAAGAAAAGAAAACACGCTCAAAAGCAGCGTGTGCTGAATTCGTATTAAAAAAAAAAAAAAAAAATCTACGGACAAAACCTGCACCACTTTAAGAAGCACCGAAACAAAATAACAAATATTTTCAATATTGTATTGGGGCGAATAGGAGATGAAATTGGTCATGCGGTGTAAGCATCGGCAAGCTTTATTTAGCTGACGCCGGCCATTTAAAGGTTTGGGAAAGGAAATAAAAAAAAAAAAGGAAGTTCAAGAAGAATTTAAACTTAGTGCAAAGGAGCTCACCGCCGTGTAAGTGAGGCTCTGATCTGGAGCGAGTTGCGCCTTGCTCAGAGAGCCTGACGTCTTTCACGTCTCGGCCTCGTCGTGACCAAAGAGTGCCCAAATCGAGGCACACCACGGCTTAGCTTTCACGAAAGCTCGCATGAAGAAAGGCAAGCTTTTTTTGTTTTTTTTTTGTTTGCTCGGTTGCTTCTTGCACAGCGTAAGACTCTGTCCTCTATTTAGGGGGCCTACGATGAGCTAAAGTACGTAGATACAGCTTCATACAGTTGCGTCGCTCTTTTGGTAAGTGAAGACTAGATGACGTGCCTACAGACCGCAAAAAAAAAAAAAAAAAAAAAAAATGAAATCCTACACAGAGGAACAAAATGAAGAGGAAAAAAAAAATGCAGCCGCTTCTGTAACTACACAGCGGGTTACCGCTACAACTACTGCTAGTACTCTGAGGAACATTCTTCAAAGATAGAGAACAAATAAACAGATGAGAGAATGGCAACAAACGAGGTGAAAAAGAAATCCTACGATTTGTGATTTGTGATGCCGCCCGTATGTGTGAATTTTTTGTGTTTCTAGATTACCTCAACGCGCCGCCGCCAGGGCAAATTCGCACCTGAATCGTTCGACGGGGTGATTTTACTGAGTAGTCTTGAATAGAAAACGAAGAAACGAGGAAGATTTTGCGTAGCGGAGCTATCTTTCGCTAGGAAATAAAGTTAGAAAGTAGAGGAAGAACTATTTACAGAGGCATAAAAAAAAAAGGGAGAATAATGGGACAACTAAGACTTGTAATGCCGTGGTATATAAAATGTAATAAATAAGAGATTGTATACACTGGGCGTAAAAATATAGTGTATGTTGTAACGCTGCTTACTGAGAAGGGGGCGGTGCTGTGATTCAGTACAAGATGGAATAAGACAATATAAAATGGGTACCGCCACGCCCGAGGAATGGAAGAAAAATGGAGATTGTGTTAAAGCTTTCTTTGTCCAGTCTTACTGAAAAAAAAGGAGTGTTCCGGCAAGAGAAACTCAGTCGCACTGAACGTAGCCTTGGCTATGATAAACGGCGCTTGAACAGGAAACGCCAGCTTTCCGTCTCTCTGAGCACTCAGTCCTCGCGTAGGAGGTGACAGTCAAGAATCCGCAAACCCTGGTAGAATGACTTCGTCGGAATTCGTCTCGACTCCTGTCTTGTTAACGCCGTCACAAATAAAATATCAATTTTGTGTGTTCCCCGAGGCTTGTAAAGCGCACGGTAAGCTGCCAAACCCTTTATTTTAATCGGCTCGTGCAATGTGCAAGTTTTGCTCGACTTCTTCGAATTTGATCGGTTATTGATCGACTTTTTTCGGACAGCGGATTCAAACAGAGCTTTTTGTTTTTCTTCTACAATTAAAGAGCACCGAAAGGGAAGCCCCTGGCGACCTCGCGGACATAAGGCCAGGGCCGCCTACGCGACCGGCGCGTAGAGGACCCCTGCATCTGGTACTGCTCGGTAAAGACAACAGACACACAGAGAGAAATAACTCGGAGAAAGTTCCAAACAGCCGTTCATAAAGTTCGCCATCTCTCTTTCTACCAAATAAAAAAGAAAACGATAACCGCCGAAGGGTTATCAAAAATAACAAGAGGAAAGGAACAGACCGAAGGAAACAAACGCGCACTCACGTACAACAAAGGCGAAACAGAGACGCGCAGGAGTCTCCAGTACTCCTCCTCTCCGCGCGTCTCTCTAAAAACTCCCCTCTTTTGATTGGTTGCTCGCGGTTGGCCGCCTTGCAGTGATTGGCCAGCCCGACACAGCTCGGCCTGTCAGGTATACATTGATACACGAACGAGTAATATAAGAGCGAAGGAGGCTGTCCGGTCTTCTCTGCTTCTCTTTTTGTCAATCCTGTATTTTTTTTTTTCCTTACCCTACCTCTCCTATCTTCTCGTTCGTCGTCGCCCTTCTGCTACCTTTGCACACTTTCCCAACGGCGGCTCGAGAAGACATTCTCCCTTTCCCTCGCATAATCCCTTTTGATTGCTCGCTTTGATTGTTTCTATTGCGACGCAGAGAGATACACACACCTGGGCTTCTACTTCTCCTTACCTGCGCTTTCCTGTGTTTTTTTTTTTAATCATTTCTGCCCCGAAGGTTGTCGCAGAGTGTAGTACATGAAGCCAGCCCCGTATTAGATGGCCGGCGATGGCAGCGTCTGTTTCTTAAAACTGGTTCGACCGCATCTCCGCTGGCAGCGCGCCCATCTTTGGGAGCATGATCCTTCCGTTCGTTCTCCGAAAGCACGCCGGCGTCTTCGGTTTGTGAAATCGTTTCACCGCTGTCTTACTTTATTTCCCACCTCTTTGTTTCTTATTTGTTTTTGCGTTCCTTCGCTCCGACTTATTATTGGGCCTGGAGAGAAGCCGCCCCTTGCTTAAGCGACGTTTCTGAGACAACGTTGCCGCGGATCCAAGTGTGACATCTGTCGTTTTATTTGTGGTCGCTCTCATCTTGGATGCCGATGCGACGACTACGACACGACATCACAAGAGGAAGATTAAGTTTGCAGCCTCCGAAGTGTCAATCTTGTTGTTGTTGGTGTTCATTACGGTGTATCTGATTTATTCGGATTCTATTATTATTTTCTTTTGCTAGTGTTGTTTCAGGCATCCGGCGGGTCGGAAGAAGTTAACGTGGTTACGAGGAAATATGAGAAGGGTGTAGCTAGACAAGCAGAGGAATGAGAACCGCATGTAGCGAGCGAAGACAGAAAATGAGGCCCAAGTAACGTATGAGGACAGGGGAGGCAGACAAAAACAGGCTAAAACAGAAGCTTGGGCAACCTGGTAATCCATTGAGTGTATACAGCGCAAAAAAGACGGGGACATATCAAGAACAGAAACGTTTGACATTAAGCTCTCGTTCGTGTTTTTCATACGTCCCCATCGTTTTTGCGCTGTCTACACTCAATTGAGGCAGGCAGTACAGCCCTTTATAGTAGCATCTTTTTCTTTTTTTCCTGAGTGACGGATGAGCCGAATCCCACCTAGGGACACGTCCCAAATGAACTAGCTCTATAATTGTTTTCTCGTCGAGCTTCATGTTACTGCGATGCACGAATTGAAGTTGCTGTCGTTTAAAAGGCGTACACGTTTCCCGATCAGTTTTGCATGCTCTTCTCCTGTGTACGCGCTGCTGAGTATACGGTGTGCCAATGATTAAAAGCCGATGGGTGCCGACAGATGGCGCGCGCCTTAGCGGTATATAAAGAGGCCAGGACGAGGGGGGAAGATCTATGACGAAAGAGACACTCCAGCTCCCGCCTGCTTCCGATACGTTGCATCTGCAACCCCGCCCCTTCCAAGTTTCATCACTTCCGAGGCTAAAGTGGTCCAACCGAGGACGCAGTCTTGTTGACGCCAAGCTTCATCGTACTCCGCATGCATACGCCTCATCTTCCGTATTCGAAGTGCGGAGTAGAATGTTACATTGTGGGCTACTTTGTGATACACGGAGGGAAATAATAAGAATAACGAGGTAAATAAACATAACAGGGCGACCTAAACCTAGTGGCGTATGTTCTTCTTGTTATAACGTCCCCCCTCCCCTACACTTGCGCGCGGAAACGGTTTCTCTCTTACGGTCAATGTTTGAACAAACCAAGGAATGTTTTGACATTTACGAGCTTTTCCAGGCCGGTTTTTAGCGGCAAACGAAGTAAGCTCAGCGAGTGTTGGGGACGTATGATTACTCTACGAAAGCATACAAGTATGATTTTTTTTTTTTTTTTAATTCGTGACGAGAAAGTTTTTCGTTTGCTACGTTAAAACAATGCTTTATTCCCATTAAGCGCGTGTACACCCATCCTGCACGAGCACAAGGAAGGGCGGATGCTGGAGAAGTAGATGAAAAGAGCGGAAGAATTGAGGGTGAGAAAGGGATAGAGATTTTGTGTCTGGCCAAGCCAGAACAAGACCAGCGCACCGGTAACCTATCTGACCAGACACACGAGTCGCAAACAAGCAGCAGGGCAAACGAGCTGAGAAGTAACACGGTATACACAAAGGTGGGGGAAGGGGGGATGGGGGGGGGGAGGGGGGGGCGCCCTGTCCTCTTTCAAGCTCACATCTGGAGGCCTACGCACGCTGTGTAAACTTCGCCAAGCAGCGTGGTCCACCATGCTAGGCTTTGTACGCACTGCCCAGCCCACCCGACGAATGTAGCACAGAAACGAACGAGGAAAGCCTGGAAAATGAAGGAGCCGGGAAAACGGATGTGACGTGAGCGATATATCTTTTCGAGAGAGAAAGAGAGCGCCACAATAGGAGGGAAAGAGCACAGCAGAACGCACGCAGTCTGACCGCGCCGTCGGAGCGCTACAAACGTTTACGGGAATCTGTAGGCCGCGTACAACACGGCGTTGTTCCACTCCTACGCTTTGGTTCCACACGGAGAGATTTTCCCCGCCGCAAAACAAACAAGCCTCTCGGGAAAGAAAGCGATTCGATGCAAAGCCAGCGGGCCAATCGCGCGGCCGTAGCTAGCCAGCTGACGCCTTCTCGCTCCCGGCGTTATCATCAGTTTCTGCTTACGGGCGAAGAAAAAAAAAACGTTAAAAAAGCAAGGAAGATTTGGATCATTCGAACCCGATGTCTACTGCGGCTGGTAAGACGTCCCCGTGACTTTTTTTATTTTTATTTATTATTATTTTTTTTTTTTTTTAAAGATGTAGACGAGCTCCATACCGAATTACTCGCGGGTAGTTTCGGGAGAAGCAAGGATAGGAAGCTGGCGAGAGTTTTGGGGGTGGAGGCAGAATTGAGGAGAAAACGAGAGACTGCTGCCTTTCTCCCGCGTTTGCGGAGACAAACAGTTTAGTCTGGGTCCTTTCAAATTGATGAGAAATGAGCCGAAAGACAGGATGCCCCTCGACGAACCCCCCCCCCCCCCCCCCCTTCCTTTCGTTTCCTCCTTACTTCTGTCCGGATAGCTGGCATCCCCTCGACCGACTCGAACTCGCTTCTTATTCCTGTTTTTATGCTGCCCCCCCCCCCCCCCCCTCCCCTTCTTCCCAACTGCCTTTTGTCTTTCGCTCCGGGGGCTGCCGTCTTCTGACAAATGTTTGGATTGTGCCGCTCTCTCAGCTCGTCCTGCCCAGTAGCTCAGTATTCGGTAGTTCTTTCTCGCTTCTCTTGTGCGGAATGCAGGCAGAACGCGAAGGCCCCGCAGAATTCTCGTCTGGCCAGGATCGGTGCATATATGCGAAGACGGTTATGGGCACGGGACAGAAGAAGCCCGATGGGGGGTACAGGAGGAGAAGGAAGAGGAGGGGGGGGGGGGGGGGGGGGCAGCTACTTCGGCTTCGGGGAAGAGCGTCTCCGGATTGTTGACGATATGCCGTCACGGGTGGTCCCACCCCCAACCCCCTGGGTGACGGGAGGGTGGAAAAAGTTACTCGCAGAAGCTCCTCTTCGACTTTTGGGATCCTTATATCTGTTCTTAGCTACCGTTGTCCCATACCTAAGCAGCGCGCAAGAACAAAAGGACAACACACAGAGAGAAAAGACCTCGCTCTCGCCCTCCTCTCTCATCTGTCTCTTTTTCCCTACGCGTTGCTAGGCCAGCCTTGGCGAGTCGTACCGAAGCATGCATGAATTTCGGATGTTTTCTTTTAAATTTCTTTCTTTCTAAAGCTTCCGAAGGGAACATTTGTTTCACAAAGAACGCTGTTAAACTGTCATTCCTGTATACCAGGCTCTCAGTCTCATTGCTGAACTGAATGATGTCGTTTGCGAGGCTTTGGATGTGGACCCCGACCAAGAAGAATACGTCGCCTGATTACCTTTGTATGCGGATGTAAGCAGGGCCTTCCTTTTGCAACCAGTGCACCTGATAGGGCTAATGCACCTGAGTCGCCTGACAATGTGATTAACAGGAAAGCTTACTATATATATATATATATATATATATATATATATATATATATATATATATATATATATATATATATATATATATATATATATATACCAATTACTTTTTTTTTTTTTTAGGCTAATTGCCGGCGTTTTCCAAGACAATTATAGTACTCGCAGGACTGATATGCCGTCTGGCCGAGATCAGGACACTCGACCGTTAAGATTCACTGTTTCAGCGCGAAGCGCAAGGCTGCCTGCAAAAGACGCATCATAGCTTCAACTGCACGAAGCAGGCTTCAAATAAAATTGAGCGGAATTGAAGACACTGATGACAAGACAAGAACAACATCACAACCACTTCGTCCTCGATTGAACTTCCTGACTAACGCAGATTAATTTACAACGTACTCTTCTTAAGAATCGCTTCTCTGAATTGACGCGAATCGTCAACTCGTGACCTCGGCTTCGAGAGTGACTCCAGCTACATACTCCTCGCTGTGATGTTGATGGGTGTCTGCAATGCGTCATCGGGGACTACCGCGGGGGCGGGCGGGGAGAGGTGATAACACAGAAAAAAGTATAGCAGAGATAAGACAGGCGAGCGACAAGAATGTGGGTGGATGTGTAGTGATCGTTGCTGAGAACGAGGGAAAAGGGGTGTGACTGTAGCAAGAAGCCAACGCAAGATCGTTTCCAGCTGCTGACATTTAAAACGAAAAGCCCGGACTGCTGCTTCTGTTTCTAGCGGTGAAAGGATCGGAGGCGTACGTAGGATCCGATGAAGAATGAGCCAGGGGAAAGAGAGAATGAGAGGGAACGAGAGAAAGAGGAAAGTGGCAATGGAAACGCAGGTTCGCGCAAGAGGTTGAAACTATAACTTTAGCTCCTCCCCCTTCGCATCCTCCTTTCACTTTCCGAACCCGCATCGAGCTGTTTGTCTTCACGGGGAGCGCGTGAAACAGGTGGTTTGTGTCGTTTTCTCACAAACTGCCGGCTGCCTTTTTTTGCGGGTGGTTCGCTTCCTTGCAGATGTCATTGATGGTGCGGTAGACAGCGGCTTCGCGGTTAGTATACACCTTGTCTGTTGGTGTCAGAGACAAACGGTACATGTTTCTTGCTTGGCAGTACCGGACGCATTTAGTTTGCATTCGTAAGCAGCTACCGTGTGTTTGATATGGCTACTCTGATTCACATTTCGCATTTGTAATTGGTTTCCAGAACAAATCGCCGCGGACTAACGGTAATAGTGGCGCAGTGATTTTCGTTGCCACTAATTAAACTGGCCGCTTCGAAAATGCTTCGCTTTTGTCACGAACCTAGAATTTTGTGTGTAGGTAAAGACGGCTTCTCTTCCGTTTTCTTCGCGTTTGTTTTAAATTAGGAGACCATTATTAGGACGCTGTCTATGCAAAGGAAAACAAAACGCTCGAGAATGGCATTGGCATTCCTTCTCTCCCAAGCTTACAAATGATGTTGTTCTGTCGTGCAGTTACGAGCCACGAAGCTATTACCAGAGGCGTGGTTAACTTCGTCTGTATAAATCAAAGACCCGAAGAAACTCGCTACAGTAGTCGTTATAACCAAAAGAAGTAGTGTTAGTTTCCTTTTTTTTTTTTTTTTAGTTTCAAGAAAGTACAGACTACATCGTCTCAGACGCCGATGGCGTCCAGTTAGTTTTGTTGTTGTTGTTTTTCTTTTGAAGGCGATTTTGTTCTACTTTCTCTTCAAACTCATTATGCCACTGTCGGAGGTCATTTCTGGAGCAACAGTACTACGCAATTTGAAGCAAGAAGGGGCCGATGAATGCCCACACAAAATGTTTCACGAGCCAATAAATACTACGTCAAAAGCTACAAGCCGTGAGAGAACAAATGATGTCATTTGGCTCTAACGCGTTCCGTTTATGCAAAAGCCTGCCTGCAAAACTTTTCGCATACATCTTTCTTCCTACAGGCTACGCTGCAGAACGTAGCTGCTGGTTTTCGCGAAGCAATTGCAGTTAACATTTAACGAAGCGAGCTAACTAACGGAGCGGAGAACCAACGAAGACGACAATGCGACCAATGATGCAGTTCCCAAAACAGGCTCCGCGAAAACAAATCGTCGTCTAAAACGCTGCGCCCCAGACACAGGCTCAACAACCGAGTCGGAACGAAATGAGGGGTGGGAGGTCACATTATTCATAAGAGCGCTTTTCTATTAAAGCCCCCAAACTCACTATACGCCAATTAGAGAGACAGAAGAAGAAATTTCTGTCTTATCGATGTTTATGCTTTTTTTTTTACGCTATATACCCGCTTGGTTCAATCTGAAATCGCAGGCATCGCAAACCAGGCGGTGCTAGGCGGCCCTGTGGGTGAACGATTGCGTCGCATTTTTCCTTTTATCGATTAATTTCCGCAGCTACACCGGTTCGGTTTCTTTTCTTGTTACTTGATTGTTTTTTTTTTTTTTTTCGTCACTAACCTTGGTCAGCGTCCGCTCGAGACAAGCATTCCGAGCCAGCGCGAGCCACGCCCGAAGTGGCGGGGCCAGCTCGGGGGTGGGTGCGGTAATGGACGCCTCGTTTATTATTTCAAGGTTCCCACTTCTAAATTTCGGCAGCTGAGAAAACAACGCGCTACGGACGGACAGAATCTGCGTAACTCAAAGGAGCTATGGACATGGAAGAAGTAAGAAATAAGAAGAAATTGAGTAGGCAGGAAGGAGGAGGAGGAGGAGAGGAGGAGATATATGAAAGCGCAATGAAAGGAAGGAGAGAACAACGGCCGGCATTCAAAACGAGCGTCCTGGCTGAGAAGGAGCCGCGTACAAGGAGGAGGGGGAGGGATGGAAGGAAGGATGGGTGGTGACACGCATCAGTGATGTCGTTGCCCGCTACGGGAGGGCGCTGCCATACAGGAGCCTGCGCGCAGATAGCCACCTCGCATCCAAATCGCGTCGCGGTTATCTCTAGTCAAGAAATCTGTTCGTTTGCAAATCGAATTCAAGTTACAGGCGAGGCGTCAGTAGTGTGCTAGATTTTTTGTTCACTGGCACGAATGCCCTGACCACCACATTATTTAAAGAAATATAACAATTAGAAAAGTAGCTAAACTAATTGACTGTTCGGAATCTACAATCTGGAGATAGTCATTTAACTAAGTAAACCAGGCAAAAAGAATGCCTCCATATTGCACTTGTGCCCCGAGGAAAATGTTCGCGTCTTGACCAATTTTAGGTTGTTTTTTTCCCAGGAACATTGAACGCCAAAATATAAGGGCAATATAAAGGCAAGCTTTTCAAGAACGCTGTCGCTGTTTTTTGACAAGCGGCTGTTCTATAAATCGTGCTTCTGTACGACCGACTCTCCCAACCACGTGCACTTCTAATTCGTGTTTCTAGTACTTCGATTTTTTTTTTTTTTTTAATGTAGACGTGCAGAGAAGACAAGCCAGTTAAGCGTTTCTGGCGAACTTAGATAAAGCGAAACTGCCATTCTCGTTTCCTAAAGCTAAATGAAGAAAAAAGTGAGAAATTACCATCGTTGTTACGTGATGGACGAGCGGCAGCAGTGGTTTGTAGTAGGCTTGGAGTGGAGCAGTCTGCCTAGGCGAAGGATCGCATAAGTCTTCGACGTCGTGGTGGCCTCCAAATTTTGACATCCCCTTAACTTCTCTCCATATTTTATGGACCGACGACCAACAGCTGCCTGCCTGCTTCGTTTAAGCGTTTTCTTTTTTCCGAACTCTCTCGAGAGCACTTCGCTACTCTACTCGAAACTGCTGACTCTGTGTTTTTCCGCTTATATTTTCTATCCACCTCCTCCAGCAGCAGCTTATCTGCGAACTCTGGCATCGCCTCAGATCTAACGGTGGCGGTTATCTGAAAACCAGCCGCAGGCCGCGTGTTTCATTACTTTCTTTTTAGGTTTTCACCGTTTCTTGTTTTTTTTTTTTTTTTTTTTTTTCAGCATGCATAAAGCGATGCCTCTAGAAATTTATGCTCAACATGCCCAAAAATCGGATTCCCCCTCTCTCTTTTCCTGAGGTATCTATTTGTTCCCCATAATGGACTTCAAATGAGACAGACTCAGCTGGCCCGGCGTAAAGCGTCTTTGGTGGTCTTTTACTTCATTTTTTTTTTAATCGCACTGCCCCTCGCTATGGCCTCTGTGCTTGAAACTTTCCGTTTCCTTTCCACTCCCGTTTCTCACGGTATATTTTTACAACGGACCCCGCAGAGTAATGTGACGCGAAACGGGGCCTACAGCACACTAGATCACCATTTCACCGGCACCGTGCAGAGGGCACAAAGTGCAGAGAGGGAGCATTCACGGTGTGCAAAAGCGATAGGCAAGTACAGATTTTTCCCTTATTGGTTTTTGTTCGGTACTTGTTTATTTATTTTTTGTTACCCCCCCCCCCCCCCCCACCTCTCGCGATCCGTTTTCAGCGTGAACCACTTTTCGAATAGCTTTTTATTTAATTCCCCACGCCTAATGTCCGCTCAAAGAGAGCTCCCCCATCCTCAAATCCCCAAAGTATATATTTTACACCGGGACCTGCCTGCGGTGCGCGCTTTCCAGATCGGCCCGGTGTGTTTTCAGTACTTCTTTCTTTCTTTAGAGCACTACCTGTCTCTGTGTGCTTGTACTTCACAGACGGCTCACTCCCCCTCCCCCAGCCGTATTATGCCTACTGCATTCGGCCAGTCCACTCAGAGCGTCAATGCTGTTCAAGCGTCGACAGAGAGATAGGAATTGGAGCTCCCGCACACGCGGGCAACGTAGAATTTGAGAAAAGAAAAATACAGGGGAGAGAAAAAAAAATTCCTCAGCTGAGGCAAGGGAGCGGAGGGTCGGAGGGCGAGTAGCGGAGTGGGAGTGAGCGCAGGGCGCATGCGCGTTGCGTAAATTACACCAACCTGGCCCGCACGGTCCGCGTCTTCATCAAAAGAAGAGAGGAGGAGGAGGAGGAAAATGTACACCCGCTTTCAAGCCCGAAATCGAAGTGAGCAACAAAGGAAGGAACGCTGCTGGGACTGACCTGAAGAACGAAAGTCGGAGATAATTCGCGGGCGCTTTTATTTTCCACCCGTCACGCCGAATGAAAACCCAGTTCGTTCCGATATTTTTCTGTCTTTTGTTTATTTTTTTTTTGTCAGGTCTATGACCTCGACGCAGTTTTTTAGGCATTTTGGGGGGATTTCCATCAAATCGCAACCTGCACGCGCCTTTCTGAGATAGCGCTCCTCGTTTGAAGCGACGAATTCAATTTGTACGAGTCTGCAGCAAACAGGAGAACAACTGTCAGCACGGGCCTGAAGTTCATCCCCCTTATCATTTCTTAAAAACGGTTTGCACTGACAAATCAGGGCTGATGAGTTCTCCAGCAGCAGCTTGAGCTGAACGCTTAGGACATGGTTATCAGGACGCCGTATTACCAAGACGAGTAGATTGGAGGGAAGAAGATAAGAAGATAGGGCATAGAAGGGGGGCATAGAAAGGAGACACGGTAGACGGTAGGTACTCTTCCCTCACCGATTGACACTGCGGGACAGCAAACTTCACTCATCCCAACGAGCCACCGGAGAACACTCCACAGATGCCCCTTGAAACATTGTAAAGCCAATGTCGATTTATCACTTGAGATGCATCGACTTTATTATGAACGGCTATGAGCTTAACTTAGCTGAAGTATCGACGTCATCATGTGAATACTTCGCTGAACGATTTATTTTGGCGTATTTTGGTTGTATTCGACGCCTACTGACATGTTTAGTGAGATGCGATAGGATGGGAAGCTTCATGAGTAAAAGCCCAGGTGTAATAGTCTCTCCCTACAGACGAGGTAGCCATGGGGCTGACATTGGAATGATTCAGTTCTGAATAAAAGTGTACGCCTCGAGTGTCTACACAGACTAGGTTACAAACAGAAATGTAAACATGAAAAGAGATAGCAGTGCGGAACACATGTTTGTCGGGGCTTTACTTTTGTGTAGGTACTATAAACGTCGTAACGAGGAACAAATATCCTTCAAAAAGTTTCCTTAAATATGAAAGAAGAAAAAAAAGCGATAAAATTGGCATCCTCGTAAAGGGGAGGCTGGGTGCAAGAGAAACAAAATAAAAAACAAGAAAGACACGCGTGCAGATGGCATACACAAGACAGGCAAGTAATTCATCATACACAACATGCGAACAAACATGTTCCAGTCCGAATAAAAAAAAAAAGAAGAAACACGCCACGATATAAATACACAAATAATGTCGCCACCACACGTGCACGTAGTTTCAGAACACACACACACAGCACCACCTCTCCGGCTGGCATGTCGATTTGGAACAGATGATTAATGACGAACGCGCCGCCGGGGCGGCGCTCGTGTCCGCCGAGATGCTGAGATGTCCTATTAGCGACCACTCAGAAGGTGCGTCCACACTCGCGCGCACACTTGGAATATTTACGCTCGCATCCCTTCTAGGATTGTGACCTTAAAAACACGCGCCATAACCGTGACGCCTTCCTTATACAGCTGACAAAGAACCCATCACCAGCAAGGCCGCTTCACTGGTTATCCTATTAGGCAAGTTGCGTTTCATCTTGCATACAGTTTGTTAATTTAGACACACCGTTTGGGGTGCTGAAGCGCATCTTTAAGCTTTTCAAGCCTCTGTTAGCGTAAAAAAAGAAAGAACCTTCACTGCTGGATATTAGCGCGTCTGTGATGCGACGTTTCCCAGTTTCCTACAACGTGATATTTGGTAAACTCTGATGGGTTCCTGCAAAATAAAATTTCGACGGGATCTTGAGCGACAGTTAAAGGGTCAATATTTTTTTCTTCAGCGACTGAACGAAATGAATATAACTTAATGGTCATCAGTAAGCGGCAATACAAAGCTGCTTCCCACAATTCGCTACATTTCCTATTCTTATAACCTCTACATTTCTCTTCTTTAGGACGACCGTCTTTGCCTTACTTCTTCCCAAAGGGTGCAAGAAGACGGAAATACTCTGTTCGACTAGCTATGCTCACGGCTCTTCCTTCAATCCAGCCACGTCGAGGCGTTTCTCAACGCATTCAACGTTATTGCACTTCGCACTGTATACCTCAGAGACTTGCTTCGTTAAATTACTCTCCTATTCCTTCCTGCACGCGTAACGTGGATGCGAAAGCGAGCTTTTTTTTTTTTTCTGCTCAGAAACCGGGACTGTTTTCAGGTTCGTCGGGACCAGAGGAGTCGTCCTGTTTCGAGCGCGGTCGCGCTGGAAGTCGACGCCCGCGCGAGAACAGGAAAAAAAAAAAAAAAAAAAGGACTAAAATCGACCAAAACCACCGACACTCTCGGTGTCAGTCGTAACAACGGCGTTTTGATTTGTGGCCTGCTCAACGGCGTTCTATCACAATGTGACAAAAAGTTTTGATTCTCGACGCGTCGCCTTCGCTGCGACGCACGTACGCCCGGGCGTCGACTCCGCAGCGCGTGGCACCCGAGCGCGCACGTAGTACGTCCCCTTGGTACCAAGGCAGACACTGCCGTCGATTCGCGCTCCTCAAATTCCAAGCGTATCCCAATGTTCAAGGCGCTTAGGTCTCGTGGCGACATCTATGAACTACCACAACAATTAACCAAAGTCCGAGAAATCTCAAAATTGGAGCATACATGGCGAGTTGCACACGTACACTGGAATCGTCGCGAGTCTACGCCTCCGTAATCAATTTAGAGCCAATGCGAGAAGGACAAATGCCCGTATTAGCGGTCCGTCAATAAAAGTTCATCTTTGCATAATTTCGTTATTGGTGGCTGCTCAAAAGACTGATGCGTGGTCACGATAATTTCGTCGGATTTATGTCGCTGCATCCAAACAGCATCCACGAGACCCATGGAGCCTCGAAGGCATAGGAAACGCGAAGCCTGTCAAATATACTCTCTTAGCAAAGCGCTTCAAACAGATTGGCTAAGGCGCAGAGATTTGAGCGGCACAGTCGGCGAGACCTGTTTGCGAGCAATTCGAACACACCCGTCACGTTTCCGTCCGTTTAAGGCATGCCACACAACTCCACGAGACGAATGATGGAACGGGTAGACTGACCTTGTCACGAGTCGCGTCCGGCGCACAAGAAGCCAACGCGCAACAGGGATGAGGTACATGGACAACGGAGGACAAAAAAAAAAAAAAAGAACGAGAAACTGAGAACGGCGTGCCGATTAATCCCTGGTTGATCGTCGTCTACGAGGAAAGGCCGGTCGACGGCCCCCGTTGACAACGGCACAGCAGGTGACACATTCCCCCTGCAGGGCAGCTGCTGAAGTGTAGTAGCGACGAACAACCGCTCCTGGCCTCTTGCTCGCTGGCTCCCCGGATAGGACACCACCTTTCTTTTCGTCGACTTGACTGTACCCTCGTTCGAAGACTTGGCTCGGGTGCCAATGAAACAGACGGCGGTGAAGAAGACGGAACTGTCGTCGGTGACGAAGATGCGAGACGGCTACACACACGAATCAGGTGGCTTGCACAGACGCACAGTGGAACGTTGGGGAGGGCCTCCGAAGCAACACTTTCCGGAGTAACACACACCCCCTCCCGTTAAACGGAACTGGTGCATCGAAGTTCCACGGAAGAAGTTCCGGAAGAAGAGATGCGCGCGGACACGAACGTCCCACGGCTGCAGCGAAGAGGCAAGGACTGACGCGACCCCGGCCGCGGACCCCATGTTGTCGTTTTGTCTTGCATCCCTGTCGCTGGGGCGCGGCCGGAGGCGCGGAGGTTTCTCTTCCTTCATCTTGTGGGCTGCGAACGGCACAATGTTCCCCGGTTGCGGGACCGAGGTGGGGACGAGCAAGTTTTTTGTAGCGCGCACAACACGGAACTGCGACGCGAAGGCAGCAGTCGTGTCCTACTGCTGCCGCTGCTTCTCTCTTCGTGGCTGCTGCTGTAGTGTTGCTGATATGCTGTGTAGGCTCCCCTGGCGAGCGTTGGGGGAGCCAGAGGTCAGTGCCTGCCAGGCTTGCTTCACTGTTCTTTCATTCTTTGCGGAGAGCGACAACGCGAGGTCTGCCATAGGGGCAACGGGAAAAGTGAATTGCACGTATTCAAAGGAGGGACGAAGCGCACTAATTGGCGCCGCCATCGTCGTCTTGCGAGCACTCCGGTGTAATTCTCTCGTGATCACCACAACCAGTCCGTCTGCATCATGGTGTATCTGTTTTGGTGGTGGCTTTCTGTCGTCTGGGTTTGTGTGTGTGTCTTCGTGACCCGTCGCGAGGCTCGCGTCGAAGAGCTTGCCGACACGCGCGCACCCTCGCGGTGAGAAAGAGTTCGAACTGTGGCGTCTCGACGGGTGTCCGCGTGCCGTGCTTCCCTCGGAGGAAGGATGGACAAGTCTTCGGGGGCTTGCCGCAAGGCGGGCCTGGCCGCTCAGGCGGGCGTCAGGGTGAACGCGACGGTCATCGGTTGCGACACCTTCTGGCAGACAGGAAGGTACACGAGCGACGGCACGAATGTGTCGTTTTTGGCATCCTCCGACTCGGGCTGCGCTATTAGGAACGGTTGCATGATGAAGGTGCCCGCCGACGGCGGGCTCTGGGGCATGGCGTACGTCATTGGCAGCTGGCCTGCCGTCTTGGTGGGCGTTGGTGTTCTGGTGGGCTTGCCTTCGTCGTCGGTGGTGTTTGCCACGGTGGGACCAGAAACGTCCGGCTGGCTGCCGAGGCTCTTCTCCTCGACCGAGGCTTCGTCCTGGTGCTGCTTCATGATATGTATCTTGAGGATGTTCCAGGCCCTGGTCGCGAAGCCGCAGATGCGGCAGCGGAACGGCCGGCCGCTCTTGACCGGCCTCTTGGCGTCGTGCGCTGTGTAGATGTGGTTGAGGCACAGCTCCCGTGAACGGAACTTGCGGTTGCACTTGCTGCAGCGGTAGCGCTTCAGCTTGGACGGCTGCTGCTGTTGCTGCATGGAGGGGGCCGCGGACGACGCCCGGGCGGGGTCCGCGGACAGGTCTTGGGGCTGCTCCTGAAGCGTCTTGGGCGTTCTGGCACCAGAGGTGGCACTGCTGGCCAAGCTGGCAGATGCGAGACCCGCTGCCCGGTGGTTAAGCAGGTGGCGCTGTAGCGAATGGTTGTAGCGGTACGCTCGGTGGCAGATGCGGCAGACGAAGCGCTTCTCGCCTTCCAGATTCACTCCCGTGTGCCTCTTTTCGTGCGCGTAGAGGTTGGAAAGCCATCGCGTAGAATAGACGCAGTAGGAGCAGTGGTAGATGCGGGTGCTGCCGCTGCCGCCCAGCGCGGACGCGAGGCCGGGCCGCTTGAAGAGGTGCGCGGCCCTGTCGGCAGGGTGCGGCGGAGCGGCGCCGTTCAGCTTCACCGTGTCTTGGGCCACGGCCGCCAAGGGATCGGAGGCGGCAGCTGCCGGAGAGGAGGAGTTCATCAGGCCGAGCTCCTCGCTCGTGGTGCGGTGGTCTTTGATAAGGTGAACCTGAAGGGCTACCTTGTCCGGAAAGCCCTGGCCGCAGATGATGCACAGCTTCGCTGCGCCCGGAGGAACGCTGTCCATGCGGCTGTAGACGTTCTCCTTGAGCATGTCGCTGTGGTCGTTCACCATATGCGTCTTCAGCCACTTGATGCTCTTGAAGCGCCTGTCACACAGCGGGCAGATCTCTGTGTAGTGGTTGAAGCTTCGGTTGCCGCTGTCGCTAACCTCGCCAGGTTGGAAAGTGCTGGGCAGCTCGCCCCTGTCCGAGGTGCTCCCTCCCACCGAGCTGTGGTTAGAGTTTTCTTTGGCCGGGTCCTCGATTATGCCGTGCGTGTTCTGCTTGTGAACCTTGAGGAAGTACTTGCTGCATAGCTCTTTCTGGCAAATCTCGCAGGTAACGCCTCCGATGATGCTGTTCCGCGCTGCATCAGCAGGGTGTTCGTCCAGGTTTATGCCATGCATTTTCAACATGTGGGTCTTCATGAAGTACTTGTTGCACAGTTCCTTGTTGCATATGTTGCAGTAGTTTCGTCCCGTTACTTGGCTTCTGGACTTGTCGGGTGTCGGCACCGATGGCATCGCCAGCGACAGGAGCGGTGGTGGCGGCACGGGAACCAGGGCTCCGCTCATCTTGCCGGCGGTGTTTTTGGCTTGACCGGCATCGTCCTTCTTCGGCGCCGAAGGCATGTCGCCGTCAATGTTAATGCCGTGGATGTTCTGCTTGTGGGTCTTGAGGAAGTACTTGCTGCAAAATTCTTTTTGGCAGATCTCGCAGAAGGCCTCCGAGTCGAACACGGGCGTCGGAAAGGCGACCCCGGAGAACGGCGGCGGAGGCAGGTCTCCAGGGCCCCTCTGTTGCTGACTTGCGGCGGCGCCCGCGCTGGCAGGTGACGAGGAACCTGGCGCCAGGCTGCTGCCGTCCTCGTTGAGGAGGACGCCGTGTTCGTTCATCATGTGCGCCCGTAGGAAGTACTTGTTGTCGAACTCGGTGCGGCACACGTTGCAGACGACCTTGTTCTCGTTGGCGATTGAGGCCGTCAGGTCGCGTATCATGCTCTGCAGCTTCTGCAGGTCCTGGCTCGCCGCGTCCTCCGTATGGCAGGAAGAAGCGCCACCACCGCCGGATACTTCGGACTGCCTGCCCATCCTCATGAGGTCTTCGCGCGGCGGAGGGCACCGCAACTGGTTGTTATTCCCGCCGGTGGGCGAAGGCGGCTTGGACTCCTCGTCCTCTTCCTTCACGTACGGAACGTTGTGGGTGTAGAACTTGTGCATCTTCAGCAGGTACTGGCTGGAGAAGGGCCTGTTGCAGATCTCGCAGGTCAGGTCCGCTGTCGGCTCGAAGTCGCTGGCGAAGGTGGACTTTAAAACTGCGGATTCCGGACTGGTCCCGCCTCCTGCTGTTCTTGAGGGAGCAGTCAAGTTCTCGGGTGTCTCCTGAAGAGTCGTCAAGCCGGCCGTACAAGTAGGTGTCGCCATGGATACCGCCGGCGGCAGCATGGGATGGTGGGGCAGCCCATGTTGATGCGGCTGAGATAGCGTCGAGCTGCTCTTGAGCGGAGGATCGGTAGCCGGAATGCCGTGCTTGTTTTGTTTGTGGGTGCGGAGGAAGTATTTGTTGCAGAACTCCTTGCAGCAAATCTCGCAGAAGGCCTCCGCGTTGATGACGCCCATCTCTCGAAGCTTCTCCGGCGTGAAGACGGTTGTGGAACCGCTCTCGGTGCTCGAAGAAGAGTTCTGGTTGAAGAACGCCGGAAGCGACTTCGGGTCACCGCCAACGGAGGAACTGACGATGGGGGAGTTGCTTGACGCTGAAGTCACCATCGTTCCTGTGGGCGGCGTTAGACTTGGCATGCTGAAACGCCCGTTAACACCCGGATAGAGGCTGGAGAAGTCCATGCGAAACGGGTCTGAAGGCGGCGGCGGTTGCTCAGGTGGGCCACTGTTTTTGTCGCTCATTGACACAGCAACTACCCCTGCAGGCTCTGTAGTCGTTATGCTGCCTGTAGGTGAGATGCTCGTCTTCCTGTCAGCAGAGTTGTCACAGGAGCTGCCCTGTTGTTGCTGCTGCTGCTGCTGCGGGGGCTGTTGCTGTTGTTGTTGTTGCTGCGGCTGCGTGGTAGGGTCTACAATTCCGTGGATTTTCTGTTTGTGCTTCTTCAGGAAGTACTTGTTGCAAAACTCTTTCTGGCAGATCTCACAGAATGACTCCATGTTGATGATGCCCTGACGGCCAGCCATACTTGGGTCGGACATGGGTCCCTGCAGCATCAGTTGCATCGATGGTGATGCGCTTAGTCCTGGTGGAAAGAAGCCCGGTGCGTAAGGTGAGCTCACCAGAGACTCTACCGAGTAGATGCCGTGCTTGTTTGCCTTGTGAGTTTTAAGGAAGTACTTGTTGCAAAATTCCTTGTTACAGAGCTCGCAAAAGGCCTCCGGGTTGAAGATGCGCATGTTTCCGCTGGGAGCCGCGCTCCCATTGGGAATGGGCGTAGATGAGTTCTGACCTTGTTGCAATACCGGAAACAGGAACGGTGCCATCGGATTGGGGAACATTCCCAGAGGCACAGGCAGGCTTCCGGGCTTAACCTCGTTGCCGCTTTGCGATATCGGGATGAGAGGCGGCATGGCTGGAAACGGGAACGGATGGTTCTTGGCGAACTCTGCTGTCTCGCTGACCGTCGGCTTCCGGTCTAGGAATGGCGGCGGGTTCTGCATTTCCAGCGAGCTTGTCGAGCCGGAGTTCTTGTCCCCAGCGGCGGCGGCGGCGGCAGCAGCCGCGGCAGCGGCGAACGCTCGGTTGTAACTGGCCTGTTGCTGGAGCTGTTTTTCGAGCAGCTTCTGCACGTGTTCTTCTTCGATATGTAGCCGAAGCTGGTCGTCAGTGGCGAAGCCAGCGTTGCAGTGGTGGCATCGCAGCGGGCTTGCTTCCGAAGACTCTCCGTTGGAGTCGTCCCTGCGGCGCCGTTTGCTAGTCTCGAGGTTGAGGACGCCCGTGTCGACGACCGTGTCATCACTTTCGGCAGCCGGGCTCCTCGCAGAGGGCTGCACGTCTTCGACACACTCTTCGTCGATGGGCGTCCCGACTGGATCGGTCGCCGCGGCGACGACCAGGTCATCAGGCCCTTCTGGAAGGATGACGGGCGACGTGTGGTAGCGGACGGGGTTGCTTTGCTTACGCCGCTTCTTGGCGCGAGGCTCGTCGGCTCCTGTGCGACCCGGGTCTGTCTGGTAGGCAAGCGGGTCTTCGTCGCCAGATCCGCCGGCGACATCGGCGTGGCAGGGCGCGGCCGGAGGCGACATGTCTCGCGGCGGTGGGGACATCGCCGCCGTCCCGTCGGCCGGGTAGCAGTCAAGGTTCATGGGTTGTAAGCAGAGAAGGCGTCACGCGGGGCTTCGGAGTCCCTCTGTGCTGCTTCTGCCTTCGGTTGCGGCACTCCCCCTTGCGGTGGATGCCTTCGGACACGACCCAACTGCAAACTTATTCGCGGTGTTCGGAGCGCAGGCGCGCTCTCCTCTTGGTGGCTATGCCGGGCGGCGCTGACTACATGGCGGTCACGAGCGACCTCGCTGGCTTGGGGCGCTTCGAGTGCGACGCATCTTGGGTCCCTCCCTGTCCCGAGTGTAGTGTGCTCGCGCTGTCGCTCTCTCAGTGTTGTGGTGCGGTTGTAGTTCTTCGTCGTCGTTTTCGTGTAGTTTACGGGTGCGGCGAGCCTGGCTTGTAGTGCTGGTGTGTTCTCGCTCCTTCTCCCGTTCTTGCTGGCCTGCGCAGAAAACAAAACGAAAGAGGAGACGCTATTAGTTTCTGGTGCAAAAGCGCGGAGTCATGCATAAATGGCCGCTATGCCACACGGAAACGCTAATCCGCGTTTAAGCGGATTATGATCCCCGAAATAAAGGGAGTTGATGAGAAGTTACAAGAAAGATTGTACTTAGAATTTGAACAGCGCGTTTCGAATGGGGGTGATCAAAAGTTCCCCAAGCCGAATGGTATGATTTAAAGCGTTCTATTTGATCAGTTAAAGCTCGTACGAAGCGAACAAGGTGTTTTGTGGTGTGAATGGCTCATCTTTTATCCTATGCAAACTTTGGGATTCGGGGGCTGTCGTACTGCCCTGCAACACGACTGAAAAGCAGACGCTGTGACCTAGGAAGTCTTGAACAACCCTGTAAGTCGTGCCTCGTAATATAGACACTATGGTACCCTAGTAAAACTTTCCATAAAGCAAGGCGATCGTAATAACGAATCGCGAAGACAAAAACGTAAAAAAAAAGAGCTATGATTAAAGTGTGCTTGTCTTCATAGCGGTGGCCAGCGAAGTTGAAATTAATAGTCTTTTTGGGTCTGCAAGACTATTACTCCGAGTACCGTTATGGCTGAAATATATAATTGGGTGCCTATTGACGCGTGTTGCGGTCTAACATAGCTTAATGATGCATCACGGATAAACGAACTAACTTCTACAGTAAACTATTCGCACACGACGTCAGCACACAGTCGGCTGAAATCAACTGAATTTAGCTTTCTACCTTGATTAAACTGCAGGGATAGTTTTCCTCAGTGCCGCTCATGCAGTGCAGAAAGTTAAGGTGCATCGATTTGGCAACTTCGCAGTGTAAAGAATGAACAATAAAAGAAGCGTCATCACTTCAATCATTCACAATTTTTAGTTGCGTTCTCAACTGCTTCGAACTCGAAGAGCACAATTGAAATGTTAGAGTACGGCAGTAGCGATAAAAATACATAGATTCCAGGGGGCTCCGCACATTTCCCCCCCCCCCCCCCCTGTCCGCAAAGCGAGTTGCCATATTAACGAGGCATTAAACTGTTCATAATTTGAGGCGTCCGCACTAACGGGACTCTTACTGACGAGGCACGACTTTGCATACATCTACACCTGTATGTTTACGGAACACATTATAAAGGGAAAATAAATTCAAAAATTTTCACAGGTAATCTGCGCCGTCCACTTTTTTTCGTCGACCAGTATGAAGTTGCAATACCACAATGCACGTCATTCCAATATATTAGCACAATCCCACAATTTGAAGCAGATTTTAGTTAAGAAATTCGCATTCTCCTCAACGGAGCTAATAAACCTAATAATGCACCTAATAAATCTCTGTGCTACCGAAGGCAATTATGAGTGTCGGCAAAGCACTTCGTCACCCTCGTTTTACAAATACTCAGTAAATCGCTCGATTTTTAAAAAGCAACTGCTCTGAAACGTTGAACTTGCAGACCCTTTGGTCGAACAGACACATTTCTGCCGAGTTGAACGGAACGTTACAAATACTTCTGTGACATAAAACCCGGCACTACAGTAAAAACATGTTTTATAAACTTTTATGCTTTCAAAAGGCTACGCACAGCTGCTTTCTTTTAGACCCATCTCTTCAGAGGAGCGTATATGGCAGGTCAAAAGAGACTTCAGCTGCACAACGCCGAGGATATATATGCACCGTGCGCAAAAGTCATTCGGCAATGAATACGCGAGGACATAAGAGAAAATGCCGCATTTGCGCGCGCATCGGTCGATATATTGTACGGGTCTGTCCCGTCACTTCAGAAGGAGGCGAAGCAAAATTTATTAAATCCCTGATATCTGGATTGGAAGCTCTGTATAGCCCACATATATAGCGGCTATGGTGGCGCCGTGTGAAATTCATCATCGGAGACAGCGCGCCCTTACTCTTACCGGGAATAAACGTCTTCCAATCAATCAATCAATCAATCAATCAATCAATCAATCAATCAATCAATCTGCGCGAAACGCGAAGGCTCTTCGTTCCAAGCAGCGCTCCAGATAAGAGAGACGACGTAAACGCATTCGCTTCATTCTGCAAAAGTTCGGCAGCAAGCGTTAGCGGCCACCGGGACACCGATGTCCTGTGCACGCTGAAGCCATGCTGGTAAGGCCTATGGTGTTGACATTCATGCCGGCGGATCTGGCTACTGGGGCGTTGCTTCTGAATTTGTACGAAAGACAGTGTACGTTTACCTGTGCACGAAAGTATTCACCTTGCTGGACACTTTTACGCCTCGTTCACACTTGAGCATTCGGCGGGGCGAGCGAGCGAAATCCGCTGCCGCCGACTTGCTCCTTCGTTCACACATCAGCGCCAACATATCGCCGCCGTCGCCGCTTCCATTGCGAACTCCCGTTAACCCTGGCCTGATCGCTCGACTGCAGCTACGAATGCCACGAAATGCATACAGCTATATGCTAAGTGCCGAAGGAAAAAAAAACGCATTTCATTCAATTATTCACTAAATTATGGCACATCTGACCCACGTAATGTGGCAACAAGAGCTTCATCGTGATATTTGCAGGCATCGTAAACAAAAGGGGAATACTTGTCGCTCATACCAAGGACAGCGTCGATATTATTCGAAATGTCATTCTTCCCCAAATGTCATTCTTCCTCTATTGCATCCTTCCCTATTGCGCTGGTCGCCTGGCAAAAAAGGGCCTCGGATAAAAAAAGCAAAAGCTAATAGGTAACAAAACACCTCAAATACATTGAAAAGCTAAAAAAATTGTAAAAGAAAAAAAAAAGACAACGCAAGTGGGGTTCGATCTAACTATCTCTTGCTCTGTGGCGTCCTAGGCTAACCACTCGGCCACACCGGAATTTCTGTTTTCAGCATGGTATTTATTACATGCCTTTAAATTCACCATAGAGCTATATACATTATTTACAAAGTAATCAGCCTGTAGGCGAAAAGTCTGATTGAAACATACAACACAACACCACACAACTAGAATACGACTTAGCACAACTTCACTAAAACGGTGGCAAGAAAAGACAACACATCAACAATGGCAGCCAGTGCGGTTTATAGTCACTATCTTCGTAAGTGTCTCTAAGCTGGTGCACCATCTGGCCGAAATGAGTAGCGGTGGAGACGAGAGGCTCAGCATTCCGATCCAACATACGCGTTTTCCACAGGCTGTGCAGTCCAAGGAGGAAAATCATGTCAAAGGGTTCGTGGTCATGTTCGGTGGCATCAAGTAACGTACACTGTGGGAATTCAAAATAGTATTTCTTCAATGTCCTTTGCAGAACGTCCCAAAATAATATTGCATCTTTGCAGGCAATAAAACAGTGTTCGATGTTTTCAGGTGTATCACATAGCCGACAATTAGCAGAACAAACGAAAATATATATATATAACACGGTTCGCAAAATGCAGATCTCGCCTACTAAAACGTTTTTCTTTAAACTTCATGCCGAAGTTTTGCCTGTTAAAGTGTGGCTTCACAAATATATATATATATATATATATATATATATATATATATATATATATATATATATATATATATATTTGTTAAGCCACACTTTAACAGGCAAAACTTCGGCATGAAGTTTAAAAAAAATATATATATATATATTTGTGAAGCCACACTTTAACAGGCAAAACTTCGGCATGAAGTTTAAAGAAAAACGTTTTAGTAGGCGAGATCGGCATTTTGCGAACCCTTTTTAACACATCATGCCCCATACAATTAGAATAGAGTGAACGATATAAGGGAGGCGGGTACAACATATAGATATCAATTCTTTGTATAAACGTTTCCGTGAAACAGAGAATAAGTACTCATAAGAGAAGCGAACTGCCAGAAAACGCACTGAATCGTAAACTTCTTTCATAAAACCAAATAGTAAGGGCCGATCGGTAAATTTCGAAGAGGCCACTAAGTTTGGAAGAAGGTTCACAAGGTTAGTTTGCAGGGATGCTCTGGTAATTGGATGGGAGCTATCACGGAAAAAGAAGAAACGAGCAACTAACTGTCTGACATAGAGAAGTGTCAAACTTAGTCCGCCAGAAGAAACATGCGAACGTAGGAAATATCTTTGCATTTTATGTCAAGGCCGCATTTATAATGGAACTTCACGTTTCGAGGTGTACAGGCCCATTGCTGTCACTCCAAAAATTAGAACTTCTTGACCATCGGAGCATGCGGCCGGCTGTCAGGACTTGCACCTAATGTTCTGGATACCTATGCGAACTATATTGTGCTTTGGAATCATTTTAGCATGTGGAGTTTCACAGCACTGGCAAATTTAGGAGCGCCGGATCTTCGGTCATGCTCTGCTACTGTGGACGTGATTTTCGCTGAACACCGAACTGTAGCACGAACATTCAAGGAAAAAAGTGCGACAAAGCTTCAAAACCGGTAATCGCAGAAGCGAGGACACTAGTTTGCTGGTAACCAAATCTTATTTGTATGTAAACATTTCGGGAAGCGTTGCGATGACCGAGGGATCGATTTGTTATACGCAGTGCAAGAAGGAAAGCAAAAGCTTGAGAGACACGCAAAGTATTTATTGTGCATTGCAAGCGCTCTGTTGTTTTTGTTTTTTTTTTTCATGGGCCCTTCGCTCGTTAAATTACCGTCTTCCTCGTTGTATCTGTTTTTTTTTTCTGCTGTTTTTACTGGGTCACGGTGTGGGCTACGCTCTCTGATGTGTAGGCTCCGTTTTCAGCCTGCAGTGAACATCTTAACAGTAATCGTCGTGTTAGAGCGGCCTCAAGAACAGCTGTGAAGATTGTTATGCATGTAGACCACATTATTCAATTCCAGATTTAGTTGTACGTTAATCGCCAGTGTGTTATGAGACAGAGCCGCGCCGATCATCGTCTCTCTCGAAACGACGTAACGAAACGTAGAAACTCTCGAAAAATGATACCGCCGAAAAAAGATACACAATGTAGCTTCACGGCGTCGTGGCATCGAAAGCATTTAGGCTGTGGCCCTCACAATTATCCTGAGCCGATGGTCGATTGCGAGTACGCTGTTGCCATGTTAGCCCCTGAGGGATGCTAACCGGTCGAAGTCGTGGGCAGCGCCGGCTCAATTTCCTCGCCTTCCTATTGGCTGATGAATTCGGCGGTAAAAACCTCCGGCGGCAAAAATCGGTCCCGGACCGATTTGGCTTCCGCCGAAATTCCCGGCGAATTATCTCCCGCGGCGGCGGAATTCGCTCGCTCTCGCCGCCGAATGCTCAAGTGTGAACGATCCATTAGTTTGCCGCTTAGCGCGGCCGTCTACCGCTACCGCGCGCCGTCAGCACAGCACGCGCTGATTGGTTCCCTGCGTGCGGAGTCAGCTGGAATTTGACAGGAACGTGGCGCCATCTGTCGCCCTTGAGGTCATCTGCGCATGCGTACTGACGCTCGCGCGGCAGCGATAGATGGTAGCGGTAAGCAGTAGTGCTCAACTAAAACTGTTATTGCAAGAGAAAAGGAGTTTCCGCTGACTTCTGCACATATCTGACGGACTACTTGCAGATGTCGAAATCGGCATGCTGCCACGGATGCATGATTCAGTCACGTCTTACTGTCGGAAAGGGTGAGCGAGCAAACGGTAAAGGGGAGGGGGGATCGGGGGCGGGCACAATCTGAATCGTATTTGTTGAACTTTTTCTAACGAAAAAACTATGTTCAGCACGGTTTTCGCGCGTACAGTTTCTCGTAAAGTATCATCATTTATGCAAGGCATATCAAGAACACGGTATATCGACGTTCGGGAGGTACGATTCGTCACGCCCCTGAGCGAGTTGAAGAAATTTCGTTTTTACGACGAGGCGCCTATAGGATTCTAAAACCCAATATCTTCGCATCGGCCATGTCTGATAACCTTTCGCACCACTCTCATGACACAAAAATGGCGCGTGGAGCCTGTTGCGTACAACACTATAGCCAAACGGGCGAGTTGGAACATATTGACTGGAAAACACGCAAGAGACAAACACCAAAGCAGAGAACCACAGGACGAGCGCTATATGGCGGCAAAAGTGTCTTTGCTTGTGAACGCTCAAATGTCAGGCAGTACGTAGGAATTCCATATGGCAGCGTCATTCCCGCCGTTTTATGCCGTTCTTTTTTCCGCGCGTTTGCTGCGCCGTATTTTCGCCTGCACCTTGCCGTGATTTCATCATCCACCCACGCCCATCTTGGGGGAGCAAGATTTCGATAAGAAAACAAAGAAAAGGAGCTCGACCTATACCCGAGTAAACGGCGTTTAGACGGCGAGTTTCCTTGCACCGGCTATGTTAAAGCGCTTTGTAGAGAAAAGAAAATGGAACATTTGTAGAGGCGCCCGCGGAAAGCTGCGTGAAACTACAGCAGGAAGGCAATTAAGCAATTAAGCTTGATATTTGCAATTAACTGCCGCTCCTTTATCCTATTCTTGTTTCAAATGACAGAAGTAGAAGTAGCTTCAGTTGCTATAGTTATCTTGGATTAAAATGGCCCGTACCCACTACGAGGGACTGGCCAAGACACAGGCGGTGTACTGAAATATTCTTGAAAAAGTCATAGAAGCTTGTGTGTGTGCTATAACGTGGTTGTCATCTTCCTTTACGACTTACCCCTATTCTTCTACGTTCATAGCATAAAGCACCTTACGTACGCGGCCCCGTATGCGCATTTCCAAACTGTCAACAGAACAGTGAAGACAGTAAGCAGTGCCACGTAAAGAGACGGTGCTATATTTGCGCAAACGGTTAAGGGCACAGTTAAGAGCCACAAGTACCGTTTCTTCTGTGGTGCAATCGATTAGCATTATGCTTTTGAATGCGCAAGACAGCAGTGCGATTCCCATTTTCATTTCGAGTTATAAACATGTACCTTTTTTTTTTGATTGATTCATTTATCACGTAAAGATTTCGTCATTTTCTCATGCGGGTGTGTCGCATACCAGGTACCCTTCTGAGATGCTTTTGGGCAAAAGAACCCTATTCAGACCTATCAGTACACATCAATTCTTTTCATCGTTTTCTTCATTCAAAAAATCATCACCACGCCAACAATTCAACGTATTCTCTAGGCTGGGGGCTTACCTATAGGTTGCATTCCGAGATGCTTCAAAAAGCCCTGACACAAGCCGCAAGACCATACCAATAGCTCGCGCATTGTATACTGTTGACAGAATGAAAATACACGCCCTGCTCCGTGTGCTGTGCGATGTCAGTGCACGTTAGAGAACCCCAGGTGGTTGAAATTTCCGGAGTCCTCCCCTACGGCGTCTCTCATAGCCTGAGTCGCTTTGGGACGTTAAACCCCACGAACCAACACGCCCTGCTTACTGTGTAGGCTAGGCGTGAATATGTACAGTTCAGTTCAGTCGTTCAGTCGTGTCCGACTCTTCGTGACCCTATGGACCATGTCACGCCACGCTTTCCGGTCTCTCACTATCTTCCTAACATCACATAACTTCATCTGCAGTGCCTCGAGGATGCCATCTAACCATCGCGTTCGCTGCCTACCTCACTCGTCTTCAAATTGAAAAGGAACAGCGAGGCTTCAAAAAAGAGCGAATTTGTTCTTAATTCCACTCTGAAGTTCAAGACGCGTCAAAGGCGGTAAATGTCCAGAGGAAAAGTGCTTAGAGCAAACGAAGAAGTTTGCCAGCAGCATATCTACTATTTCCTCTGAACGAATGAATAACCATTTTTTTTTGTTGTGCGTATACAGTATGCTAAAAATTGTGTTTTGCTTGCGTCTGCTACTAATAGTTATGCGTATTGTTGTATTATTTATTGCGAGCCCTCGTCACCTTCTGCCCCCCCCCCCCCCCCCTCCTCCAACCGCCTGCCATTCATGTCTGCAATATTAAAAATAAAGGAATGATGACCATGTTAATGATCTTGACTGAATGCGAATGTATGTTCCCGCTTTCACTCTGGACATAATACATGTGCAACATAAATGACCGCGATGACAGCTCGCGATTAACCGTATTTTCGCGGCTCTGACCAATCACGCGGAAATCGCGAAAGAAGGAAAAAAAAATCACGCGAGAACATTTGGTCAAGACGTGCCACCTGTAATTCGCAGAAAATAAAGTCCCTAGGAAAGGGAAATTAATTTCTTCCATCTTCAAAATATATTCGGTACGGACGAAAGCCGCGAGCTCATATCCGCCCTTACTCAGTGGAATTCGTTGCGCGATGCCCGTAAATGGACAGCGCGTTTGCTCTCTTTCAGCTTGTGGCACACTTCCGTGGGCCACGTAGAATGAAAGGTTACTTCGACGTGGTTGCTGTTCTCAATTTAGCTTTATTTACAGCGCAGTTCTTGTGTTCCTATTCGGCGATCGAGACGTGTCGCCGTTGGTGGCGTTGTCGGTATAACCTAGCGAAAGAGAGTCACGGGCCAAATAGTCACGAGTCAACGAGAGAGTGGAGCAGAGCTCGTGGCTCTTCTTTCTCTTCTCTTGGGAAATTCTCTTCGGCCCACGACAAAAATAGAGTGCTTTGCAATAACGACACATACGCATGCACGAGCATCTCTCGAACTCTTTGCTTGCAAGGACGCTTAAATGGGTGCGCTCAAATTTCGCATAAAAAAAAACAACAACAACGTAACCGCCCTTAGATATTTTTTTTTTTTTTTTAGTTTTAACATTAGCTGTAGAAGCTCAACAGCCTGTATTCGTCGACTCGAAATGACCGATATTCTTCTGTAATGGCCAATCCCCCTAGTGGGTATGCGCAATTTTTATGACGGCAACAACAGCAACAACAATAAGGATCAACTGAAATAGATATTACGTACAAATAAACCTCAATATAGACTACGCACAACAGGGAGCTTTCAATGCCACAGGCTCGTAAATGTGCTGCCTCTGCTCATCCCGCCTGTACCACCCATACAGCCACATGGGAGGGAATTAAATATAACACCATTAGGGAGAACTAAATCTTAACGGACCTTCGCATATTGCATTTGTACATTTTAACAGGCATTAAACTCACTGCATATCACTCTTCGAAGTAAACGAAGGCCTCCTTTCATTCCACTATTGCCCCACGATAGACCGCCCTGGTTGAACTGACGTGAGATGGCGACCACGAAAATGTGATCTCGATATGATTGATGCCTGCTGAAGCAAAAAAAAAAAAAAAAAAAACGAAGGTGCGCAACATTTTTCTTTGTTTGCTTCGCCACAATGCGCAGGCGCAAAGCACGTAAAGCCACTTTAAAGGTACGAAAATGTTGACGCCAGGAGCTGGAAAAGCATCCCAACAATAGCGCGGGAAGATGAGAGGAGGCACTTTCAGGATAAAGAAAAGTTTCAAAGGATTCTTTCCCCTAGGAATGTACGGAGACCCGCGCCATTATGAAAGAGAAGAACGTTATCAACAATACACGTCATGAGGACTAAACTTCGTTACATCTCTCGCAATGGCGACAGCAAGTGAGAAACTTTGCTTATTAACTTTACTTACCCCTTTGACAGCGAGAAGGTACTTACTGGACATCACCCTGGCTAAGTGTCAGTGATATCAGTTGCTTTATGAGAATAACTGGGGCAGAAAGATGGCAATGCTCGCGACCTTCATTTCAGGCGAGTTTACATATTACTCATCTAACGCAAAAACTAAACAGCTAAAGCAAAAACCAAGCTTACAATCCCACCTATGACGACTTCTCGTGGAATCAACCGCGTCAAGGCAGGGCTTAGCGCACATTTTTAGTTTTTTTCTAGAGAGTTTTTCCTACGATGCATAGTACTCGAAAGTGGAGTCCTTTTTTTTCTCTTTTCAACGTAGAAATAACTCAACAATCAATTACAATTGGTTCTTGTGCAGAAACTCTTGTTCGGAATGACGCATAGTTATCGCTAGTGAGCGCCTGCCTTGCTCTTTTCCCCTTTCCCTTGTCCGTAAAATGCATTCACAGAAACGAAATGAGGTTTTATCGTTGAATAAGCTTACCAATTTGTCCATACCGCACTGCACGCATTACAAATGTGCTGTAACGCACTAGCGTTCGCGGACATAAAAAGACTGAAACGATATTGACTAGTGAGCTAGTTAACTGATTTCCAATGATTAACATTTAACTGTTACAACTGGGAGTCTAGCTGCGATTAGAGATTTGTAGCCGGCTTTTGGTGATACCCGTATCAGCTTTTCAGACTTCCGATAACGCCACTACTACCTCACGCCATAAGAAGCACGCTTTCGAAAGACCCGCCCTGTGCTGTGCGATGTCAGTGCACGTTAAAGAACCCCAGGTGGTCAAAATTTCCGGAGTCCTCCACTACGGCGTCTCTCATAGCCTGAGTCGCTTTGGGACGTTAAAGCCCACAAACCAAACAAACCATCGATATAAGCACTAAGCCCAGCGATGTCAATCACTGGCAACGTCACTTTATCTGTCCCGTATGCACTTCGGTGCTCGCCGTTGCTAGCTGCGCCAGCCCGCGTGAGTCAGAGGGAGGTGATATAACACATGCGCCATTGATAGACGGGAGCAGTGCTTAGAGTGCGGGTTTTTCGAAAGCTCGCGTCTTTCGGTGCGAGATAGCCAATACTGGTAGAGTCACAGCGCCGAGGGCGATTCCGTTTTCAATTTTGTAAAAACAGAAAACTGATATGGCTAGCAGTAAAGGCTGGACACAATTACCTCACTGCAACTAGATGCACAGCTATCGTAAGTTAGAAAATTTAATCATGAAAAATCAGCCAGCCAGATGATTACTTATCAGTATTCCCCTGTTTCCTAATGTGCGCCAAAAGTAGTACAGATGGGCCGCGGAGGTTGTATTTATGTGAACCTCAAAAAGCCTGTTTTTAAATGTTAGAGGGTTGGTTTCCTCAAACACCTGCTCTAGCTAGGTCTATATTGCCTGTTTCCGTACAAAGATGCGAAGTGCTGCTGTGAACGCAAACAGCGCACTAAAGGGTTGTAATAAATACACCTTTAAGCACAAAACGCTTTCAGCTCCCGTTTTCGACGCGCCATCGCGGAGTACACGACGCCGCACAGAGGACACAGAGGCGAACTTTTAAGTTTCGTGCCCCCCCCCCCCCCCCCTCCTCCTCTCCCAGACTGGTGCCTAGATGCTGCGCTGCCCATGGAGAAGCGCATGCGTGAACAAGCCTTCACTCGACGCTGGACTCGTGGCACAAAACTATCTTCCTTTTCGGTGGACACCACAAAAGCGCCGTGAGAGGAGAACACGTGCCCACTTTGAGAGCGAAATGAATTGAAGGAAACGCCTTTCCCTCAATTCATTTTATAAGTATATACTGCGTGACATGAAATGTCACCTAACAGTTCATGTCACGCAAACTCGGCGAAATAACTCGAACACGTAGGTAATATAAGGGGTCCTTACTTGCTCGGCCAAAATATGCGCCGAAGAAATTCCGGCGATATCGTGCCTGAAAAACAAGCGAATAAGCGCGCGGATAAGGATATACGGCCTTGCGATATATGCGAGTTATTATCGCCTGATGCTCCTGCTTTGACAAGCTTACGACACTATGGGGAAGACACTCGGCATATCTGCGTGGCGCGTAGCGAATTTTCAGACGCCGTCGTAACCGCTTTCGTACGCGAGGCGTCATATCTGTGAAAAAGGTAAAGATAAAGTTCTCAAACAAAAGAGTTTATGCAGACCGCAGAAAAGAAAATTATTTTAACAACGCCAGCCACAGGCTTGTTGAATTTTCGCACAAAGCGCCACAGTGGTAGATAACTGCGTCGTCCATCGCCAGGACTCGTCAAACAAACGCTCTAGACAAATGGTGGCATCCAACTGTATTCATTTTCGAAGGTGTGCATGACGCCAAAGTTAAAAACAGAAACGACAATATTAGGGGTGATACCCACGACAGTGTCGAAGAACACCCGGAAAAGTTCACTCTCTTGAGAAATATAAGTTACGAAGCTGATTAGGTATAGTTAAATATCACACCCGATGTAGTATGCGTGATGGCAAAGTAGTTTTAAACAAAAGAAACCATTGTTAGCGTAATCAAGGAGGATAACTCCCCATGAGTTGCGTATGTATACCCAGAGCGTCTAGCGAGCTACGTTCCCTGATTATTAGTCAAAATTTCCTGACTACTGTAAACGTAGTGAAGAATGATAATGGACAGTAGACGAAATCTATTCCCATAAAAATAAATTATTAACTTCCGCTGAAAACACTGTAATGAAAACATATTTGTTCTTCCTGTCTGCAAAGGCTGATTTTTCTGACTGTAGTCCAGCTATGATTGGCAAACTTGTGAAGCGATAGTTGCTTCTCTTTTTCCGGCTATTTAATATCAGTCGCTACCCTTTATTTTAGTCTTCCGAGAAGCTGATATCTGTACTAATTGTGCGCGAGTTCTGACTTTTTTTTTTTTTTTAGATAACTAGAACAATGAATAAGAACTGGATACAAACAGAGTCCAATATCTTCTCACTTTACATTACAAGCCAGACGGTTCTCCACAAAATGCGGCGAAGAAAATAAACAGACACTGCACACAGAACTCTACTCATCCTCATCATAATTTATCATAGAATAATGCCCATCAAGCATTGTTAATGAGGGAGGGGAAATCATGTACGACGAGCACAACTCATACAAGGCATAACTGTGTTCAGGGGTAAATAATATGACAACTTTAACGCTTTTCTCTTGTTTTCACATGAGTGGCTGAATGTGCAAGGTAAATTTTAAAGTTTCCCAACACTTTCTGCAGTGTAAATCTCCCCTTTCTCGCCACAGTTTAGAAAATGAGTATAGTGACGCCACCTTGCAAGAGACGCGGCGAAGTGCTGAGAAACACAAGATCGCGCACGAAAAAGACAAAAAGCAAGAGCTCGGTCCACAACGCAAACATAGACGTTTAGTAAGGCAACCCCTTCCAACTGTACTCTGCTCCGACTGTGCGCTAGTACGCCAAATACGGCGTTCTTGCTGTGAGATGGCCTGATTAATTAAATTAACATTGCATTATTAGTTTCTCCACACAGCCAACCCGGTCGAAAAGGGCCCAGTATGTCTATGCTGTCACATCTTAAACTAGAGATCAGGTCGGCCATTTCGGCAGCCCATTCTTTCTCAGTGCACAAGAAAAGTGGCCGACTGAACTTAACGCTTGTAACTTACGGGTTAGTCAAAATTTTGCTTATCAGTTTTCCTGCTTCTTTAATGGCTCTTTTCATGTCATTTAATGTCCCGAATAAGCTTAGGCTATGAGATACGCCGTAGTTGAGCGTTTCTGACTATTTTGTACCACCTGGGATTCTTTAGCGTGCACTGACGTCGCACAACACAGGCGCCTTGCTTTCCACCGCCATCGGAGAGCGGCCGGCACCAAACACGAGCTCGTCCTGCTGTTTTAATGGTACACTAGATCCCTGGTCAAATACGGGAGTAAAAAAGACAGGTCTGTTATGAGAAACTTCTGAGAAATGAGCTAAATGAAATTCTCCACGGGCTTATAGTAGCTTCGTATACATTACCCATTATACTGCCAGACGTTCTTTCAGGTTTGTGATAAGGAATGCACGATGAAGAGTCTTAACAGAGGCTGGCTGCTTCATAATCACTGATAAGCGCTTTTGTTTGTTTGTTTTTTCGCCTTTACACTGGCAGCATCATTTGTTCACAAGGGCGCCCCCTTTTGACAGAAAAATTGCGAGGGATAAGCACAAGGTTGTCTGCACAAAAAACTTAGCAGAATTTTATGGCACTGTCATCACAGAGCACCTATAGGCTACATGGCACCATATAGTGAAGTGGCTGGAGAGGAAACTTTCGAGACATGTCTTGAGATGAGAACAAAGAAAGTGCGTTAATTGCACACGTTATTGGATAACTCTTATTCCGGAGAAATTATTTCTCAAAGTAACTAGGGTTCCATGACTTATCCGCATCGCAGGTGAAACAATTTCTTGTCAGATTGAACAGACCATGCGTTAGCAATTCACAGTACCGCACAAACTCCCAGCAGACCAATTTTGTTCTTATAAGTCTGCGCTTTCTCCTGGCTTGGTCAATATTTTGGTTGCACCCCTGACAACACTGAGTTGGCCATGTACGCGAAATTTCCCTGACAACACAAGACTTTCGATGTTGCCAGACGCCCAAATATACAGCGGTGAGCATAGTATACGGAAGAGGTAAAAGTCAGACACATCACCTTATTAGCATAGAGTGGAAAGAGATGATGAAGAAGTGTGATCACTTCAGGTTGATTTCAATGACAGTGCATGCCAAAGCTAACATGCGTTCGATATATTTAACCGCGCGCACAAGTTGTGAAGCTAGATTATCTTCTCATGTTTGATTCGCTCTTATGACGAATCCTTATTTGTTGAGATGATGTTAATTAAGCAAGAAATAATCAAAAGTTAATACAAGCATGAAACACACCTGCCAAAGGAAAGAATGGAAGATGTCGGTAGCGCTTACTGAGTTAATTGCGAACTTCGAGTGTACGTATTAGCGAAAAAAAAAATACATATTACGACAAGCAATAACCTCTTGTTCAGGCACGACAGGCCCATGGGGGAAAAGGTTCCCTTGAAATGAAGGCAAGCGGGGTGAAGGTCGACCGTGACGAGTGAAGTGAGTTCGCCAAACTCACAGACTTAGAAGCAGATCCGGGAATCACACTCAATAAAGCAGGGCATCACTTGCAGAAAGTGGCACTAAATGTGTCCGTGCGGTAGGACACGTACTGCATTAAAAACAATGAATTAGAGTGAAACTACCTGCACCTGCAGAACTGGTGTCCCACACTTCTTCTGGGTCTCTTTACAACTTAAACACAGTGATCACACCGGAAGCACGTAAAAGTCATGTGGCTTATTGAATAAGTTTCATCATGCAGGCGGGCTCAACTCTTCACTCTGTTTTCGTTAACGAATTGAACAAGAGCACGCGCAGAACTTCCAATAGCAACCATTCCCTCGTACTGCATGTGGACTTAAGTGTCCAAACATTTATGACCTCACTCCGTGAGGCGCCATTTCTTGCGTGCTTTCGGTTGGTGCTGGAAGTTTGACGTGCGGAAACTGCGCGCGGCACGTGGTAGCGGAGAGCTCCGGAGGACGTCGCACGGACGTCGTCCAACAAAGGGGCGTTTAAGTTCGATCGTTACGCTCGTCTTACCGCTTTCGCGCAGAACCAACGGTGGTATACGACCTCGCATTCCCGATATACAAAGCTCATTCGCCGTGGCAGGGCGACCGCCTGCGTTGCGAGCTTTCACGTAATTAGTCAGGTGACCTCCAATTATCATTTATCTCATAGCATCGCCCCAGCCACTTTCAGTCGCACGGGCAAGGTTGCCACCATGGCTGCAACTGAAGTGACGCGGTGACTGGAGGGAACCGCTCGTTTCGGCGAAATAAAAACAAGCTAATTCGAACGTTCATTGACGCTATGTCGTCAATGTGAGTCATCCCTCGAGAGTCTTCGCGGGAAAAGGCATAGCTGCATTTACTTACTATGCGGACGCAGCGCACTCAGGTGAACAACGAATGAATCACGCCTCTGCCAAAACCGACGGGAAGGCGACGACGGCGTCAGTGGATCCCGTGCGGAACGACGCCTCCCGGGCGTTCCTGCCTTAGCTGATGGACGGCCAAAAACCGCGGCAACGACGACACGAAGACAGCTCCCGCCGCCGACCTCGACGACAACACCTGTCCACCAACGACGTGGGCGTCGACGACCAAGTCAACGAGATGCGATGAACGACACAATCGAGGCACGGACACTGTTACAACCACCACCGACTCGGCGACACTCTCGGAGCACATTTTCTTAACGGGACTCGAGACAGGCGATATCCTGAGGCAGCAGCGAGCTGTGGCAGGCAGTAGCAGCGGCGCCGGGCGAACGTCGTCAGTCAAGGAACAACGGCGTGTTTCGACAACCCTGCCGATATCGGTGGCTCGATTGCAACCGCCGAGCGCAAAGGTCGCCGCGGTAGCGTAGGTCTTTTGACGCCGAACAACACAGGGCGCTGCTGTTGACGCGAGCCGACCACGGTAAGAGAACAAGGAACGCTCACAACCACACACACGCACCACCACAACACACAAGCGTGCGTCGTGCACGCACGCCGCCTGCGCCCGCGTACGGCGGGCACACGCTCGACTCTCTACAGACGCGTATCGCGTCGCTTGACACGCGCTCGGGCGCCCGCGTGAAGCGGCGATCTGTCGCCTTCGCGTCGCTTCGTCGTACTCGTCGGGGGGTGGAGTCTCGCTCGCACAGGGCGGAGGGGGGTGTTGTCCACGGAGGGTGAGAGAACTACGCGCAGGAAGAGAAGGAAGCGAAGGAGGAGAGTGCAGCAGCAGCAGCAGCAACAAGCAGCACACTACTACCCAGGCACGCGTCTCTCCTTCTCACTCTCGCTCTCTCTCACACCGTTCGTGTTGTTTTTTTCTCGGGGATGCACGCTCACTGCATGGACGGAGAAAATGAAGATGCGGAGCGTGCTCCTTTTGAGCACGTGGATGGTGGAGCAGGATCCAGTGGAGGGACGCGGCGAAAGCTGTGCTCAACAGCGGAGACAACGCTTCAAGACGGTGCCACAAGGGAAAGAAGGCCCACCACAATCACAAACGCGACGAGTACATTCGCTAGATGCACTGCCTCGAGCACATGTCCGGTTACGAGAAAGCAGAGAAGGTGAAGCGGACCGCACCGCCTGGACGAAGATCAGGAGCCCGCCATAAGCGACAAGTACGGCGTCTACGGCAGCGGCGGTAAACTACGTGCGGATCCCCGCTGCCCCGCCACCAGCAGCGGCAAAGGACGACTACTACTGCCTCTCCAGCGGCGGCGGAGAGCAGCACACACGCGACATTGGTAATAGCCCCCCTCCTCACCCTCACTGCGCCAGACCGCGCTGTAACCGGCGGCCCTTCTTTCCAACGGAGCCACCCTTACCACGCCGTACACTCTCTTCCTAACCCCCCCCCCTCCCCCCACCGGCCTTCTCTCTCACTCGCTCGTTCTGTTTATTTCCCTCGTTTATACACGCCGCTCTTCCTCATCCTCTCCCAGTTTTCTCCCTCTCCGATCTCATTGGCATCCCCTGCTCTACGGGCTACGTTTTTACGAATCGGCATTTTGAAGAGAGCAGAGCGGAAAGAAAAAAAAATTATTGATGGGGCTATGAAAGAGGGAATGTACGGACAGGCTTGGCATAAGGGGGAGGATGACCAACAGAGGGAAAGCGGAAACCGACAAATGCATGTCCGCGCACAACGAGGAAAGAAAGTACGGCGATGAAAAGACAAAAGTAGAATGAAAACGCAGAGCTACAGCGCCGCTACGTGCGGGAAATGGCGAACGAATAAATCAGAGAGCGAACCGAATGACTGGATGGGTGGACGGGAGGGGGGAGAGAAGAGGGCTGGACGGGACGAGATATTTTTTTTTTCTTTCCTTCAATGTTGTTGATTTTCCTTTCACTCAATGCTGCCCTCCCTCGCCCACCCTGAGCCACGGTCTCTCTCTCCTCTTTCTTCCTTAACCATTACCAGCCTTAACCCGACAGACTTCATGTTTTCATTACCCGTTTATGCCTGATGAACACTCACGCACTACCCCATCTATCCGTGAACACATACACAAATTTCGCCTTTCGCGGATTATTCGTTTTAGCTGTTTACCGACCTCACCCTTCTCTCTCACTGTGTGTATTACCCCTTCCGTCCGCCCCTGTACTTTGCATGAACGCAATGGATGAACAGGAACGAACCTTTAGCGAACCACTCTCTCCCACTGCCTGCGAGACAAAGATGGGCTATAGTTCGAGAACGAGCGATAGAGGCGAGAGAACGAGGATATTTATTTTACCGGGAAAGAAAGGCCTCGCTCAACGCCGAACACAGAGCGGGAACGCGCGTGCGAATGTTCGGCGCGTGTACGTGAAAACAAACAACCCTTCAAACATAAACAGGGCAGAAGAGCGCAGGACGTTCGCCCCTTCCCAGGAGCCACCCAATACTCGGAATAAATCACTACCGCTGTTCATTCATTGTTCGCGGATGCGTCCGCTAGGAGTCGGTAGCCAGAAAGTGAGGGTGAGGAAAAGTAGGATAGCGAGAGGCCTTCTAGCTCCACGGATTGTTCTAGTAAAGTTTGGATAGAAGAAGCATCTCTTAGCCTTCGGCATTGCTGTAACATCATTACATCGTTAGAAGCTTTCCGGAAAAACAAAAAAAAAAAAAGTATGCGTATGTTTGTGAGGGGGGGGGGGGGGGGGTAATGTACTCTGAAGGATAAGGTGCAGGGGCACATATAAATATTTCGGCGTCATCTCTATCCCGTGAGCCCTGTCCCTAATGCAGGACACAATCAACAGAGTCGCGAGACAGGTTGTGAGAAACGCCGCGCTTTTCTAGCTTCTATTTTTAGCGTATGTTTCCCTTCTCTTTATTCTTGCATCTTCTGATATCCTTTTCCAAATCTCCAATGCAACGATTTACAATCCTCCTGGTGTTACCCTAATCGCTTTAGCATTCCTCATTCTCATCGTAATAATCGCCACCGCCATCATCATCTCTTGCTGAGTGCAGAGCGGAAGCCTCCTGCAATGACCTCTCTCTCTCTCTCTCTCTCTCTCTCTCTCTGTTTCTCTTTGAGTGTACACATGTTTCCGACTCCTTGCCAACGACCATATCTGAGGGCTGCACCCGTAGCATATCCTGTCAAAGGCACAATGTATTGAACTAGCAAAATAACTGGAATCCCCAAATTCGGCACTTTGCGCTAAGCAATACCAATTTATTGCAAGTGAAAGAGTTTCACGCTGACCTGCTCACTATTACCCAGCTATGCAGATAAGCGCATAGCGACTCGGCCAGCAGCAAGGCCAGACGCCTGGCCGCGATGTGCCGCGAGGCCAAACGCGCAGCCCTTAATAAACGAGCCAGCCGCATCCAAGACAAGCCGGAACACCAGACGGACTTTATGTTCTCTTTCTCTCTCTCCTCCCTCAAGTCGCCCGCAGCCAGAAGGTCCGCTACGGCGGGCCCGTCAAAGCAACAGTAATCCATATATCATACGCCTAGGGGGCTGGATGGTCCGCGCTCCCATAGCCGCCGCCTTTGTTTTCAAAGCGCCAGGGAAAAACGTAATAAATAGAAGTAGTAGAGGAAAAAAAACGAAACAGAGAGAGAGTAGGGTGGGAGGGAGACGGAAGTGGGAGAGGCGCAAAATAAAAAGAGACAGTGATGCGGTATAGAAGAACGAGGAAAAGAAAAAGAAAAACATTATCGAAGATATCACCAAACAAGGCAACCAAGGAATAAAAACGGGAAGAAGAAACCTGAAGTGCACAGCTGAATGAAAAAGAAGACAAGTATTACGAAAGGGACTGGGCGCTCGCGGAGTCAAAGGAGGAAATCGTGGAACAAGACGGCAGCATTATGCGACCAAATGGGAAGGAGTAGGCGTTAACTAGCGCGCCGCGAGATGCGAGCGGTATCCAAAGCCGGCATTTAGTGCAGCTTAGTTCGGGCTAATCCGCGGTCCAGCTCTCCTTAGTCACCGGGACTTGACATAGCGCGTCCTTTCACTGCGATTTGCAGTGTGCAGCGGAATTATATACAAAGCCGAAAAATTGAGCTGTCTCGACTGCACGGCACACTGGATGGAATCGTTAGGTCTCAATCAAGCCAGTGAAGAGGCCTGAAGGTAGGGTCGCCTTCATCGTCACCATTGCCTTCACCATTAAATCTCGTCACGGAAAGTCGTCACCATCATCACTAACAATAAACGGAATTCGCCCAATGAAGCACAAAGACCCCTCATGTGAGATAGACTTTCAGTCAACATTCAATCAATCAATCAATCAATCAATCAATCAATCAATCAATCAAAGTGATTTTTATTTGTATGCAACGAAATACATAAAGAATATCTGGACCGATAGCCACATTGTCCCGTGTCCACTGACACCATACAGCACTCCACGAACTTCCCGAATTCATTCGCCCATCCACCAACCTTTTTTTTTGCAGGATCTCTTGGAATCTGCCTTGTTGCCTTCAGTGACGCTCAGTTACGTGCAATAAGAATTACACGCCCTACCAGTGTCCATTCGCTCTTCCCTATCTTAGTAGGAGATCGTCATCTCGGTTTGTTCCTTAACTTACTCCGCTAACGTTTAGCCCTTCAGTTGTAAACGCCGACGTCCAGAATGAGCTTAAATCACCTAGTTCACAATAAGATGAGCAGATAACCCTCACGTCACCTTATTGTCATTAGGAATTGGAGAAACCTCATAAACCTTACTTTCTCTCTCTCTCGTGAGGATCTAAAAAGGAGATCGTTTGTGTTTTCCTGCTTTCTGCGTCTAGTCTCGTAAGAACGCGGCAGCGAAATTGAATTAGTCTTGATACCATCCCATACCATAAAACACACCGATTCAACCGAAGGGAATCAAGGGGCTTGACGAGACCGAGCTTTTCGCTACACAGGTGTCGCCCGGTTAACTATATGGACAGCTAGGCGCCGTGAACGAAACGCGACTTCTGCAGAGTCCCGTATATAAGCTGCACGTTGAAGATTAGCGCCACGGCTAATATGGTCATTCATTCATTCATTCATTCATTCATTCATTCATTCATTCATTCATTCATTCATTCATTCATTCATTCATTCATTCTGTGTGGATATAGAAAGTGCACGATCACAAGTTGTGGGATCCAAGCCAGTGCTCCAGGCAGAAAGACCGGCACACAAGACAGATATGTGTACCCATTTGACAAGGGTACAGACTACTGCACTGCTTGCAGCGGACTGAGAACTCAAAGGATAAACAGAGGAATAGTAAAATATCCAGCAAAAAAGTGCACTAAATCGTAAGTCAGTACACATAACGACGTCGAATCAGCGACCTTGTAGAGCCATGCAGTACCGGCGTAATAGTTGGCCATCTCACATGCAGGATCTTCTCAAAAAAGTTCATGTTTTTTCGGTCGTCGTCTGATAATGAAGGAAGTGGGCGCACCGGAGATATACACCCAATCGATTCATGACGGTCTGAGCGTGCGCGAAGCGTATGGATGCAATTGTGACTTGTGGCCGTGAGTGTGTTTCTCGTCGTACCAGGCTTAGCTTAAGAAAAGCTGAAGAAGCATATTTTTCCCAGGTGTAGTTGTCGTGCATGCCTTCGTCCTACTCGCAGCTTTGGTAGATTGACAACAGCTGGCGTGACAGTTGCTGTGGTAACTGTGACACAAACCAGGCCCGACAGGATTTTATTGCCGCTTGTGCGGACACTCACCAGCCAAGTAAGGCTTCCGCCTTTTTAATAGGGGGGACTGTTTCCAGTGTGTACGTGATATTTAATGGACGAGTTAGTGCTTTAAGTGGCTGGCCTGACTAAGTCACAGTACCTGTATTTTACGGGGCTGTCACCGATGTCTTCGTTGAATGGACCACTAGCGTGGTAGGTCGCAATGGCCGGTGACAAAGGCCTAGCTCACGCGTGACGTCACTACACGACGACAACCAGCGCAGCGCGTTGCGGTGATGCCATGCGTGACGTCACTGCATGGTGACCAGTTGGCGTCGCGGTGTTACGTCTATAACACTAACGCCACAGGACAAGGAAACGTGCAGTCAACAGCCGCTGCTGTACAAGCGAGGTATCAATAAAAAAAAAAAAAATAAAAAAATTCTATGAGAGGCTGTCGCAAGCCCTCTTCATGTGCAGGACGCGCAAAAATCGGTCGCGGAGATTTTGATGTCATTCAACTGAGAAAGAGCGCCAATCAGGCTTTCGCAGTAAAAGGCGAAATGCGGAACTCAAAAGCAGGGAAATGAGCGAAGAAAAGAAGGATGCAGCAAGGGAGAGGGCACGAGGTTAACTGTTGGCGGGCAATGAATAGCCCAAAGGAATTTCAAACATCTTCTCTATACCCCACTCCCTCCTCGTCGCAAGTCTTCTCTACATCCTTCCCAGGAAAGCGCGGTTGGTACCGAAGCGCCGTCCGTCCGACGTCCGAATTCACAAACTTCATTCCCTGCCGCCGCCCGCAGGCGGCGTGGCCGGTCGTTCGTTCGGTCTATGCGTGTGTGTTTGTGCGTGACGTATGCAAACGCGCCTCGTCTGGCGTTTACACAGGCGGCCAAATGCCTGTGTGCCGTCTGTTGGAAACGGGCGGCCGCAAACTGACTCGTCGTAGCATACGGAGGGACCGAACCACCACGCTGCTGAGAAGGAGCTGGCGGCGAGCGTCTGTTTAAAATCCGGTTTGAGGGCGAGGGGGAAGTTCGGCGGGACTAAGGCAGAGGGGTGGGGGGAGGTAGAGTTGCCCGCGTGAAACAAAAGCTCGGTATTCTTCTTCCCAATGCAACCCCCCCCCCCCCCCCCCCCCCCCCCCCCCCCCTCTGTCTTCAGCCCACTCTTCATACTACTTCCTTCGCAAGGAACTCGGAAAAGATGAGCGAGAGATGAGAAATGGCGCCGTCGGAGAGGGTGTGCGAAAGGAGAGAAACGTTAAGACGGTGAGATATGAAAAGGAATTTTCTCGACAGAATGAACCTCGCAGTCCAAGAGGGTGTGTGGGGATTAGATTTAGACGGCGCGAAGGCGGCAAGCCAGCACCGTTGTCAAAGGTTGCGGGTCCAGAAACGCGTTCCAATCAAAATACAGAAACAATGTATCGCGTTTCTTCGATATTCGCCTCGAACTTCTCGCCTATAACGGCGAGAAGTTCGAGGGGTCGCCAGATTAGGAGTGTTGACGATTTCTATAGGCTTGATGACGGAATTAATGCACTCAAGAGTGAGAAGATGCGGTTTAAGGAGGACATTGACCTCGAACAAACACTCACTCCAGGCTTATATCACTGGCTCAGGGTAGAGAGACAAGGGAGAAAAATCACGAGGACCAAATGCAAATAGCGCGGGGGAGGGCACTGTTATGCTACGAGCAACAGATAAGACGATCTGTTGAGTTATCAGACTGATCGCCAAAAGAAAGGGCTGACATGTTAATAGGATTTAACATCTCAAAGCGACTCAGGCTACGAGAGACGCCGTAGTGGATGGCTGCGGGTAAAATTCGACTGCCTGCACATTTAACGTACACTCTCTGGACAGTACACGGCCGCCTTGAATTTCCCTTTCGTCGAAACGAGGTCGCCACGACCGGGATCCGAACCGGGTAGCTGAGGAAATAGAAATAAGTTGAGGCCGACGGAAAGTCAGGTGACGATATCAGGTTCGGTTTATGGGGATATGATGTGCCTGGAACTCTGGTTTATATACGGAGAAGATACACCGGTGGAGTGTTCTGCCCTAGCTTGCCTGATTACTACCAGATATAACTATGATAAGATCTCATACCTGCGAACTATAATACAGTTATAAAATATGTCCCTAGAAAGGCCCCCGTCCTGCTGTCAGCGCTTTCGGGAAAACCTTTCAGAAGAGGTTTAGAAGCACGGTGGAGTCGGCGATAAGCGAGATGCGTATTAAATTTAGACAGAGTTGCAAAGCAGGTAAATAGGACCCGGATCGAGGAGGTATGTACGAAATTGGCTTAGTCGCGTGTGCACAGACGTACCGGTACGTACCTTCCCTGAGCATGCACAGAGCATCTCACTGCGTGAACTGACCGGGCACCTAGTCTGTTGAACCTCAACTGGGAGCAAAGCAAGGAACGGAGAATACAGTTTCCCGAGGAGCGAGAGAGAGAAAATAGAATAGAAAGGCAGGCAGATTAACCAGGCGATGCCCAGTAGGCTGCCCTACACCTAGGGAGGGGAACAAAGGGAGAACAATGAAAGAGCGCCAAGGAAAGGAGTCTGTCACATGTCCAGAGATGTATAGTGAAAGGTGGTAGACAGAGTACACTTAAAATCTTGAACTCAAGGCCGAGTCCTGAGGAGCGAATTGCACAGATCTTCGGCACCTTCCCTGCGCATGCGCGAAGCGTCTCCTTTTGTGAACTGAAGTGTTCCCGGTCGCCTGAAGCTCAAATGAGAGCAAAGCACAGGACGGGGAATCCAGAGGAATGACTTGCACAGACCGCATCTGCTATAAGAATGAACTCACTCATATATGTCAGCACCCCGCGTGAGCTCTTCGAGCTGACACTGACGGAAGCAGGCAACAGGCCACCTGTCCCCCTTTGTCGTGTACGGTCGGATATGATGATAACATTACACTCCTCTGTCCGCTCACGCACATTGTAGAGACGAAAACATTTGGACTAGGCCGTTTCGAAGCAGACATATATGGCTGTGCTGCCGACGATCATGTGTTAGTGGCGGTCCTATAAAACTAGGAGAAGGAACATTCCGAAACACAGCTTCGATCTTATATAAAACTGTTCAAGAAAAAAACAAAAAAAAAAAAAGAGAGACAAAGAGCGAAGAGAAAAAGAACGTGGTGAGAGGAAAAAAAGAGTGGTATTTAATGGGAGTATAAGACGGAGAGGTCATCCGGCCGGAGGAGAATACGAAATGACGAACACGGAGGGGAAACAGCGTAACGCGTGATTTGAATCACGCACCGCGTAAACTGAGAAACGCGGGAGCGGAGCAAGATGCCCTCTGCGTGCAATACGAGCGTCCGAGATGATGAGAACATCGCGTGCTCGCGTCTTGCTCTCCCTCTTTGCCGGGCGTGCGCCATCACTCGCACGGACGTGCGGACTGAGACCGCACCAACGAGTCACATGTAAATACAGATAGATCGACAGGCAGCAGGCAGGCGTACGCACGGACTGGTGGAATAGCAAAACCCGTAGGGATCGGTTCCTACAGCCAAGCGAGACAAGATGGGAGGGAGGAGGAGAAGGGAGTTGAACTGCCAGAGTGCGGAGTGGAAAGAGAGCGCCAGCGGGGAGACAGCAGGCGCCCCAGCGCCGGAGACGTGCGGGCGAGGTTATTGAGATTGAGAAAGATGCCGAGTTTGGAATGATAATTGCGACCCGATGCGAAGGAACCGACGGGAAAGAGGAGTGCATCGCCTGGGCCAGCAGAGATGATGACGCCAGTCGGAAATCGCCGACTGTCTCGCTTGCTACTCGTTTTTGTTTTGTCTTTTTTTCCTCTCGAGCTGGCTCCAGAGTCAACCAACGCCCGAAAAAGAAAATAAACTCCGGATTCTAAAGGCGAGAAAGATAAGAGTGAGAGCTGAAGAAAGAAACTGTAGAAATGAAGTGAGAAAGAGGAGGGCCACGAAAATCGGTAGTCGCTTCTGGAGTACATGCATGTATACAGACGTTGTAAGACCGATCTCTCTCGTTCCGTATTTTGACCCGCATCGGAGAAGACGCTACCCCGAGCAGTCATGCTAGATAGATGACGGCCTGCTGTGAAATTTTAGAAAAGCAGATAAAAATAGGACGCACGGAGAGGAGAGGAAGGGACAGCTGTGGTAGGGAAGGCGTGTCAGCGGATACGGTGTACGTATATGCTATACTTCCGCACGAACGCTTTGTCGAACAAAATGAGCGGCATAGTTGAACGAGGAGGCGCTGGATGGAGAGAACACTACCTCCTTGGAGAACACGCGCATTTGCCGAAACGTCCTCGGGAAGGATACGCTCTTGAAGAAAGAGAGAGAGCGGAGGACGGCTCCGTATCCAGTAGAAAGCAACCTACAGAAAAAAAACTCGCGAATGTAGAGGGCCGAAGGAAAGGACGCGTGTGGGAGGTGTATTACTCCTAAGCTTCCCGACGCGGTTGAGCGATCAAAAGAGCGACGCCACTGCTACGATGAATCTCGGAGCAGCAGCGAAGATTCGTACCCGCTTCAAGCGGCCCGCCGCCATGGCGTCTTTATTATCGTTCCCTTCTTCGCGCAGCCTTTCTCGGTTGTTTTTGTGTGATTCCGTTTCCGTTTTTTTTTCTTTTTTCCCCTTCCATCGCACAAGTTTCCCCGCGAAACGGCGGCACCAGCCGTTCCTGGCGCCGAGAATTGCGGGCGAGGGTGCGAAGGAGGTGTCAGTCAAAATGGATTGGGTCGCTCGAGAAGCCGACGCCGACACCGACGGTGGAGCACGCGGTGTGCGAATCGCTCGCTCGCTTCGTCGAGGTTCGTTGCAGAAATGCGCGATAGAGAGAGAAAAAAGTAAGAGATATAAGAATGGGCGGTAGGGGATCGTAGACAGCAATCGAAGATGCTAGAATTGTACGCGCACGCTACCACCACCCTGCCTGACGACCTCCCTGCTCTTTTAATCGACCGGAGAGTATATTGAGAAGTTTGATATCTCCATCTCGCTACCACCGCCGCCCGACAACTGCTACTCCGACGACGACCCGACCTTACAGCGGTGCGGTAGCGAGGACTCTATCCAATCAGGCATGAGAAAAGGGAAGATTCGCTTCTTTTTCTTGATCTCTCTCTCTCTCTCTCCACCGGCTCAGGATTTCGTGCCCTTCATCGCATTTTCGTGCGGTCCGTGGAAGATAGAAGGAAGGCGAAGGAAAAGAATAAAAAAGGGATACATGCGGCGGAAGTGACAAGGAGGGGCCGCGGCGTGCGTCGATGAAACGAGGTGTTGTTGCGCGCGCTCCGAGTGTTGTCTTTTCTTTTTCGTATGTCTGGCTTTGAGGTTATGTAGAGTGTGTGTGCGTGCGTGCACTGGGTGCGGGAGTGAATTGTGTGCGGGCGGAATCGAACTGCAGAGGGAGAGAGAGGCGACGCGGCGTGATATGCTGTGCAAGATGTGGCACCGCAGCGGCAGTTGTATATATGAAAGGAGGAATCTGGAATTCCGGCTCAGAGGCAAGTGTGTGTGTGTGTGTGTATGGGGGGGGGGGGGGGGGAATGCAGATTGGATGGACCCAGACAGACACATACTTTTTGTCTAGTAGTGCGGCGCGCAGGAGTGATGCAGGATTTTCAGAACCTGCGCAATACGCGAAAACATGAAATCTACGTATAAAGACGCTGCTGTAAGAAGTGAGATTCACGTGATGATCTCGTGTCTCGTTTCATGCATATACACATTCATGCACCGAAGATGCACCGAAGTTGACCCAAGTGCAATCTCTCATTTTCCCAGTACATATAATCCTTACCTTTTCCTCTGCAAATCCTATCCCCCCCCCCTCCTTCTTTTTTTTTTTTTTCTTTTGCCTCACCCTGTTGCTGTAATGATATTCCAAAGTTAGTTGTATACTCCTTGAAAACAAATAAAACCCCGCAGTTCCGAGCAGTAATCTATTAGCGGTGACCTGCCGCCTATAGCAGGTGGCTGAAGAGATAGGCGAGTTGTACGTTGTGTTCGTATTATGCTTCCACTGCGAGGTTGTCGCATGTATGGTTCGGGTCCGCCGCAACGCGTTACCTCCGTTCCGACTTCATGACGCAGAGGCCACAAGCACCAGTGTGGCGCCACGTCGACACTTACAATTCGTCGTAACGGCCTTCATAAGCATACCTGGATCCAGAGGCAAAAAGGACACTCGTCTTAACGCTCGTCTTTAGCCTTTCTGGTCGCGAATGAGTAGTAAATAGTACCCGCGAAGTCGGCGTCGATGAAATTGCCCCGGAGGTCGAACGATCGCGGACTCGTCCTGTCCTCAAAGCGTCGGTATTGCAAGCGAGACGGAACCAACGTTCGTGTACTACAACCAGCGTTTAAACGTTGGCGTATCCATGCCAGGCGCAGCTGACGTCGATGATGCGCAAGCGTGGACTGTGACGTAAGAGTCAACACATTGTTGCCACCCCGACATGTATGCGTGTGCGAACAGACCTTTTCTTTTCTTTTTTTAGTTCTCATGTCCATCACTTGGGAACACGTTTACTCCGGTAGGGTATTGCACCTTTCATTAGCCTATTACTAAACAGACGTGAAAGCAAAGAAATAAACAGGTCGTGCTGACGTCACAATGTTCCGCTGGCTTCTGTCCAAGTACCAGTGCTGAACAAAGGTAATTGCTATCACCGTTAGCCTTTCCTAGTTTTCCGCTCCTTTTTCTAGAAAACATAACCACACGAGCCAGTGCAGTGTCCCAGAGCAGCATATTATGTATTATTAACACTTTGCTTTGTTTTTCCGCCTTTCCTAACTGGAGTCTCACACTTCATGTAACGTTTAAAAAGAATGAAGTAATTGCGAAATTAAAAATAAAATGCCTCCCGCTATCGCGCTCAGGTGTCACGTTCAGAAATATGGTACCCAAGTAGGATATTACCGCGAGCCTTCGTGATACTCGTTTCTCCTTTTTTTTTTTTTTTTTCTCGTTTTTTGCTTATCGTCGTCAGCACGTGGCCTTATCGCCGTTTGTTTGCTACTCGAGACGAGAACAGAGCGCTCTGAAGCAATAGCAACGCCGCCGGGCAATTTTTACGATATTCGACATTGTGTTGGGGCGGATTGTGTCGAAAGTTCGCTATCATCTTTAAATTGAGATCGGATGACAGCGACAGGAACCCTCACCTTCGATGGCGACATCCACGTGCCCGTTCTACTATCGACGCTGCCTATCTGTTTTATGGGCACACCTTTGTGTAATAAGCCACTTGTGTTATATGTCAGCCCGACTGTAAGCCATTTACAAAATCATGCCTCTTGTCACAACCGCTTGACATATACGTTCGATATTCAATGCATGTCCAAAGAAACACAGTTATTGCGTTCACCCTGTCCCCACTATAAGCTATCTATATACTCATAAAGTTAACTAAATGACAGTAAAGCCTTATTAATAAGTTTAGGTACACGTCGGACCGATCTATATACTGAAATATACGAGAAATTGTGCTATAAGTATTCGTAACTATACATTCCCTGCAAAAGGTATAACGCATGGTTTCCATCCGGTCGTCCGTATGTGCGCCATTCAAGCTGCCTGAAAGGTCTTGGCTGCGGTCTTTCAGCGGTCCCTTTTTATCCCGAATGTACTCATAAAACTTGGGTAAGTATCTGGCGCTGGAGGGAGGCAGCGTTATTTCAGCTTCTGCCCTTTTTCCGTCAAGTCCAAATAAATCCCGGTTACCGTTCGGCGACATTTCAAACATAGACTGCTTTGTCACAACCCTTAGTCATATACGAGGAAACATTACTCCTATACAAATCAACTTGAAAGTGATTTTCAGCCAGTTACGCTTCGGAGGGAGTAAGAGCTCTTCTTTGCATGGAGTAAATGAGTAAATTATTCTGATCTTACTCTTTGTTCCAAAATGAAAAGGGGTCTTGAGCACAGAGGGTGGGAGTCGCGTGAGTAAGAGCTCTTCTTCGCATGGAGTAAATGGAGCAGTTAGTCTATATATACTCCCTCTTTGTTTTAAAATAAAAAAAAAAGAGGGAGGGGGGGGGGGGGGTTGAGTGCAGAGGATGGGAGTTGCGAACCTTCTCTTTCGAAAAGACGCAGGCATTATTGCGCAAGGCATGCACTCTCCTCTGTCCGGCTTGATGAGGCACTATATATATCTATATATACCCGACACGTGGAGTTCCGCCGATAGCAGTCTCCAATGATATTCATCGCCTTTTATTCATTTTATTCCATCGCGCAACGCTGCCGCGTTGATCTCTGCCCCGTGACGCAAACCCCGAGTCAATTTTTTTCTACTGCTGTAAAGCTGGTTTACTCAATTTCAAGGCACTGATAGCAGAAGCAGTACGTCCTTGACCAACGTTACTAGCACAAACTAGTAACGTTGTCATTGACTACGGTGCAGCTGTGGTCCTATCCTATCGACACCTCTCGCACCTTTAAAACACACATAAAATAGCGAGAAATAACAGGCTAGGAAAGAGAAAGACCCTCAACTTGAGCAACATCATTGCACTCGTCGCCAGCACGTATATGTCATAAGACATCAGCGGCTGACATAAGAACAATTGGGAAAGTTCTAGACGAAATGAAGTCTTTATTTCTATCTTTCCAGATTTTTCCAGACGCGAGGTAAGCGTGACGTTCTCTCGCGCTAAATTTTCGTGTAATTAAAGAGTACTTTACTACACTGCGGAGCACTCCTAGCAGCGCTCTTCAATATTAGTTCAACGCACTATATAACGATCACCTAACGCGGTAAAGGAGCGCACAATGGCCGACACTTTAGAAAAATAAAAATCATGAGCGATCAATCGTAACAATGCGGAGGAAACGCGATAGCTTTCTTTTTGGCGTCGCCGCCCTGGTCCAACGCTGATTCAGTTCGTTTTGCACACATATTCTAAAGGGCTTTTTGATTCATTTATTGCAAATCCTTCATATTCATTTTCATTTTGGTGGGTCACTTTGGCAGGTGTAGAGAAGTTTATCATACCCCGCCGGGGTGGCACAGTGGTTACGGCGCTCGGCTGCTGTTCCCAAGGATGCGGGATCGAATCCCGGCCTCGGCGGCAGCTTTTCGATGGAGACGAAAAGCAAGGCGCCCGTGTGCTGTGCGATGTCAGTGCACGTTAAAGAACCCCAGGTGGTCGAAATTTCCGGAGTCCTCCACTACGGCGTCTCTCATAGCCTGAGTCGCTCTGGGACGTCAAATCCGACAAACCAAACCAGAGGTTTATCCTCTCTCCACCAGCCATGGTTGGCAGGTGAAGACGTTACACACGTCACCGGCGGACAATTTCTGGCTACAAGGCACCCCTGGAGCTATTGATTTAGCGTGAAACTACAATACCAATTATACACACGTCGGTGCCCTTCCGGTCTGCTTCTTTTTCCTGGGAGCTGTGGTACACCTCTAAACTAATGAACCGCGTTGCCAGTGCTGAAAGCGTTAGTTTTAGTATCTTTGTCCGCTAACAGATGACACGCCAGTCTGCTAAATCCACAATTCGAACGTCATTAAGGCGCCTTTACGTAAAGCCCCGCCCACAATTTCACAATTAGTATATTATACAACTAGCACGATTACAAAGTCAAGAACGGCGCGCCACCGAGCGGCAGTCGCGCGCCATGTCTAGGTCTCGGCTCCGCCGAGTCCTTCCAATTTTTACGACCAACGCGGCGGTCGCTTCACACGCGGGAACCAAACCATGAATGAAATGTGCTAAACAGGTTTCGGGCGGTCCTTGCTCGACGTCGGTGCCCAACCATACGAGCAGCGCCACACCTATACGTGCGTGCGCCATGCCTCGCGGTGTCTCCGCTGCTGCAGAGCGATTAAAATCCGTAGGGGTCTACAAGTTGAAAAAGAGTACACAAGAAAACGAAGCAGCGCAGCGGAGGCGTTACGCGGACGGACAGCGCCCCATTCGATCGGCCTTGACGCGCCGTTCCCTCAAAGAGACTTACGTACACACGTGTCGTCGAACGAATTAATGCGGGACACATCATTTTTCACGGCGCCAGGCCTGGCCGACGCGTTGAGCCCGAGAGGTATATACTGCAGCCTATGTGGAACCGAAGCTGCGCAGAAACGGTTAGCGCATTTTCCTCTCTCCGTTCTTTCCTTTGTGCGTGTTTGTGCGTCTTGCTTTTCTTAAGGAGCTACACATGGGCGCCTGTTGAACGCAAGCCCGTGTGCAACACCGACTCAACTCGATCATCTCGGCCGCGGCGGCCTCTTTTCGATGGAGACAAAAAGCAGGGCGCCAGTGTGCTGTGCGATGTCAGTGCACGTTAAGGAAACCCCAGGTGGTCCAAATTTTCGGAGCCCTCCACTGCAGTGTCTCTCATAGCCTGATTCGCGTTAGGACGTTAAACCCCATAAACAAAAAACTAAACCATCAACTCGTACGTCACACCCGCACACAGCGCCACCTGGCACGTCTCTGTTCATCTGGTTCTCCCTCTCTCCTTCCCTCCCTCACCAACCGTGAACAAACACATCAGTATGCAAGGACCCGAATGATCATTCATGTGAAGCTCATAGCAGTGTGTGTGTGCAGAAATAAAACGTACAGTACACGCACAAAATCGTTTTTCTTTTTTTTTTTTTTTTTTTTTTTTTTTTTTTTTTTTTTGCTCAGTGGCTGGGTTAGCTATAGCGTAAGGGCTTGTTCACTCAACGCCGAGCCATTGCATTCTTCAAAATGTTCGCGAGCTCACCTACACACCGGGACGAGCTCGGTACGTACCAGCGCGTCGAATGCCGCTGTACCATCCACACGGTGTGCGCGATGCGGGGAGGCGCGAGATATGGACTCAGCGGAGCATGATACGGGACGCACCAAAAGTACGCGGTCTCGCTGCTGCTGATGCGATGAGCGCAAAGCTTTTCAGTGGCAGCGAGGATGTATATATATTCTATTTATTCTTCATTATTACGCATCTCTCCCAACAACGCTTCCATACCTTTCGCGCGCAGGCGGCAACTAGAGGGAGAGAGGACGAGGGAAGAGAATAAGAGGGAGGGTTTCGCCCTTATTGTTTAGCGTCGGCCGCTGCCGCCTCCGGGTTCTTCTGCCTCACGCCGCCAAGCGGGCCCCGTCGTCAAAGGAGAAGCCGCCCGGTGGCACTCCCGTGTCGTCATAAATCACGAGCCGGCCTAACGTAATATTTAAATTGGTTTTTTTTTTCGCCTACGGGGGCCGCTCGCGCTCCCCGACTATGCAGCGCTCACCGCGATCTCTTCGGCGCCGTCGGACCAGCTGTGCGTGGCGAGAGGGGCGAAACCTCGCGGTTTGCCGCGGAGCGGCGTCGCGCGCGCACGCGCGCCATTCGGGACACTGCGCGAAATAGATCTCGCTGGTTTGTACCCGCTTAATTCGAATTTCCGGCTATTGCGAACTGACGCCTTATTGACGCTGCAAAGTTCACACGTCGTTCAGGCGACAGAACATTTGTCTGCGAAATTGACGAAAAGCCAATAAAATGTCAGTTGAAGCGTCAACCTCTTATGTTCAACGTATATCGTATGTATAATAAAAATAGCATGAATACCATGTCGGCATGGTTGCTTTACAGAATGGATTAAGATCCGAAGATGGGACGAATGAAAAAAAACTGAGAACCGGAAATAAAAAAGAAACTGTTCTATGCCACTTCAAGCGCCTGTATGGCTTGCGCGTGTGTAAAACACAAATGGACACCGTGAGTATGCTTCTGGAACTCAATGAAAACGGAACCTGAGGTAGCGAGAAGAATTCATTCACGAACTGCGTCATCAGAAAGTGGCGCGTCAGTGAGGAAGAGACAGTAAATATGCAACGTCATAAGCATAGCGGTACGGAGGAGGGGAGGGGTACCTACCCCCGAACAGCGGGATAGTCACTCTGTTGGATAAAGTTCTCTCTCTCTCTCTCGATCTGAACGTAAATGCAACTCATGTATTTGAGCACAGAAAGTCAATGTCACCACACTTCTTCGAGCACGTGCGCAAGTGTAAAGGCTGGACTTCTATTTATCCCAGTATTGCCCCCGGCGCCATCGTCAAAGACCTCTGATCGTTCACATTACGAAATATATGCATAAATTTAAGGGTGACTTTCTTCAGTGGCGTCTAAAGCGCAATATAGAGCTCGGAGGAGAGCAGTGATGACTGTTGCGCATGGCTCAGGGCTTGAAACAACAACCGACATTGAGCTTACGCCAACCTAAGCCACTTTGCGCTCCCTTCCATGAAGAAATGGTGGTACATCCACTCCACGAATGCACGCTCGTACAGCGCTCCTCGTGCCGTGCCTACGTGGGCCGGCTGTGCCCGCCACTGAAATGAAGAGCGCGCTGCAGCGTGGCGCAAAGCCGCCAAGCCGCGCAAACGTACTCACTGCCTTACGCGCGGGGGAGTTGCGCTTTATTTGCACCCCCTCCCAATGCACGTAAAATCGTCTCCCACCTACACCTTGTGCCCTCCAGTCTTCAACTATTTATTACCACCTAGGTTGCGCTCGGTTCTACTCGCAGCCTTTTCCCGCGTTTTCTCCCGCATTCGCCGCTCCTTACGCACCTATGGGCGCCTTCGGTGCGCCAACAACGTCCGTCATTTTTCAACCGAACACCCGAAATTCAAATAGGCAGTTGCCTTTCATGACGCGATCGCCAAAGCAGCTACAGGGACGTTTTCAGCAACAGAAGCATGTCGAAGAAATTTTCTGCTAGGTAGTGTGTGAGATCCAACGCCCAGATGCTGCTCGCGCGTCATCTGGGGAACGTATTGGAGCGGAAGGCTACCGAGTGAATCACCCGAGGTTCACTCGCATTGTCATCACAGAGTGCATGGGACATTTTGCGCTTCACATCCGCTGAAATGCTGCCGGAATTCGAGTACGCAACCATATATATCAGTAGCGGTTGAAAAGCATTGGTTTCTTTTTTTTTTTTTCCTCGGGCTGTTTACATATTTGAAACCACTTGACCATGGAGATATTTTGTTAGAAATTAGAACAAAAATCACCTCTCGTCAGTGGGATACGAACCTACGACATTCAAATTTCGCTTCCTTTGTAATTCATAACGAGCGCCTCATTTCCCTGCGTTTGTTTGCAGAACAGCGTGACGAGGGCCTCAATCTTAGTAGCCTTGATGACACAGGTAGCGCATAAGAGAGCTGTATCTCCCAGCTCCCATCCGTTCCGTTAGATCATGTTATACTTGACAGTCGCGGTAATATGGGAAGTTCCACGTCCGCCGCTGTGGATGAGGGTGGCGCTGGCGAACACTCTCAAGGATAGGTTGAACACATCACAGGAGAGATAAAACAGCCAACGCCATAGCACTTGTTAAGAACACTGGGCATAAAATTCGGAGATCGCACCGATAGCATGCAGTCTGTCATTCTAATTTGTAATACGCACACACACACAAGATGTGTGTGTGTGTGTGTGTGTGTGTGTGTGTGTGTGTGTGTGTGTGTGTGTGTGTGTGTGTGTGTGTGTGTGTGTGTGTGTGTGTGTGTGTGTGTGTGTGTGTGTGTGTGTGTGTGTGTGTGTGTGTGTGTGTGTGTGTGTGTGTGTGTGTGTGTGTGTGTGTGTGCGCGCGCGCGGGGGGGGGGGGGGGGGTAATCGGAAAAACTGATGTCACCTGAATGTAGAACAGGGGCTGATGATGTGTTTCGACGCGATGACGAAAGCAATACTTCGGAAATAAAAATCGGCGCCAAAATTACTCGCCTTTTGTCGCACGTGACGCTAAGGAAATGACACATTTCGCCATTGCGTTTCGGTAAGCTTTCCTCCCTTAAATATGTTTGTAAGACTCCTAAGTTAATGTAAGTTCTGAATGTTTTGTAAACTGCGACTTCTTCAATTTTCTTTATTATTTTTGTTCCCGGACTGATGCATGATTATGCATATTACGTTGCTGGTAGTCGACTCTACGCGTATACTTACACGTTGCATGGGGTCAAGGTACAGTTCCTGAAAGTGTGACTTCATTCTGTGCGTCATCTTTTGCAAGCACTTTTCTGCGACTAAAATTAGCTATTCTATTATAACCTTCAAACCATTAAAAAAAAAAAAAAAAGGCAAGATGAGTTTATGGGCAACCAATACTTTTCCATCCAAAGGCGATTCTACATAGAGACGTTATGTACAGCCTAACCCGCTCCGCGGTGGATCCCGTTTCTTCGTACGCGAAGATACTTAACTACGCAAACGATCCGAGTATTCCGAGAGCCCGGCCATATATATACGCCCCTCTATTTTCTTCATATCACCGGGCAAAGCGACGCTATATAGCTGTCAGTTCCGAAAACCGCCGACCATTCAAAGAAAACGGTCTGCGGCCTCTCGGAGAGCGTTCAACCGCTCTTTGACGCGCGCGCAGCCAACTTAAATCTTAACCACCCACGCATACGTCTATACTTGTTGCGAATGCACATCTGTGTTCTCTTCCCTTCTCTATGAGCCACCCTAGCATGGCGTGCTTTTGGCAGCTTTCCGAAATACGAGAAAGGGAAAGAGGGAGAGAGGAAGGAAGGGCTGCTATTCCACGCCGCTGAATCGAATCTCTCTCTCTATATATATATATACACGCTGCTCGCACGGGAATGTCGAGCTTTTATTTTTAATGCGCGAATATATATTCACCTTCTTTTGTGTCTATCTCTCTCAACCTTCTTCAATTCCAAATCTGCGGGACGGCGATGTATACATCAACCTTGCTGACGCAGCGCGCCGATGATGAGGTTTTAACACGCGAATCCAGCGTTTGCAAAGGCACTCGTGTTCACAGTATTCAACTATATATATCTAAACATATACAGTATATGCCTGGCGCACACCGCCGGCAGGCCCCCCTCCACCTCCTGGGCAGCTTCCTTCATCACTCATTCCGCCGGCGTCACACACCTGCGCATTCAGCGCGTCCGCGAGAGCGGCAAATTTTATTCCCTCCCACCGCCCAGAGGGGCTGCGGAGCGATTCAAACGAGTTTATTGCATTTCACCGCGCGGCTTCCCTGGCACTGCGTCTGCGTTCTTTTCAATGGCACACCGCTGTTTTGTTTCTTTTCCCTTCTTGATTCTTTTCTCTGCAAGGATCTCTCTGCCAAGCTTCGCCCATTTAAAGAACGACACCGCGCATAGCCGTATATAAATCGCACAGTCTCGCGCATACGCTATATCTCACATCTCCGGTGTGGGCTGCCGACGGAAAGGCGCTTGTTTACGGGTAGATTAGGCTTATAATTCATACGCATTTTCATCGCTCTCCCTCCGCCACTGTCTCCCCGTGGCATTGTTGTCGACGCCACCCTTTTTTCCTCCTTTGCCTCTCGTCTCTTTTCGTACACGGCGACAGCTTCTTGCAGATGTGAATAATGAAGCCGACCATCTTTGCATGCCAGCGCGCGCGATTTTTAGAGAAAGAGCTGGCGCACATTCTCAATGGGCTGCGGTGGTGCGTGGGCTACGCATCGCGAATTCAGTGCGACGCATGCGCACAAGCCCGCAAGTCTGCACCGCTGTCTATCATTCCCTTTTCACTGTTTCCTCAACCTCGTGTTATCCTATAAGCTACATCAAGAAATGGTCTTCGGCTTTCAACTCACTAGCATGCGATGTCCAAACAACATTAAATGGCTTCGTAAATGTTTCCGATAGAGGTATGTGACGTGTACTAGTAGAGATGCGCGCATAAATTATAACTATAATAGCAGCTTTTATCGGAGATAAAATTCCGTTAGGTTTATTTGAAAAAGTACGAGCAGTGTTCCGAACCTTTAGTGGGTGGGCACGGGTATCCGCTTCGATAGGCCAGAGTTGCGTAATTAATTCCAGATAGCTAGGTTAGTAGAAATAGATATGCGTACTGAGGAAATGCCCCAAGGTCACTTAAACCTTTTGACAAAGGGCAAACTATGTTCAAAAGCATGAGGTCCCGTCAGACATCAGGAAGCTCCGCCAGGCCTCGGCTGCCTCGGCGGAAACACAGTGAAAAGAAACCGTTGTTTGCTCATGGAGAATTCTGCTAAAGTAAACTATTCCAGTGTCGTATATTGCGTATGCTTTTCTGACTGCGCGGACATGTAGTTAAACCGGCCTCGGTGCACCCCAATAGCTGGGCCGTCCTCTGCGAAAGCTTGGGTTGTAACGCAGGGTTGTAACGCAGGGATCCGGGTATGCGTCTACCCGGATCCAGAGAGGCGAGTATGCAGGCCACGAGTATGCAGGCCACACCGTGACTTCGCATTTTTAACGCGCGTGGGGTGCGTCACCTTACATAGTGACCATGGACCGAAAGGCAAAGCGGGTGTTTTATTTTGACACCCGTACGTAGTAGGCTTATATGAAATAGTTGTGCTGCTTCATCGCTTGTGGGGAGCCAATAAGAGGCCGAGTTGTAGACACGTCGGGCCAACAAGAATATATCTGCAGCGAGATACAGCCTGAGTGGGATTCTAAGACATTTTCCCTGACCGAAACTTCTCCGGCATGGGCTGGGCAGATCACAGAGTAAAAAAGATTCCCTGATTTAACATCGATTTTTTTTTTCTAACATTCCCCGAAATCGTAAACGTCATCACTAAGAATGAAGTGACTTCTGTGTGGAAACGAATGCTAACCAGTTTAGTATTCGATACTTGACGGCAAATCCAAGAAGAGAGAAGAAAAAAAAAAAAAAAAACGAAAACGAGAAGTGAACAACGCTCGGGTTACTGTAGAAACGCCAAGTCAGTGTTCCCTTTCGCAGTGACCGACACTGCATACGCGGCTCCACGTGCGGCCCACACAGAGAGCGGAGACTCGCTAAGACCCCTAATCTTCGTGTCAGCATCTGCCCGCGAGTGTGTTTAGCATGCCTGCCGTACCACTCGCTCGAGATCGGTAACTCTGCACACAGCTTGACAACAGCGCAGGCAACGGGAAGGTCGCAGCGCCCCGCGGCCTGGTAATATACACACCCACGATTCGCAGCGGGGAGGAGGGAGCCGAGCGCGAAATAATGTCGGTAATAAGTAAAAAAAAAAAAAAAATATAAAATAAAAACGGTATCGAATTGGAAGGCATAATTGTCGATACACGATCGAGCGCGGCAGGCGAGAAAGCAGCCAAGTCCAGAAAGAGGAGTCAAAATGAAAACAGCTTTCCGTGAACGCAAAACGGCGGAGAGGGTCAGAAGGACGCCGAGCTTGCATCGTGCCGCGCGACGTTGCCTAATCGCGTCCGAATCGTAAAGGCATAATTAGAGTTTAATGACTGTCCGAATTCAGGACAACTGATCGCCGCTTTGAAAAAAAAAAAAACAAACAAACAAAAAGACAGAGTATAGAGACAGCCAGCGCTCGTATACACTTTCTCCCCTCCCACTCACTTCCCTCCTCCGCTACTGACGTCGCCTTTCGCTGCGTTTCTTCTCTCCCTCTCTTTCCCGCACCAACCTCGTAATTGTCTCTGATCGTGTCCTCACTTATTACGCCGCGTTCTCGTGATCGTTTTCAGATCTACCCTTTTCGATCTTTCTCAATATTTTTTTTTACGTTGCCTGATTGCTCGCCCCTATCGCAACGCGGTACGGGGATAGCGCCTTTGCATGTCAGGAGGAGGACGAGGGCAGGGTCAGCCTGGTGCGGGGACAGAGAATATATGTCCGTAGGGAAAATTGAAAGTCGTGGAATTTATGACACGATAGGAGGAATGTCACGCGACCCCGTTCCATGGGAGCCCAAATACGCGCGAGCGCGACTTCCTTAATATTCCACTTTCTGTTTTCTAAACAACACGCTTCTGCGGTCCAGTAAGGATGTACCTCCGTACTTCTCTCGCTTAGATTGAAGATACCGTTGCGTCACGGATTCACTCATTCAGAGATCCGCAACGTTTATGATTGCAAGTGATACGTTCGTGTATGATTTCTACATGACGTGCTGTCCGGTTTATATTATCTGTTGAAGGACATCCAACCTTTCAAGACCGCCATGCACTAGCCATCCGCGGTAAGAAAATAGGAAAAAAAAAAGGTAATCGGTTGGGTTGGTTTATGGGGTTTAACGTCCCAAAGCGACTCAGGCTAGAAGGACGCGATAGTGGAGGGCTCCGGAAGCTTCGACCACCTGACCACACTGGCAACTTGCTTTTCGCCTCCATCGAAAAGTAGTATAGTAGTAGTAATAATAGCATGTGGTTATTTATTATTAGATATCAAAAAAGAAAGAAAAGACGTTCGTCAGCCCCAGTATCTGTTATCTGATATCTGAAGCACCCGAATTGGGGTAGGTATTCGATCCTGCATCCTTGCGCACAGCAGCGAGCTCCCTAACCACTGCGCCACCGCGACGGGGGAAAATGGTAATCAGATGACGAAATTACATACGAAACAATTCTCGCGTCTCTAAATTTCTATCTGTGGTATAGAACGTTAAGAGGTTGATTTAGTTCGTGCTGTGATAAAATAGAGGATTCACAAAACACCATGCGGACTGTGCGCTGTGAGCCTTTTTTTTTTTTTTTGTTAGTCGTATGCTCTGTACATAATTGGCATGGGAAAGGCAAGTGCTCACCTGACGATGCCTCACATCAGCCTGCGGGCGGTGTAAAATATAAAACCCAGGAGCCTATTTTTCACAGAAGTTGGCTCCAAAGGGTGCGAGACGGGGACGGTTTTATCAGTCACCTGATAACGCTCCCGTACGCCTGATTGAAACTACACTGCAGTACCATCGCACTTGCAGACCGCTGGGAGTTTTTCACAAATGCCCAATTACGTTCCAACTCGAACGCGGTGATATTGTGGACAATACTTTAGTAGCTGAACTGATACGGCTGATTGGAAAGCGGAGTTTTCTTTCTTTTTTCGGGGCAATCAAAGTCTACTTTGTATCACATGTTCGCTTTAGAAGCGGTTTTCCGCTCGCCGTCACCTGAACAGCAAATCACTAAATACAACCGCTGTTAAGTTACTCCTCGCAGTACTGATTAGGTTTGGTTTGGTTTGTGGGGTTTAACGTCCCAAAGCGACTCAGGCTATGAGAGACGCCGTAGTGGAGAACTCCGGAAATTTTGACCAACTGGGGTTCTTTAACGTGCACTGACATCGCACAGCACACGGGCGCCTTGCTTTTCGCCTCCATCGAAAAGCGGCCGCCGAGGCCGGGATTCGATCCCGCGTCCTTGGGAACAGTAGTCGAGCGCCGTAACCACTGCGCAACGTCAGCGATATTTTTAGTACTCTCATTCGCTACGACCCTGACAAAGACGATTTTCAAGGCGAGGCTTTTATATGCTACATTTACATAGGAACCTGGAGGCGGCGTCCAAGCAATCCTGAAAAATCGGGTTGGGGGTCACCGGAAGAGTCACGTGGTCGATGTGGTCTTATAGGTAGTCATTGCAGTATATGCAGGTCATTACCGCTAATGCACCTTCTCTACCCTTTAGTTCACCTTATATCTCCGAATCCACATTGATCCACCTCTTAATCTACCACAGGCTTCCGCATTCCCAGAACATATGCAGTGTCTTCCGCAACATTATTTTTTATCGCAAATGTCTTGAGAAAGCTACATACTTTTCTGTCGTGATCGAGCAGCTGCTTCCAATCGGGGTTTTTGCTAATAGGTCCATTAATTGGAATTGGTTTCGGCTTGGATGATTCAGATTTAAAACAGGGGATCCGACTTGGCGTGTTGGTGGCGGGATAAAAAAAAAAAAAATGCCGCGGGTTCTTTCCTACCTGAAATCGGCGCCGTTCCTCAGAGCATTAAAAAAAAAAAAAAAAAAAAAAAAAAAAAGTAGATGTGTGAGATGGAGGATAAACTCGAAACCAGAAAGCGTGGTACTTATGGAGAACACCATCGCGTCCGTCACAAAACGCTGGCTACAGAGAGAACGAGAAATGTCACTATCAGGCCCGAGATTTGGCGCTATAGTGACGAGCAGCGTTCAGACACATTTTTCGTTTTACATTTTCGCTTTGTTTGCGCATCGTTATTCCTTCGGCCTTCGATTCCAATTTTCGCATCTCGTCATTTGCCCCTCTCCTCCGACGCTTCCCTCATCGCGAACACACCTCCTCCTTGGACTCCCTGACTCGCACCAGCCAACGAACTCGGCCGCACCAACTTTACGATTTCTCTCCGGCAAGCCCGGCCGCAGGGCGCTTCGTTTTTGATGGAGCTCCGAGTGGTGTAAGCGTGTAATTTGACGCGATTAGGCAGAGATGCCGTCTCTTCTTTTTCTCTCGATTTTTATTCTCATATTTCCTTTCACAACTTGCCGTACATACCCTCCCTCTTCTTTTCACCCCTCTTGTTCATCTCTCCCTCGCCGTCCGTTTTTCTTTTTCAAGTTCGTTTCGACCGTCGTTTTGTTTCGCGAGATGATTTCGACGCTGTCTGGAAGGCCTAACCGCCAACAACTCTTGACGGCTCGCGCGCTCGCCGCCCGCCGCCTCGGGGATTGTTGTTTTCCCATCTCTCATTCCATTCTTTTTTTGTTTGTTTGTTTTCCTTGCTGCATCGAGTCTCCAGTCCGTACGTATACGCCACGCGATTTCTCCTTTTTCATCTTCAAGTCTCCTCCTCTTCTTTCTATTCGAACGTCCTCTGTTAAATACAGGTTAGGTTCAGGTTATAACCCTCCAAACAGCACTGACCCACCCGCCGCTTATGCTTTCTTGTTCTTTTTGTTTCCTTTTTTTTTTCTTTTTTTTTTTTTTACGTACGCTCAGCTTTCTATCTTTCTTCTTACCAATGAGTCCTGACATTGGCCACTAGCGGCGCAACTTGTTGAACGCCGCAGCGGCCGCGCGCTTCATTGCCAAAGCGTTTATACACCACCCCGCCCGACTTCTCGAATAGACGCGGGACATATCTGCCTGCCATTTCGAAGCCCGTTCGCCTCCGTCGTATCCCTCGCCCTCCTCCGCATCCTCCCTCCTTTTGCTGACGTTTTGTTACTTGCTTCTCCAGCTCTGTTTTTGACTCTCTTCGAAATACTCCCCTCTTTCGGACGCTTCGAAATACGCTCCCGAAAAGAAATAAACAAACAAAGAGAAAGGAAGAAAGAAAACGAAATCGAGAGGCATTCGTGAGTGTCTACAAGATGCCCGAAAGTATAGAAAGATGGGGCGTGTGTAAGCGTGGAAGGGGGGGGGGGGGGGGGGGGGAGAGACGGAAAAGAAACTATTGACTCCGTTGAACTGCACAGCTAAGAACATGAAAATAAAAAACCAAAGGAACAATGAAGAGTAAATGTAAGAACGGTGAGGAATCACAAAGAGCATACAACACGAAATAGGCGGCAGGAAAGAAAAAAAGAAAGAGAGAGAAACGGATTGTATAAATGCGCCGAACGACTTGGGATGTGAGGGCGCGTCTATGGAGGTAGGTGTGCCCGATGGAAACGCACCTTCCCTTGACAGCAGACTTGCAAGCGCCGGTATTTAGATCGACGCCGCGTCACTGCTGTTCTTCTTGGCGCTCGTTTGCCCGTTGAACGCGTGCGTGCGTCTGATCACTCCTGTTTTCTTGTTTTCGCCCGCCGTAAAGCGCGTTAAGTCGGGTTAGCTTAACGTAAGTATATCAACGCCTTTCAAGAACATTCAGCTGCGCCCGGCAGGCGCTGGTCGCGCGAATTGCCGTACATGCCGAGACGACGACCTGGTGCAGTGAGTATTAAACGTACAAGCTTAGCGTGATCTGCATGGCTCTTACTCGAAAGATGGTGCCGCCATCGCAATGAACAAGGCTTTGAACAGCATCCGACTTACCGCTGGGGTGGATGTGTTTTCCCGATATGAATGGGCGACTTCGCCTGATCGACAGCCTAGCCGTTCTGATCATGCACAACACATTTTGACGATCTACAGGGGTTCTAGATGAGTGATGAACGATAGAGAGCGAAATCACAGCTTGCTTTCAACCCTTAATAAGACAGCGGGACATATGCCGTATCTCGTAATGCTATGCTAAAACTCTCCAAAAGCATAAACAATATATATATATATATATATATATATATATATATATTATATATATATGTAAGGTTTACGCGCTTCTACCCATCGTTTTGGTTTTGTTTTTTATTAGGAACACCTAACAAAATACAGAAACGCGCCCGGACAAAACGTTATTCCACGGCCGCTAAGATCTTCAAGATATCAAATCCTCAACTCGCCACGGGGCGGGTACAAGGTACAAGTTGAAACAAGCATTAAAAAAAAAAATAATAATACATTTTATTCCTCTCCAAACGCGCTTTCGAGCGGTACAAGCAAATCGTGCGGGAAGATTGCAGAAGCATGAGATATCTATATGCATGACATTTTGCCTTCGTACCCGTACCCATAAGTGGTTCGTCTCATTCTTTTTTCCAGGTGGGTGAACCAATTATTGAAATAAAACGCCTCCGATAAGCGATTCATACTCGGCGCAAACGCCCCCATCCTGCTCACACAGTCTGCACAATTTTATGCAAGCACTGCAAGATAGTCATTTGCCAGCATGAGAACAATGACATTAGAAAAAAAAAAATATCCTGACGAATTGCAGTGCAGCACTTGATAGTAATTCGCAATTCGTTCAGAGGTACTTATATCTATTCAGACACTGTCCTCCCACACTCAATCTGCACAATTTTATGCAAGCACTGCAAGATAGTCATTTGCCAGCATGAGAACAATGACACTAGAAAAAAAAATATCCCGACGAATTGCAGTGCAGAATTTGATAGTAATTCGCAACTCGTTCAGAGGTACTTATATCTATTCAGACACTGCCCTCCCTTAAAGGCAGACTCCGGACTAATAGAGGTTGGCCTATACGTTTGACTGATAGCGCCTGGAATGACAAAGGGGGCGGTATACATTTTCGCAAGGAAAGCTGGAAATTGCAAGCAAATAACTAAAATAAAAGCACCGCCACCTCTTACAAACAGACAAGAAAATATCGAGATGCGCTTAAGGCACTGCGTAAGAGTTGACGGGATAACGCGCGCGTTTTTTTCGGCAAGACGCTTCGAAGCGAAACAGTACGAAACCACACTGAACACCGCCCAAAGAGCGGTCGCCGTCTTAATTTTGATTTAAGGACATACTTTTCAGCGTAAAGGCAGGCGGCCAAAGGAAAGAAAAAGAAGGAAGACTATAGGGACGAACACAGCGCTGACTCACAACTGTTTATTTTTCGACGCACACAAGAGTTATATACAATCAGACGCGCAGGCGCATACCGTGCCAGGGAAAAGATAAACAAAACAAAACACATCACACTTTTTATCTCAAGAACTTGGAAAGGAAAATCTTTTCTGCGTTGTACAAAACAACTGAGATATCGCTAACACAACCTTACCCAGCCCTCTGAATATAATATGCTTCTATCGTTTCACGGGTGGTCTTTAATTTGCTTTTGCTTAAAATCCTGACTCCAGAATTTTGATACTACATCAAGGGCATATTTTTTTCTGACAAGTTTTCCTCGATTATGGTTTATGCCGAGACCTTTTCCATCGAACAAACTGTGCATATATACGCTATTGTATAGAAAAAAGAACTGTAATGACGCTATAGTTTGGATCTGTGACGCCCGTGGCACAAGCGATCGAGGAGTTCATAAATATATTCTGAACACCGTCAGCGTCACGAGTTTGGCTAAAACAATCGAATCTTAAAAAGAGAAAAAGAAATGCGAAATTTAACTGCGCTGTACTCAGCGCACTTTGAAACCCCGATATCGAGTCACCTTGGCAAGCGCGGGGTCCTCTTATCGCGTCGGCTAGCAGGCCCACTCACGATGAGATTACAGAAACCGTCGGAGCGGATTTCGTAAACCGCCTATCGGTTGTTGCTTAAAACCGCGCCTATAGCGCCCGATAGGCGGCCCTCGACGACGCTGAAAGATTTTAGAGGCGCCCGACGGAGACATTTCTCCTTTTACCAACGTCTGCGTAAGCGTGATGCAAGAAAGCATGGACATCAAGTGCTTCTGCAGAGCTGTCGCCACATCCTGTACTGTGCTCGAGCGTTTAGGCGCCGTTTAGTTCTGAGAATTCTCCCAACCAACGTGGGCCCACTCCACGTGGTCAAGGCGGGGACGTATTTCAAAATCCTAGATAACGGAAAACTCTCCGCACACATGTAATAAAGCGATAGCGGGGTCGGCTGGCTATGGTAAAAAAAGTAAATATGGTAAAAAAAAAATATCGTCGCCGATGCTCCACGTGCCGCCCCTCCGCTTTTTTTTTTTCTTTTGCAAGGCGCAGGCGGTGTTACTATAGTGTTACGTCAGCAACTGTCAGCAATATGGAAGAAGACGGAGAAACGTCAGCTAACGAGTGACAGATTCGTTAGTGAGAGGTGTAGTATTCTCCGTGAAATGATGTGCTCCCGCACCAAAGAGCAGGCCGCACGTTTGACCAACGCGGTAGTGCTTAGATGAAGATGAAAAGATGATATATATATATATATATATATATATATATATATATATATATTGGCTGCACACGACGCCCTCCGCGTTGGGATTGGTTGAGAGCTGGGATTGGCTGAGAGTACGCGCGTGACTGGAGCGCCTAACGGCTCCTGGAGCTCCAAGCGGGAATCAGGCGATGGGAAAGCGCCATCTAGCCAGCCGCACGTAGTCAGAGCAGTCGATTTCAACTCGTGTAAATATGCGATCAACTTTCAAAATGCTCGAAGTAACCATATGCGGCAAGGCCAGCCAGGGACACAGTAAGTGAAAGGGCTTCAATGTTCCGTGAAGTTCACTAGGAAGGCAAGACTTGTGACTTGGGTTTTGCTGCTAGTGCATTGCATTCTTGTGTTTACACATGTGTGTACGCCATACTTACAGTGCTTGAGTGACTACTTCTTTTGTGTGAGAACAAAGCAATTACAGTGCAATATTACTAGTATCGAACTTGCCCACGGTACCTATGCGAACCCGGCGTGCTCGCCGTCCTAATAGTCGTGCCTGTGCGAGACCGCAACTGCGCATGCGCCGTAATAATAGCACCAGCTGCGGCGTTCCACAGGTGTTCGGCCACTGCGCCGACTCGTGACATCACAGGTCTCGTAATGCAGCCTCACTGAGCATGCGCAAACCGTTCGTGGGTCACCCAGTGACTCCTCAAGTATGTACGTGGTCAGCTTTCACGTGGTCAGCTCGGTCAGCTCTCCGCGGCGGCGCGGAGAGCTGACCGAGCGGAGCAGCAAAGCATCTGCTGCCATCGCATGCGCAGGTCATGAAAGTGGGTTCTGCATAGAACACCGGTGAACTTTGAGGAGTTCAACGGAACGCTGGTTGTGTGCAATACAACGCTCAGTAACCAGCGGCCAAGGCTTTGGCTCCAGATTCGGTTCAGCAGCATTGAACCCCTCTAATTTTTCTTGTTTAAATTTTCTTTAAATTATAGCAACCAGCGCTATACTTTATTTCGTTCTCAAAATAATGATCACTGTTGTTTTTCCAAAGTTGTGCTACTTCGGGGGCAAATTCGCGTAATTCATTTCATTGCTCTTTAAAACTTTCCCACAATAACAGGCCTCTTTCGAAAGTTATTTTCTACCTGTAATTCCAATTCAGGCTCACTGACATGCATTTAAGTGGGAACGTATGTAGCTCTAAAGAGTATTTTGTGCAGGAATGCGCACACAATGTTTAGCGATCTATCCACGACGCAAGAGATTAATTTTACTGCTGTGCAACTGAGTAAACGTACATTCGTTCTACATGTTATGGCCCGCACAGATCAGCTCGGATTGCGCTCGGAAGACTGAATAAATTCAAGGTCGTTAAAAGTGCGACAACGACAATTAAAAATCGGCGTCATGTAGGGCACTCACAGTTCGGATGTAGCATCCTGACCAGGACTGATATATACCACACATGATATCGCTCGCCCGTGAAAGTCGTCGTCGCTTGCGACAAGCACAAGAACAAGTGCCAGACTCGTATACGGGCCGAATTCTGTCGACGATAGCACGGACTCACGAATGCCGCGATTGCATTTCCCGGCTATGCTCTCTACACTGATATCGCCCTGAAGAAGGGGGGGGGGGGGGGGGGGGGGGGGCGTACAGGTGCACCGACAATTCGAGAAGGTATTGCGTAAACCATCAATCCAACGACTTCACATTGAATGCCACTGACTGTACAAAGCGGACGCTGAAAAAAAAAAAAAAAAGAAAAAAAAAGGGGCGATAACTGCGAGAAGATATTACTTCTCGGTACATTTATTTTTTTTTTCTTTTACTCAATGCCTACGTGAGAAGTGCACAGGCCAGTATATATATGCGTACGATTGCGCTTGCACAGGACCGTGAGTATCTAACACTGGTCTGGCTGTGCAGGCGCTTGGCGAGCTTCCCAAAGGTCGCGAAGGCAATAGTGGTGATGCAGCCTCTAGCCCTCAGAATATCGAAAAAGACTGTGTCTAAAAATGCGACTGAAGAGTAATGTGAACTGGGAAGACAATAATGAGATGCTCGAGTCTTCTGCAAGACGGAACAGCTGTAAGACAACTACAAGATCTGCAAGGTTGTGATGGTGGTAGTGATGGTGTGTAGGTGATGGTGATGGAGTGATGCGACGGTGGTGGTGATTATGGTGGTGGCGGTGGTAGTGGCGATGGCAGTTGGCAAGATGAAGCGCAGAGTGTGATGAGGTGTCGCGCAGTATGTGGTGTCTGGGTGTGCTTCGGCATAGTAGGGTGTGATCTGGTGTGTGTTGTGGTGCGGATCAGTGTGCTGTGTGACCATCTGTATCGTTCATGCCTCACACAGCGATGCGCATACGAACGAACGTGTGACCCAGAGGCGGCAAATGCACAGCAATGAAGCCGGACAGAAGGCTGACGACAGTGTTCTGCAAACCCGACAAACCTGGTAACCCTTTTTTGCTGAGCAGAACGTGCCGAAGGTGAACGAAACATTTTTGCCGCTGCTAAAAGTGACAGGCAGTTTCTGTTCTTCACAGTAGGGTATGGTGTATACGGCACACCACATCCATCTTTGAAGGAGGTCCAACATGTGCCAAAGCTCCCGTTGTATCAGCGTGAGGTTGCGAGATCACGGAAACAAAATAAAAATGAACCGAAAACCTCGACTTGTACTCACACACCATGTGAGCCATCGTGAGTGCTAGCGCTCCCCGAGGTTCACACAGACCGCTGCTATCTGGAGTAACTGCAATCAGAGGGGCAGTGGAGATCATCAGGGTTCCCGTCTATCCAGAGAAGAGAGCACATATATGCTTCCACCGTACTTCTGTTTCACGATCCAGATTTAAACCATTGTCCGCGCAAGATTAGATTTGATCCACTCAATAACCTTTCGCACTGCAAAAAGCTGCAACGTTGTAGAAGCTATACTTCAAAAGCCACCTGCAAATTAGAGGGTGAGGGAGGGTATCGAACTCTCAAACCGTTAACTCGCACAGGTCGGAATCTGGTGGGAACAACACGCGAATGGTTTTAGAGAGTTTTATCGCAAGAGCTAACGGACACCAATACCACTAGCTACCGAGGACGCATGCGCTGATTTCCCTCAAGGAAGAGGGGTCCAGATGCACGGGCCAGCACCTACCCGGTCGGTGCCGTCTTGGACGCTTTGAAACTCGTTTTTTCGACAAATAAATGCCCTTCAATACCACGACCTTCAAAAGATACTCCGACGTCCGCGTCAGAAGCCGTGCAGGTAAAAATTTATTGCTTTATGCATACCTGGTGTGCCAATAAATTATTGTTTTCTTTCATATTAAAGGAACCTGAACGTCACTCCGAGTCCTAAAATAAAAAAAACAAAAAAAAACAAATCAGGCTTCACTGTTTTCTGACGAGCGCCCCTGGTGCCACAGTGATGAAGCTTGAGGTAGCAAATGCGACACCTGCTTCCAGTTTCGGAGTCAATAAGTTGTTATCTGTGATCAGAACGCATATCGATGCCCACTATGGACGCAGAACGCCCCCTGGCTTTGGCGTTTGGCAGCCGAATCCAAGCCACGTCGGCCACAATCCGGTGGAGTCGAAGTGCGAAATTACCCGTGTGCAGTGCGATGCCAGTGAAAGTTAAATAGCCCCGGCCTGGATGTATAAAAAAGCTTGGAGAGAGGACACAAGCTATTAATCTGTTTGTAATACGACCGGAAAAAGAAAACGAGATACCGCGGCTGCTGAGGTAATACAAATTACCACACCATATGGCAACGCATATCGGGTAGTGTACGGGAGGACTTACGGGAGAATTAACACATGAGGCAAAAAACGAAGCTGCAGGGACGTAGCAGGAAACGCGTACGCAACGACAGAAGCGCCGGCCTTCAGCTCGGCGTGTCCGTCCGCGGTTAACAGACGGTGTCGACACCCTCGGCGACAATGCATATTTTTAGCCCATTCTTACAAAGTACCCGCGACCAAGTATGCGACAACGACGCGACGTTTTCCCCGTCCAGTCGCGGTTTGGCGACAACTGTCGGCAAACGATCTGTCCGCGTTCGCGACCAGCTCGGCTACAATGAATGCATCTAGAGTACGCAATAACGACGTGCCTTCGCGTTGTTCTCTTTTTCTTGGGGAGCTCCACTAAACAGACGCAGAGAAGCGGACGCCTACGGCGGTTTTACACAGGGGTACACTTTCTCGCAACTTCTTTTTTTCCTCCGTATAACCGCTGTCGAAGGGAACTGTTGCCCGCACTTGGCGTGCCGCCCCTTTTTCGAAGGAATTCAGCCACCATTTGTATAAACAACAGGAGAGGAAATGGAGGAGGAATGGAGTTCGCCAGATAACTGCAAGACGGTTGCTTGAACTCGCAGGCCCTTGGAGGAACAGGCAAAGGGAGGCGAAGGGCGCCACGGTGGCATTCGCAAGTACTATATATACTATTCAACGACGCGACGAGCCTGCCAGCGTTGGTGAGGGAGCGAGAACGGACCGCGCAGGGCAGAACCCGAGAACCTAAACGCTCCTCCTCTCCTCCCCCCCCCCCCCCCCCCCCCCCCGCCTCCGCTCACCCTCTCCGAAACAGTGCAACAGTCAGCCCTTGCCTCCCTCTCCTCCACTTCCTTCATTCCTCTCAAAAACCCCTGCAGACTCCCGTTCTCTTCGGCGCAACCCGTAATCGGCGGCAATTAGCGTCGTGAACACAACCCTTTCGGTGCCGACTGTGCGAGCAACGCGAGCAAGGGAACCCGCTCCCGATCCTTCTCCCCCGCCCTCTGTACCTCTCCACGCAGTGCTCGCGCCTCGGATTCTCTCCATTCCTCTTAGGAGGTGGTTTCTAGTCGTCCTCGCCAAGCGTTTAGATTCGTAATCCGTTCCTTCTCTGACCCCGCCAGCATAGCTCTGCCCGGCCTCGCCTCTGAAGCGCCCAAGCTTCCTTCTGCGTACTCTCTCTCCCTCCCATCTCCGCTTTTCTGTCTTCACTCGTACCTTTTCTGTAATCGGAGGTCCACGTCTTTAACCGAGCTCGATGGCTCGCTCTGCGCGTCACCAGAGGCGAAGGCAACGATGAATTCTCACCAGCGTCCTGTGCGCGGCTTGGCTTAGCTGAACTGCATGGCAGTCTTCCGTTGATTCCTCTGTTTTAGGGCGAAAGCTTTTATAGCTGGAGTGTGGACAGGATTTGTACGTCTGCGGATGGTGTCACAGCGCAAATGTCGAGAAATAAATTGATTGATGATTAAATAATAGCTGTGTGAGGTAGAGGTCATATGTTTGTGTGCAAAGTTTTGTTCATGTTACCTATATATAAGTCATATAAGTCAATTAGACGTCAAAATATCCAAGGACGTCGATATAGGTGCAGACGTCAAAAAAACCACGGACGTCGAAATTGTGCAAAAAAAAAAAAGTGGGGAAAGAAGGAAAAAAGCTACAAAAGAGAGTAGTCGCAGGAAATGCTTTTCGCCTTATCGTACTTAGGAGAGATTTAAGTGCCTGGGCCGTGCGCTGACCCAAATTTCTGTATGCTCTTCCCAAGTATACACGCATGATCATGAGCACACATCCGACGATTCACCGCGGATCGTCCGCCACTCGTTTTAGCGACGCCGCATACGCAGCTACTTCTATCCAACAAAACTATATGTCTATCCAGCCAAATAAATAAACACGTATTGAACAACTGCTACTTGTTCTCATTACAAGGCTCCCCAGCTATTAAAGCCGATGTTCTTGAGTGGCAAACGGTGTATTTCGAAAACTGCCCTACATACACGGATGCTAGGTTTATTGTTTGTTTAATTTATTACATTTGTAACAAAATACAGTTTTGCCGCGGGACCGGAGCTAAAGGTGACATGCAAGTTACCTGACAGGGCCGTCAGCAACACAGTTAATACGTGCCAAACAATTCAACTTCTGTTCTAATCCCGAACACCGACCTCACCTCGCGGAAGATATATGGAAAAGGAGGACAATTTTCAAATCAATTTTCCCCTTTTCTTCTTCCTTCGCTTTCCTTCAGCGGAACTTACTCAACGCACTGAAAATAGGTTTCGTCGCTTATATATATATATATATATATATATATATATATATATATATATATATATATATATATATATGTATATATACGCCTGACAAGCGGAGAGCCGGGCCGATGCCTGGAGAGGTCTCCGTTCCCTGCTGTTCGCGGCAACTCCTTTGCGCAACAAGCGATACTCAGCGGTGGACAATTCTGCGGAACTTGCCGCTGAGAAGTTTTCACCGAATAGCCAGGTCTGTGAGCGCCCAGAATCTTCTGCTGCCAAGTTTTAGGCGAATTTACAATACTGGATCCCCGTTCGTCCGCATGACCAAACCAAATACGTTTCCGCTCTACCTTTCGTTTTCTTATGAGAGAACGAAGGGGCAGGTGACGCAGTACACTGCTAGCTGAGAACGGGTGTTGCGGAACTAAGTGCACCATTTTAGCCTTCGGGCGAAGGGCTATACTCCCTGGGAAGTGAAACTGTGCTGGAGATCCTTTTGCAGTTATAGTCGTCAGAGGAGTAATAGCTTCTCTTATACGGGTTCATATTTCTGCCAGCGCACATATTGAACAAAGGAGCTAATTTACCTCTGTTAGAAGCTTTCACTACTTTTAGACTGAAGCTCATACCACAAGGTAATAAACGTAATCATATCCCGAACCTAATCATGGAACGAAAAATGATAGGGGTAACATTAAGAGATAGGAAGCGTGCAGAGTGGGTCAGAGAAATAACTCAAGTTACTGACATTCTATTGGAAATCAAGACGAAGAAATGGGCATGGGCAGGTCACGTAGTGCGAAGAGAGGACAACCGATGGTCGCTTAAGGTAACAAATTGGATTCCAAGGGAAGGAAAGCGCAGCAGGGGCCGGCATAAAATTAGGTGGGCGGATGAGGTTAAGAAGTTCGCAGGGGTCAAGTGGATGCAGCTAGCACAGAACCGGGTTAATTGAAGAACTATGGGAGAGGCCTTCGCTCTGCAATGGGTATAGTCAGGCTGCTGCTGCTGCTGATGATGATATCATGAAAGAGTCATGAAAGTGTCATGAACAGTCATGAACTAGTACGTACCGTAGATTGCAACAGCTCCAGCGCAATCTTCTCGAATCAGAACCTTGCCGACCGGTGTCCGGGCGAAAATTGGAAGGACCACTCCAGGGGTGGGCGAACGCTACACTATAGTGTTTTAAACTAGCGAGCTGCCTGGAAGCGATCGCCGCGCCCCCTTGCAGACAAAAGAAGGCCAAGCGGGCGCGGCTACCCACGTCGCATCGACGAGAACTTCGCGGCGTCAGAATAGCGTATGAACACTAAAAACGTACACTGGGCTAAAACATAACTGAGAATGATCCATGTACGGATATGCGGGCGAAGCGCGCTCACATCTGCGCTTCCACTAATTTTAGGGTACCTTAGAAAACAAACAGGAATACTTCAGATAGGCAGACAGAGTGAGTGAGAGTGGTTGCAGAGTGAAGAAGTGACGGCAGTCCAGGACGAAAGGAAAACGCGCTGGGACTGCTCGGAGGAGGGAACGTTTCCTTGTCGATTGTCCTCGCCTCGCTCCTAGAGTGAGGCGTCGCTCTCATATTCGACTAATTTCTCCGCCTCTTCCTCTACCTCCGCATCTCTACACGTCCCCATCACTCTTTCAATTCGCCTTCTCCTTCGACAACACCTCCTTGTTCCTTCCTTCAAAGGAGGGGCGGCGTCTGAAGTCCGCTCTCTATAAAAGCACGAAGCAACGAAGCGCGCGAGGAAGGCGGCATTCTGTGATGGATCAGGAATGAGGCACTTGTAGGCCTATCGATTACACTTTTCGGACGACACGCAGCCAGATTAATTGGCGGGGGCAGCGAGGACCCCCCAAAAAAAAAATTGAAAAGGGAACTGCGAGGAGGGGTGTAGTAGTTTCAGGCGGGCGCAGTCCGAAATGCGAAAGAGCAGTGCGAGCGCGTCGTTTCGTTTGCGTCACTCCCCCCTCCTCGAGGTGATTACTGACAAGCTGCATCATCCCTCTACCTCCAGCGAAGCACACCCAATGACGAGCGAGAGGCGAGGGAAAACACGCACGCAGACATTTCAACCAAATGCGGAGACAAAAAGAGTAGAAAGGCAGCCAACAAACGTTGAGTCCAGCGAAAGCACGCACACCTATTCCAGGGTTGCCCTTTCTCCTATTTTTCTTCTTCGGCCCGAGGGAACGACTCCCAGTTTATTTGTTTTGTGCGCGGCCTGTCAACTTATCGCGGAGAGTGTTTGGTTGATTCGCGAGTTTTTAAGCTTGTTGCTTCTCGCACGCCGCTCTTGCTTGCGAAAGGAAGGGCGCGCTATCGAACGGAGAGATATTCGCTAACTTACACGCACTACGACGTCAGAGAGAAGACGGCGCGAGCGAGTGAGAGAAAGAAGTGAGAAAGAGTAGAAAACGCCGCCTCTCGCTCTTTTTGAATCAAAACAGTCCGACCAAGGGGCCCGCACGGGACAGCGAGAAAAAAAAAAAAATGAGGAAAAAGAAAGCATATAACTAACGAAGAAGGGAAAGTCAAGACTCCGAGGTCTGTGAACTGCGCTCTCTCTAACCGCGCCGACTGAGTGTACAGCCGCAAAGGGACTCTGCCGTTCTGTCTGTCCGCGGCATTTTCAGTGAACTGATGACAAAAACAAAAAAAGGCAGACCGGGCGATCCGGAGTTGTAGCCAGAGGATTCGGGGTGCGCGGCGGGTCAAATTTAATGCGCCACTTGAATATGAGTAATAACTTTAATTGCGATCTAACAGCCGCGGCGGCGGCCAGAGACGTCAAGATGGGGGGGGGGGGGGGGGGGGGGGGGGACTGTTTTATTTCTTTTTTAGTTCCTCAATCTGGGGGCCGGTCGACGCGGCGGCGTTTCGAGAGTGCGCAAAAGTGACCGAACCGCGCTGCAAGAGCTGCAGATTGTTGGGAGAGGGGGCAGTCAGCAGAGTAGTATATACGAAACGGATCCTGGACCGTACAAGATCGTTTCGACTTCTGGGCTCGCATCCCCCCTCCTCCTCCTCTCGTTCCCTTCACATCGTCTCCGTTTCCAACCGGCGCGAGCAAGGAGAGCGTTTGTATGACTGAAGATGCGCATGATTACGATTCACGAGTGGTCCTCCTCCCCATCTCGGATTGCTTAGATTACCCGTGCATGCATGCCGACTCGCTATTTGGTGGTCCGCGCCCCGATGGCGGAGGAAAAGGGGATCGAGTAAAAGAGGTGGTGCCTGCGAGGCCGCCGGTACGAGGCATGACGGAGAGGTTTGGGCCGGTAAGGGTATACCCATAAGTAACCCGAGGCACGACGCACGTTCTACTTGTTCGCTGTTTTTTTCGTCGATTGCAAATGACACTCGTTTGCCTCTTTCGTGATTTATTTCGTGGAGCATGTGCAATCGCTGCGTGACTGGGAGCTTCGATAACGAATGCCTAATTCATCCGATGAACAGACAACCAACGCACGAAATGATCAACGGTACACTTCACTACACAGTGGAAGAAGTTATAGCTTGGCGAGTGGAGTGTATACAACTGGACACAACAATTTTGAAGCAACTTGCAGGACGTCATTTCCGCTAAATCTGTATGAGCACCACCTTTGAAGAGCCGAATAAGAAACTTCGTTTGGCCTCGCTCCTCATATATATACATAGTTACGAGTGTTCGGTTGCTTGTTTGTTTTTGTTTATTCTAGCTTCTTCACCTTCCCTCACTCCGCTTCACGAAGATTTACACTGTGGGTGATCCTTCCCTGCACTGTTTTTCAGCGAAAGCTGTAACGAATGCTGCCTCCCGTTTATTTTTTTTGCACTGCTATGGAAAGGACGCAGAGAAAGGGTGAAAATCAGTTAACGTGTTGTGTTTCCCGCCTCAGCAGCACACACTATACAAGCAACACGGCCGCCGTGATATCGCCCTCGACTGTCAAGATAAGAGGAATTTAGCTGAGCGCACCTGGCTGCCAGCTGTCATTGCAAAAAGGCCCGCAACTTGGCTCCACTATCTCACACGGCTACGCAGGACTCCTACCGACTGAAGAAAGTCCTGTGTATGTGAGGTTCGAAAGTTTGTTTGTTTTGTTTTTGTGGGGTTTACCGTCCCAAAGCGACTCAGGCTGCGAGAGACGCCGTAGTGGAGGACTCCAGAAATTTCGACCACCTGGGGTTCTTTAACGTGCACTGACAACGCACAGCACACGGGCGCCTGGCTTTTCGCTGTCACCGAAAGGCGGCCGCTGAGGCCGGGATTCGATCCCGCATCCTTAGGAACAGTAGTCGAGCGCCGTAACCACTGCGCCACCCCGGCGGGGGAGGTTCGAAAGTATACGTCGTGTCGCCGTTAAACAATCCGGATCAAGCTTTTCACGGTAGGGAATTCGGGCGAGGAGACAAGTATGTCCTGGTCAATGGGAGTGTGTCATTCATTCGTTCATTCATTCATTCATTCTCTTTTAAGGTAACGGAGACTTGGGGCGTGTTTGTCAGATGCTGTCAACGCGGTGACAGTCATGTGGTGGATAATGCCACCTGCTTCTTTCTCCTCTACATTTCCCATTCCTTTCCGTTCTCCCCTCCAAATATGCGGAGATAAGGCTTCGACTCACGTGGAACGAGTTTGTTTCATTCCTTATTTTTCACCGAGAGTACTCGCTGCTACAATCATCCCCACCCCCACAGTGCGACCTCTCTAAACATTTTTCCCTCCCTTCCCATTGCGGCCCATATCCGTTATCTTCTTTTTTTACCAGTAAACAAGGACACGAACACTCCAACGCGCTCGCCTATGTCCATGCTAGCGCAAGGGCTTGCCAGCGAAAGAAGACATCGCGGACCGATTTCATTTTCCAACGTCTGACGTCAGCCGGACGTGATCGCATTTGTTGGTCGCTTTAAGTAGACTGCAAAAGTTGGCGAATGTTTCAATAAAGTTTTTTTTTTCTTCTTCGAAATAGAGTCCAATACACCTAAACGGAAATAGAAAAACCTCGCACCGCACGCGTTAAAGAGTGACTCCCTCACTATACACTCGCGCTGCGCCTCACCGTCTCCATCTACATTCATTCGCGCACAAGTCAGCTTCAAAGTAAGACAACGCAGGCAATTTTATGTGCAAGCCAAATTCGAGCGTGCGGCCGGATCCGCTGTGGCAGCGGCGCCGAGCCTCTGACACTAATAACTTTTCCAACTGTTGTACGTCGTTGCTATGGGATAGAGATGGGGTAGAACTCAAAGCCTGCAGTCCTCCGGATCCTTCGGTTACTCCCCAATTTTGGAGGCAAATGTCAGTCCGCTTAAGCCGATTGATGAGCTATGCAAAAAGGAAAGATGTATTGATGTGCTAGTTATTAAAGCACAGTCGCCCTTAGTTTATATTCCTGGCTTTGGTTCAGTCGGAAAAATAGGGGGGGGGGGGGGGGGGGGGGGGCTTATTGTTGTGTATGGTCCGTTACAATGCGCTCTCACGTAAGGCTGGACCAGCTGGTTGAAATCAATGCGACGATCTCGCATATCCGCCTATATAACCCACATCTTATTATCAGTATTGATGCGCCCCGCCGGGGTGGCGCAGTGGTTACGGCGCTCGACTACTGCTCCCAAGGACGCGGGATCGAATCCCAGCCTCGGCGGCCACTTTTTGATGGAGGCGAAAAGCAAGGCGCCCGTGTGCTGTGCGATGTCAGTGCATGTTGAAGAACCCCAGGTGGTCGAAATTTCCGGAGTCCTTCACTACGGCGTCTCTCATAGCCTGAGTCGCTTTGGGACGTTAAACCCCACAAACCAACCAGTATTGTTGCTAATATATAAAACATGAAAAACACGTTGTTTTAAGTACACGAGTTACAGGCTACGGAATTTTTTTTTTTTTAATGCTTAAATTAATGTTCTACTGGGGCACACAGCAACAGCTTGAAGTGCACTATAATCACTCAAGGCTGGGCGCATGTGAAAGGGTTCGGTGCGTCACAGATGGATATAAAATGAAAAATAAAAATTATATAACGAACGGAAACTAGTCCAGGTCGCGCACCTTATCTCGAGCTTTGTACAGTGCTTATAAACTTATCGTAGCTACCGCCTAAGCGAACTCCGCCAAACGCGACCATATGCGCAGGAAGGGACTTTCGAGTGGACACCGCACAAAGCCGATAACAGTTCGCTGGTTCCGAGTGCGTGCTACCGTTAGCGTGCGTGTGAGCCCGCCCGGTCGACACTATATAGACGAGACGCTTCTCTTCCGCGCGTGCCGTTATTAATTCCGAGTGCTATATATATGCGAACGCCGACGACAAGCGGTCAGGTAAAATGTCTGTTATATCAAGCGCCGGTTCAAGAGCGACCGGCCAAAGAGCAAATGGTCGTAGTGGGATAACTCCAGCGGCCACCTGTGCAATACTGATAAGTGAGCTTTTTTTAATCCGAAGGCCTTTAATGGCTCATGCTGTCGTAGACAAAACGTGTCCCGCTTTTGCGGCGGCTCAGGATTGGCCGGGGCGGGGTGACGTCATAGAGGTCTCGACCAATCACAGAGCACCACCACAGTACGCGCGAATGCTTGCCTTATAATACCAATCAATGATCAATTATAAATTAATGATCACTTAAGAAATAGTTAAGATTAGCGGCTAATTAGGCAATTCGTTAATTGCTAATAATGCCTAGTCAATTAGTTAGGTAGTTGATTAATTATTTACCTACTTCATGATTAGTTGATTAATTACTAAATAATTGAATTAATTATTTATTTACTTATTAGTGCCAGTTGCGTAGCAGAATGCGGCACTCAGGCTTTCGCCTTTCACTACTTTAGCCGCTAAAGTGACTCGTAATTTTTTTTCTTTTGTCTTTACTGTGGAGTGAAAATAAAAGAGCACGCACATAAAAAAAACCGCGCTCTGACGCCTCTTTCTGAAGAATTGCAATGATTTTCGGTGGTGTCAAGGCAAACCTTCGCAAACGTTTGACAAACGCCATACATTGGATTACAACACGTCCGGTGAACTATTGATGATGATTTGATGAAAATGGCGTGCGAACACCTGAGCCGAATAACTAATTTTTTTTTTTTTTTTTTTTCAAATCATTTTTTCACAGACAAGCCGAACCTGTTACAAAAAGAAGGCAGGCAACATTGGGGATCCCCACTGCGGGTCTATGCAGCTGTCGCACCTCCCAAACCACTAAACCACCGCCGCTGACAAATGTTTGATGCATCTTCGTATATCGCGGGTGCATTAAAAATCCACGGAATAATTTCCGATTTAGCAACCGAAGTTTTGGCCTCGTCTCGTGTGCTGCACCGAAAAAAAGAAGAAAAAAAAAGGAAAAATAAACCAGATCGATAGCAGAAGTGAAGGTTAGCTCCTCTGCGAAAGGCGATATCTCCGCGGTGATGCAACGAGAGCTTCGCTTCCGAAACAAAAATCGCGGAGCAGAATCGTGCTCACCAGGCATCTGTCCCACCACTACGAGCCTCCGCCAGTGATTCACGGATTGCCTCTCGGCTACCGCTATAGTGTCGCCGCGTATCTGTACGCCTGAATGAGGAAGTCGCCGCTCATCGTTTTGGACAAGAGGTATGCTCGATATGCTCTCTCTCGCCAAACAAAAACAGCGACCCGAATTTTTCTACGAATCACGCACGCAAACACATGTATGCACACCCGCACCAACGCTCACACGAGCACACAGCTTTTTGGTCTGCAATTTTTCGACCAGTAGACCTAAATTTACAGCGTCATCGAGCACGACAACGCGGCCACCAGGTTCGTACACAAATTACAACGCGGTAACAACGTTCGCTATGCTGTTTAATCGAAGTAAATAAGAAAGAAGATGCCACGCCCGAACGGCCTATACGGCACAACTGGATTGCAAAAAACAGGAGCGACAAACGCAGAACGCGCATAGTACCAATAGGGGATATGAATACAGTGCGCATTGTATATCGTATGTGTTCTTCATCCTGCCGCACCCATCCCTCCCCTTCCCTGTTTTTTTTTTGTTTTGTTTTGTTTGTTTTTTGAGCAAGAAGTCTCAGCTTCAGTGCAAAAGCTGTCTACTGGACGGCAAAAACAATTTAATCACGGATCCGCCGCTGGTAATTCGCTAGGCCTCATAAAAGCCCATAACGACAGGCTTCAAAAATAAACATGGCAGCAGTTTCACAGGAAGCATGTACTCGCCTGCCAATCTTGATTGTCAGGCTTCATCAAGAAAGGGAGGGTGAGGAGAGAGAGATCCGATGCTTTCTGCGACTAGGGCAACAGTATCACAATATCGTTGATTTGTAAACCCTTGCATTAGTGTGAAAATTAACTTTTAGCTTCGATTAAACAAGAAACGAAGCAAATATCATTATAACCCGCGTGTTTCCTTCATTACTTTGTTTTTTGAGTGTTTTCATCACTTTGTTCGTCGCGCAGTTGCCCCCTTTTAGATGCATGTTTTTCATTCCGCATTATCACTTGTGTCCTGTTATTTTCTTCATTTTTATGTATTTTATCACTGGCGTTCCCAGCAAGATTACTTGTCATCTCTCCCCCTGCAATAATGCCTTCGGGCGCTGCAGGAACTTGTAATAAATAAATAAATAAACCCGTTTGCAGCTCGAGATCCGGCTGCAAGGGGAAACGGTACCCGAAAAGACAACCGTGAGGATCCTGGGGATGTGGCGCCAATCGAATCAAAGGTGTCAACACACACTTAATCTGCTCAAGACCTCGACCCGGCAGGTCGCCCGAATGATAGCACGGTTGACCAGCAAAAAGATGGGGATGAAAGAGCCCGACACACTCAAACTTGTCCGGAGCCTCGTTATTAGCAGAGTAGCGTACCCTACTTCAATATGACCGAACGAGAGGAAGACAGAGCGGACGCCATCATCAAAATGGCTGTCAAGACCGCACTCAAGCTCCCCAAGAACACACCGAACCACAAGCTAGCAGCTCTGGGTCTGCACAATACAATACAAGAATTAGCAGAAGCCCAAATCAAGTCACAGCTAAACAGACTTCTACAAACGAGGACGGGAAGACGGGTGTTGGAAAGACTGGGATATAGCACACACCTGCAGGTTTATAACAAGACAATAGAGGTATCGCGGGAAGTCAGAAATTGGTACCGAGTTCGGCCCATACCAAGAAACATGGGCCCCCGCCTACACCCGGGAAGGAGGCAGGCAAGAGCAGAGTATTATGAAAAAACATTCGATCAACAAGATACGTCAAGGTTCACCGACGCAGCCTTATACGAAACCAACGCAAAGAGGGCGATAGCCACAGTCACAGACTGCGAAGGCCGGGAGGTAGTTAGCGCCTCGATCCAAAACTGTACAGTCACGGAGGCAGAGGAAGTGGCTATCGCACTGGCCATTAGGCAAGGAAGAGAAACGGGAGAGAGTCTGACGATACTGTCAGTCTCAATCCGCGTGCAGAAATTTTCAACGAGGTAAATTATCTAAGGTAGCGCACCAAATCCTTTCTTCCACAAGCGAGCCAACAAAACAATACACTCAAACACTAGTGTGGATTCCGGAGCATGCAGGGATCACGGGGAATTTGTACGCAGACAGGGTAGCACGAGGACATGCAACCTACCGCGCGCCCAACAGTCTCGCGACAGAGGACCTGATTCCGCTTGACCCTGACTACACCACAATACTACAACACTACAGAGGCTTGCGGAAAGTATATCTGGAGCCGCATAAAAAGCTCAGCAACGAGGAGGCCATAGATTTGAGGCGGCTACAGACGGGCACCTTCATTAATTTACACATATTACACATGATGCATCCCACGACATTCAGAGACGAGTGCCCGTGGTGCGGGAAGACCCCTACCCTGTACCACATAACATGGGAATGCAGCTCACATCAACTACAAAAAATTGAAAACCCAAATGAAAGACAGTGGGAGGCTTTGCTGGCCAGCTCTGACCCGGAGGCTCAGCTCCACCTGGTCACAAGAGCTCGCAAACTGGCGAAAGCCAGTGGTGCCCTGGACTGGGGGCGCCAACCGCTCGTCAGCCTCGGTTGAAGAGGCGAAGAAAAAGATCCCGAGCAGTTAATAAAGTTCACTCACTTGAACAACGGTAAATGGAGTGATCAATTCCTCCTACGTCACGGTTTCCAGTCGTTTCTCCTCCAATACACGCTCGTTTCACATTTCTGATGCTGCACGGGCGATAAAGGCATGCCGCGTGCACTGTATGTAAGCTAGTTAAAAACTAGTTAAAAGTGCGTCACTCGCGATGTGCCTGCGCTACTTCGTCATTGCACCCGCCACCGCTTCGGTGGTGGACGATGGCTGTTGTTGCGGCGCGCGTCTTTCTCTCCCTCTTCCTTTTCTTTCTTCTCTATTTTCTCTTCTGTCTGCACGAGGCAGCGGAGGTGCCCCGCCGGGGTGGTGCAGTGGTAAGACGCCCGACTACCGTGCCAGAGTACCCGGGTTCGATCCCGACCGCGGCGGCTGCGTTTCGATGGAGGCGAAACGAAGAGGCATCCGTGTACTGTGCGATGTCAGCGCACGTTAAAGATCCCCAGGGGGTTGAAATTAATCCGCAGCCCTCCACCACAGCTCCTCTTTCTCTCTTTACAACTTCACTCCCACTTTCCTCCCTTCCCTTACTGCGTGGTTCAGGTGTTCACTAAAAGAAGTGCGACGGATACTGCGCCTTTCTTTTCATGTGAACCAATTATTATTATTATTGACGACCGCTGCGGCTCGGGCTCGGTGGACCAGGGCCTTCTGGCTTGCCAGGTCGGAGCAGCCGAGCAGGGCTGCCTCGACACGGGCATTTTTCTGAGCGGTCGACGTTGACCGAGTAACCGACTCTCCAACGTATACGCACTCGAGTTATGCTGTGCGTGCACTTTCCAGATGCTCGCGGCGAAAGAGCTTTGATATCCCCTTAGAATTTCCGGTACCACCTTGCGCCACGTTTCTTCTTTGGTTTCTTTGTATTTTGTTTGTTTTTTTCACTTGCAGTGTTCCTGATTACTGCTATCATATCCACGTGCTTTGAGAAATAGGGCGCAAAGGGTGTCCTCGTTGGATGATTGCGGAACCCAGTTTTAGCGGTCGATAAGGGATGGATACTCGTAAGCGCGTTTCAAGCGCTGTCCGCAGTTCACGAGGTGCACTCGAGTTAGTAAGCAACTGAAAAGCAAATAACTACGAGCGGCGCCCAGCAGCCTCAGCTGCCTGCATTTCGAACTATCAGTTTCCCGTTCTTGCTCTTGGTATCAGACACAAACAGCGATGTGGCCCCGCCGCGGTGGCGCAGTGGTTACGGCGCTCAGATGCTATACCCAATAGGACACATCGATCCCCCCCCACCTTCTCGCTTGAGAGCGCGTATGCGCATCGAAGTACCCTAGTGTCCAAGGAAGCGATCAAATCCCGGCCGCGGCGGTCGCTTTTCGATGGAGGCGAAAAGCAACGCGCACGTGTGCTGTGCGATGTCAGTGCACGTTAAAGAACCGCAGGCGGTCAAAATTTCATTCATAATAATAAATAATAATAATTGGTTCGCAGGAAGAGGAAGACGCAGTATCTGTGGACACCTGAACTGCGCCGCATGGAAAGGGATGATTGTTGGTTGGTTGGTTCATAGGAAGGGAAAGGCGCAGTATCTATCACACTTGCTCTGTGGACACCTCAACCGCGCCGTAAGGGAAGGGATGAAAATGGGAGTGAAAGTGGATAAAGAGAAAGGGAAGCCGTAGTGGAGGGCTGTGGAGTAATTACGACCACCTGGGGATATTTAACGTGCGCTGACATCGCACAGCACACGGACGCCACTTCGTTTCGCCTCCATCGAAGCGCAGCCGCCGTGGTCGGGTTCGAACGCGGGAACTCCGGCACAGTAGTCGGGCGTCTTACCACTGCACCACCCCGGCGGGGCGGAAAGGGAGGAACGTGAAACTGGAAACAGAGAAAGAGGAGCCGTAGTGGAGGGCTGCGGAGTAATGTCGTTTACCTGGGGATCTTCAACATCGCACAGCACACGGAGCACAGCCTAAGTAGCTTTGGGGCGTTAAACCCCATAAACCAAACCAAACAAAAAGTGAAAGCGCACCGCTAAAAATTGGCAAGCTTTTCATTCTGCGGAGGTTTGCACGGCCTGCTGATTAAACACCACCCACAAAACAGTGAACTCAGGTTCATAGGTGAGGACATACAAGATAAGTGTAAAAGCCCTTATCTGTCTAACCAGATAAACATTCAATGTAAATGCTCCCCACCAAACAACTCTCTTCTGGAATGACTCACTTCTTGTTTGGAACTGCGCCCGTCCCTAATACACCAAGCAGTAATTAAGCACGCACTTGCAGCTGAGTACTGACAAGCTAAGTTTGTGCTTATGTCCCCCAACACGCGCTGAAGGAGAAAAAAAAAAAAAGGGTTAGAGGCTGGGGTAAACAACCGGCTCACCAACTCTTTAGTAAAATAACAAACTGCCTGTAAGAGCGAACTACCCATTCCGACTGGTAAGCAGAATGGGCGCTTATCTTAGCAACACGCGCGTCAGGCAAGAGAGGGCAAGAAGAGGGAGGGGGGGGGGGGGTGAAGAGAGGTGCCGTTAGCTAGCGTGACGCAAGACGGAAGTCAACAGCTGACCGGCAGCCATCTTGGGTACGCGGCTGCAGAAATTGCGCTGACGCTTTTTACAGCGGAGTCGGCCGAACACGCGCTGCCAGCTCGCTCACACGTTCTGCTTGAAGGGTGAAAGTTTTTGTCGAGATAGGTGACGAGCACTCTCGCCTTCGTCGCCCTATCGCGCCCTGTTTATGTTTTGCCTTGCTTTCCGCCAGTCGCACGCAACCTCGCCGTTCCGTCCTCGGGACTACAATGGGTAGCGTTTATTTTATCGTTCTGAAAGCTGCGTATGTTACACTGCCAGTGCCGCTGAATGCGTTTGGAGGCAAACATGATGCAACTGTATTGCATTCATACTCATATCCACAAAGGGGGATTGGAGGGTATCTTGAAATCCAGTTCCTCCCTCTCATCTTCCGCTTGTTCTCTTGCCAATGGTATTTTAGCGATCCTCCCTCCCCCAACAACCGCCCCCCCCCCCCCCCCCCCTAAGCCGAAAGGAATTTGTCTGCACCTGCTTCCTTTGAAATCGGCAGCCATTACGCCCAGTGTTTGATAACTCGGGTTAATAATAATAATAATAATAATAATAATAATAATAATAATAATAATAATAATAATAATAATTGGTTCACAGGCAGGGAAAGGCTCCGTATCTGTCGCACTTGTTTATGTGGACACCTGAACCGCGCTGTAAGGGAAGGGAAGAAAGAGTGAAAGTGAAAAGAGAGAAGGAGGAGTCGTAGTGGAGGGCTACGGAGTAATTTCGACCACCTGGGGATCTTTAACGTGCGTTGACATCGCACAGCACACGGACGCCTCTTCGTTTCGCCTCCAACGAAACGCAGCCGCCGCGATCGGGATCGAACCCGGTTACTCCGGCACAGTAGTCGGGCACCTTACCACTGCACCACCGCGGCGGGGCCATTGCTATTTTGATAATGTGCAAAATTATTACAAAACTAGCCTATTCTTTTCCAAATTTCCAAAGGGGGATTTATAGTAGCAGTCACCATTGGTTAGCTTCTGAGCTAAGTGCCGAACGTCGCAAATTTAGCCCTCAATTTTCAGCATGTCGGATGCCGCGATGGTGAAACAAGGCCACTTGTGGACCGGCACCACCGATGTGTACTCAGCACCGATGACGTGATCTATGCAACCGTCGCTTACACTCCTCGTAAAGCTTCGCTCCAGAGTCACTATTTCTCTCTAAATATTCAGAACATTGGGCCCTTATCAGGGAGTCTTAACCATAGTAAAGGCGCATCTACATGTGTTTACATGCACCGGAACAGCCTGATGACATGTGCATCGTATGTCTACGCTTGTACGCCTGCACTATACTAAAATTGGAGAACTCGATAGCATATCAGAGGGGTACCAGTGTTAACATGCACTGTAGCAGCCAGGTACCACAGCGCGTTCATATCTGATATCCGGCTGCTCCTGTCGACACGGTATGAAACAGCACTGAAAAAGTACTCCCCTGATGGGGCTGGTACAGGTAGGTCACCACCGCTTCCGGCGGGGGCTAGCCTGCCACAGAATTTTTATCTGTAGAAGGCCGTCTTTGCACCCGCCACCGTTTCGGTGGTGGACGACGGCTGTTGTTGCGGCGCGCGTCTTTCTCTCCCTCTTCCTTTTCTTTCTTCTATATTTTCTCTTCTGTCTGCACGAGGCAGCGGAGGTGGCTCAGTTACAGAGACAGTAGCAGGCACGTGCATTTTCTTTTCCTTCTTCCTACAGCCACAACAACGGCAACAACCTGTGTCCATCTACGCTAGTATACGCGTCGACTATGGTAAAGTTGGAAAGCTTTAGCACAGCAGAGGAGCGCGAGCAATTACATGCACCAGAGCATCCAGGCGCCCCCGCGCATTCACAGCTGACATCCGGCTGCTCCGGCTTCAAGATGCTGAAATTGGAGAGATGTGTAGCATAGCGTAGAGTACCAGCTGGGGTGGCGCAGTGGTTACGGCGCTCGACTACTGTTCCCAAGGATGCGGGATCGAATCCCGGCCTCGGCGGCCGCTTTTCGATGGCGGCGAAAAGCAAGGCACCCGTGTGCTGTGCGATGTCAGTGCACGTTAAAGAACCCCGGGTGGTCGAAATCTCCGAAGCCCTCAACTACGGCGTCTCTCATAGCCTAAGTCGCTTTGGGACGTTATAAACCCCACAAACCAAACGAAGTAATAACATGCACCGAAAAAGCCGGATGCCAATTGTACATTCCCAGCGGCCATCTGGCTGCTCCTATGTGCGTCTATGCCTGACGCCTCCACTATGCTAAAATTTTGGAGAACGGTGTCATAGCCGAGGAGTACCAATATTAACATGCATCGATGAGGGCGCCAGGCTGCAGTGTCCAAAATCCCGGCCGCGGCGGCCGAGGCGAAAAGCAAGGCACCCATGCGCTGTGCGATGTCAGTTCACGTTAAACAACCCCGGGAGGTAGAAATTTCCGGAGCCCTCCACTGAAGCGTGTCTCATAGCCTGAGTCGCTTTGGATGTTAAACACCAGAAACCAAACCATTTCCGAGCAGTTTGTTCTGGTATCGCAACACGATTCCCTACGACCGTCAGCAATTGTTGCAGGCCCCAGCTAACGGGAACACAGTCAGCTTTCCTTCAAATCGTCCAAGAAGGCGGATTACGGAACCAAACGCACAAATAAAACTCTTATCGCGTTCAGCCGGGGCCGCGCAAACATCCCGGTGCAAGCTCGACGTTCGTTCAAGGTGTGTCATAACAAAAGCCCCGCATCCTCAAAACGCGAACGTTCAAGTTGCGACTACAATGGATTTTTTTTGGGCGATTTCCAAGCGACATCGAGAAGTTGGCGCGTTTTTATTTGTTTGCACGGGCGATAGCCGATGTGTTGATCACATCTCTTCTTTTTTTCCAAGGCCGTTTCTGCCTCCACTTCAACATGTTTCCATTACAGGCTCGAAGAGACAGGAAAGATATCGAAGTCTGCACGCAACTATCCCTTTCCCTTGCCACCCTCCTTCGCCGTTGTGGCTTCCGGTGTAAAAACGCCGCCTCGTCCCTGGAGTGTTATTTTTGGTGAAGAATGCCCGGCCGTTTGCTCTAGGAGAGATTCGAGCCCCACTTACCTCAGTTTATGTTATTATTAAGCCTTGAAGATATCGTTTGGAGCGTTGGATAAGATAGAGGGCGCGCGCTCCTCCGTTGTCTTGTGGGTTCGAGCTTGCAAGGACACTAGAAATAGTGTGGAAAAAGCCGAGAATTTCCGGTCATGGCTGTAGCTATTGTTCTGACAGCTGTGAACTGACCATATCACGCGATTTACGCTAAACCGAGTGCTAATTTAAACCACAGTCGGGCATTAAACGGTTTCTTCTAAAGCACCTAACGTCAAAGCATGTCACATTTTTTTTCCTCTTAGAGCCTCGTTCGTAGTGGTTGAGCGTTTGCCCCCGCCTAGACTAGGACGTTTGGCTGAGACGAAATTCGAAGAAGCCCATGCGCTTGACGATGTCATTGTATTTTAAACATCTGCCCGCGGTCGAAATTAATCTGGGCCCCTACTAGAGTGAACCTTCCGCGTTCCCACCGTCTTTCATACCTTCATACCGTGTTTCATACTCCAGTTGGGTTATCCACCTTGGCGCTTTCTTTTCCCATGAAGCACTGTGATCAGCAGTGTCATTTATCCACCGGGCAGGGAATGTACACAATTACAGGTAAATAAAAAAACAAAGAACAATACTGGTGAAACGTTTAATTTGCCCCCTAAAGCGACATCGTGGGCAACATTTGTGGTAAATAACTGCTGCGACGCAAGGCACGAAGAGGGCCCGTGTGCTGTGTGAGGTTAGTTGCACGCTAACGAAACCCAGGTGGTAGGAACTCGGCCCTGCAAGACGGTGTCCCTCATAGCCAAAGTTCCCATGGACGTTAAATCTCATAAGACGAACAAACATTCCTGGCAAATTATATGGTATGTGCCGGCTTAACAACCCAAGGGACCGTTGGTCTGTACGGGTACTTGGGTGAATTTTTCTTTCATCACGAATAGTCATAAGGAGGGGCGCTAAAAAAACGGTCTACTGTACACCATAACGTGAAAGAGGGGCACCAGATTTATCAGACACTTCATGAAAGCTGGCCCGCTTCAACCGTTCGACCGTTTCAGCAAAATAAGTGTGCTTGTCAATTGCGGTCCTGGAGAAACTTTTGCCGAATGAGCCCTGCGTTGTTCTCTTTCGTGCTCTCTGGTCTTTCCCCGCTGCTTGTGTGAGTCCTCTTTCGGCAAGGTAATCATCGCTGTGTGAGTCTTCTTGAGGGAAGGAGCCTGTAGAAGTCCCAGAAGCACGGAAGTTGCAAGGGAACCGAGTTTTCGCCTAACCTTGGTAATAACATTTTCCAATAAGCACGAACCATGGGCCCAATACTGGAGATGGCTGACCGTAATGCCACACAGTGCCAATAGAGTGCCCATATTGGTCCAACGGTTCGTGTTGCCTGGGGCAGGCCCAACGGGTTTATAGCCGTGGCTTCACAAGTTCGTGACTCCAATTAGTTAGCTTTCACGCGGCTTTCGTGTCTGAAATCACCCGCGAGAGCCCGCGGCTTCATTAGGAAAAAAAAAATCTCTCCGCTACAATCACTGCAGGCAGAAGAAACTAAGCGGTCAAAAATTCATTATACAATATAAAGGAATTCTGTATCTTGGTCTTCATGCAGAACTGCTTTGGACAATGTATTGACAGCTAGCCTACTAACAGGTGATTGACATTATGTTGACATTGTATTGAAATGTGTGCGCTGGTCCAACACATGGATTCCTATAGACTGGACATGCCATATGCAAGAAACGGAATGCGGATACATTCAGAGCGTTTGTGGTCACCATAATGGCTACTCATTCTAAGAAGGCGCACGTATTCACGGCAACCTCAAGTGAAATAAAGGGAGGAAGAAAAGTGTAAATAAAACGAAGGGCTCGCCACGCGGACAAGTACTACGCACACGTTTGCACATTCGCCGGTTGTACTCACGCGCAAAATTCTTCCGGAAACGGCTTGTTTACAAGCGATAAAAAGCGATCCGGAATGCCCCGGTTGGCCCTTTTTATCTGCGCGCGCAGCCGCAGAAGAAATTGTACGTATAGCTGCCAGGGTCCAGCGGAGCAATGAAAAGCATGTTGCCAAATTGCTTTCAGACGTCGTAAAACCGAAAATACAGAAAAAAATAGTTATCCGGTCATTAAATGGAAAGACAATGAAACATTAAAAAAACAAAACAAAACGAATTCCGAAGTTACTAGACACGCTTCTTGAGAATGTTCAGCTCCTGTCTCCGCGTGTGTTCTGTGGAACATGATTGCATGTTGTTGGTTCATGGCTTTTGTAAGAATTGATTTCTTGCGTTAATATCACGTGTTGACACTTACATTATGACACGATTGATATTTTTGATGCTCACATTTTTTATTTATTTACTTTGTCTTGATTTATTAACAACTCTTATGATTATGAGTGATTATCGCTTACCTATCGAATACTTTCGGTTCTATGTTCGCGCTTCTGCCATATGCACGATATAGTGTACATCTTGAATTGAGAGTTTTGAAGCTGTTTTATGTTCTTCTCCACTTTCTGACGTCCAAGTCTGATCTTTACTATATGCAAAAGCAGCAGCCGGTGCCAACGCAAAGCACCCACCTCTCCTTTCGATGTCCATATCAATAAAACGAAAAGAGACTCATCCTGTACTTTGTCACCTTTTTACCCAACTTGTAACGCAGGATAGATACATTTTCCGTCACCCTAACCCATTTAATGCAATGAAACCGCAGTGAGATAAGAGGAGACAATTGCTGGGGTATACACAGTATCGGTCCGAAGAAGAGCTTTTAGCGGCTACACATTGTGCGAAACGCAGGTTCGATGTTCGGGGGAGAGGGGGAAAATCTTGAGGGAAGAGCCACTATTGATCACGGCCCGCAAGTACTGGCCAATCGCGGCGAGGCTACGATATAACCCTCAGTAACGACAGGCTGAGAAGGAAGGTAATGTCCAATGAAATAAACGGAGATAAGTAATCAAAGATGTGAGGACTTCACTCCCCCCTTGCGATTGCAACGCTTGCAGGATCGCAATAGGCGGATTCTAAAGTCGTTCTGTCACTGTTGGGGGTAAATGAAAAATAAAAATGGCGCCAATTAAGGTAGTCTTTTATTATACGTGCGAACGAATAGGAACGAATGTATGTCGCCATAAAAGCAGCATTATCATCATTGATGTCGCCAACTGAATCGAAGAGAACGTGTACAAACAGCAGTAGTAATCAGGGCATCAAATGACTGTCCACACACACACACACAAAAAAAAAAACATTCATGTGCGAAATGCGACAAAAGAACAAATTAAAAGCACACCAATACCGGGTCCCTTAACAATCGGAAAGAAAACTTCGATGAATGGGAAAACGAAACGGGACACCTGCCCCGTGCAGAGAAATCCTCAAGAATAGCTGTGCTGCAAGTGCTGCTTACGAACGAACAGACTGTTAAGCATAGTTAAGCTTCAACGAACAACTCACATTTTGAAAGAAAAAAAAAAGTGTACCAAACCATTATAGGCTAGCTACCATGTAATAAGCAGCGCCTAAATGCTAGTGTAAACACATCACGAGGTAGATGGGAACGGCTTACAAAATACAAGGGTAAAATAGTATTACCAATGAAACAGCAATATGAATACTACCAGTCAGAACGACTGGGCCAATTGGTACCGCGTGCTCACTTCATGGCGTTGACTCAGCGCTGGTCTGTATTTATTGCGTTCTGCTGCGCCCACGCAGTAAGAGGAATATGTTGCGAAAGATGTTCTAGGTGGGCAAGTTAACTCTATCTGGGCTAGTAAGGTATGCTGTCACAAGCTGGACTTTTTGAGCATGCTACACGTCACACAAACACGAATATGATATGTAAGGGGAGGGCCATGTGCGGAGCCATCGAAACTCTAAGTATTCTTGTCCTTTACGCGAGGAGACAAGGAACAATACAGACTGAAATAGAGGTAGGAAAACTCGTAAACAGTGTAGTATTGGGCTCGCAACGGACGCTAAACTGTTGCGGGATGGCCAGGGCAGGCATTAAGGGGCACGTGAGGCCGCCGTAACAACGCATCGGCGGCGTCAAAGTGATTACGTCACCGCGGGCAGACTCAAATGACCACGCCCACCGCGCCAACTCGGGAGCACCCCCGTCGGCAGACGATAGACGTGCTCGTCTGTCTGCTGCTTCCCCAGATGACACAGAAACGAACGGTGTTTAGAAGAGCTTGGGAGAGACTTACGATATCTTGACCAATACCGGCTCGTCGTCCTCAAAAGGTAATGTCGAAATGAACGAAGTTCCATAGGAAAGGAGTCCGTCACGGCATCACAACGACGAGACGACGTGGACTCACGACCACTGTCCAGGCCGTCATTTTCGGCAGCGAACAAGTTGCTGGGCGCTAGCCACGATGGTGGTCACGGGTTCGTACGCATATAGTCCCATGTGGGTACAAACGCTGAGGTTCGCTTACTCGTGAGCCAACCTCTTGCTGAGTGGGGCACAATGCTGCAGCGTTTTCCTCCTCGCCCGAACAGTGGTCGATCGCGTAGGGGTGTCCCAAACGGCGGATCATCGAAGTCCAGGCGGCGACAAATCACAAATCACGGATGTCGCGTCTTACTTTTCCTCGCGCTCACGGCTAGTGAACGAAAAAGGGAGGACGAAGGAGGCGTGAAATGCGAGAGACCAAACTAAGAAAGAGCCGGGCTCGCTTCTCCTCACGGAGGCTGCGAGGGCTATCTGGAGGTGAAAAAGTCTCGTCTGAGTTTCAAAACCGACAAACGACGAAGAGGACGACGGAGAGAGACCGATAGAGTGAAGAGAGGGCTGAAAAAATAAAAAGAGGGGCAAAGCGGGAAGGAGAGGGCGAGCAAAAAAAAGTGTGTTTCAAGAGGAGAGAAGCGACATAACGGGGGTGTGAGAGGGCAGGAGGTTGTGAGAGGGAGTTCTTATCGGAACAGCTAACTCAAAGCTCTGTCCAACCAGATTCTCCTCTATTTTATTTGATCTGTCGCTTTTTTTTATATATATATTCCTGCTGCGTTTCGACGTTAAATCGACCTGACGCAAGAGCCCACGCGCAACAACCGTGGTCCAGCGCTGGACCTGCGCCCGAGAGGTTTGTAAACAGCGTCCACGAGTGCATCCGAAAAGCCGGAGTCGTTGGAAACGCAACGAGCGATGGCGAAAGGAGGGGTCGGGCGCGTGTATTTGAAACGTGGAAGAAAACAGCGAGAAATGCGCAAGGCCCTGAGCGCGAGTGGAAGCGGAAACGTCGATAGCGCTTCGGGAGAGAGGAAGAGAGGGGAGATAACGCGGAGGAGAGAAGGAGACAGGTTTATAACGTCAACCTTATCGGAAGGCCGCGTGATAAGAGTGGGGGTTTAGACTGAAAACTCCTGACTTGATGGGGCGCTCTGCTGGCTAGCAGAAGGAAGATGAGGGAAAGAGATTGGCCTGGAAAGGTAGATGAGATAAGATGGTTCTTCTGGCATTTTTAACGGCGAGCCTACTTTTTGGACTCGGGTGAGTGTTCGCGTTGAAATTATCACGTGTTCCGCTCTGCCCCAATTATCGAAATCCGTTAACAGAGAGGCTATACGGAGACACTTCTAGCTGTCCGATAGGGTTGCAAGGTCTGATACTAAACCTCGACCCCTTTCTGTTATGTACCAAAAAAAAGAAAAAAAGAGAAATCGCATTTTCTAGAGAGAGAGAGAGAGAGAGATACATAACAAAAAGGCAGGGAGATTAACTAGACGATTCGCAGTAGGCTACCCTACACTTGGGGAGGGGAGCAAAGCGAGAAAAAGGAAAGAAAGAGCGGTGATGGGAAATGAGACCTTACGTGTCCATACCCCACTAAGGTGAAGGGACAGAGGGCGCGCACTTAAAGTTTATAATCGCGAACTCAACCCCGAGTCCTTTAAAAACTTCAGGAGAGCGTTTACCGCTTTTTTTTTTTTTTTTGTGATGAAGATTTTGTCCAAGGCCCTAGAACTTTTACTTGTGTAAGAGGACGACAGTACAAGCTGCGGAGTGTAGCAGTCAGGAGTGCAAGCTCTCGCTCAAACCGAGGGCAGACACAAAGTGTGTGCTCGATGGTTTCGTCACACCCGCACTGTTCACATAGTTGCCTCTCACGAGAAAGGCAGAATAATGAAAACAAGTTAAATTATCAAGGCAAGTCGGGTTCAAGGTGAGTCTTGATGGCGTTCATGGCAGTAAAAGGTTGAGGTCACTGTTCCAGGGTCTCAGCCTTTACCTAGAGGATGCGATTCAGCGTGAAGCGGTCGCAGAGTAGGTATGCAAGGGGCTACTATAACAATATTATCTCTTTGTTTACAATCATCTCATCCAAAGTAAACAAAAAGGATGAGTAAGACGTAATAAAAAAAAATCATCAGCTCCCCCCTCCCCCCCTTCCCTCTCACTCCTTATCCACATAACGCCATAAAAATAGTTGTGGTTTAGTTAATCCTAGTTGAATTGCGTAAGCAACGGCGGAAGCTTCTTTTGCCCGCTACATTACTCCCCTATCACGCCCTATTAGTGTAACGTGCCACATATTGGGGACACTTAAGCTCATCCTTTAAGGGTATATGGTGCGAGAGAGCGTAAGCTACCAGCCCACATATAAAGTCACGATTCAACCATGCCATATGGACGTGCCTGCTTGTCGTAGGGGTAATTGGTTTATCGAGATTGTGAAGTTTGTCGATGATAATCCTGAGTGGCTGCCAAAGGTAGAACCTTTGATGGATCTAAAGGAATTTTAGAACGACGAAGCCAACCCCTCACAGTCTTATTATATCAATGTATTGTGTGTGTTTGTGTTGTCTTGCAAAAGTCAAGCAATAAAAAAAAAAGTGACGTAGGGGTAACGAGAATGCAAACGGTTCTGGCAGGCTGATTCTGATATCACCCTCCCATACGAAAGGAGCGACCCGGGTTGGCAGCTCCTGCCCGTGGCATAGGGGGTTAACGTAAATTCAAATGTCATGGCAGGCTTTTTTTTATGAGGAGACCGTAGGTACGCCTCTTCACGGCGTAGCTGTGGCCACCCGAGGTCTCACTTTGGCTGTTGTAGTATTGCTTTCGCAATAAAACACTTTTTTTATTATGTATATACTATTGGTACTACCGCAAGCAATAAATAGTAAGAAACCCTGCCGGCACCTGCCGAACCATTGTCGAACCGCACGCAGTGGGGCGGTGTTCGGGCGTTCTCCTGATGGCGCCCGCATGCAGTTCGGCAACAATTCGTCAATGGCTGTGCACGCACTTACTTTCGCTCTACATACATATCGCGTGTTTCAGCGCAAGATTATAAAAATTCTTAAATATATAGAATTCCAAAGAGAAAAAAATATTTCCAGGAACAAACTCTTAGAAGCGGCAGAGGCAATTTTACTGCAAAAAAATGTTCGATACATAAACAGTTAACTAAATATCACTTATTACCCAGTCGGAAAAAAACTGCAGAAAATTTTCTTATGTTACTACAAAATTTCTGTGCGGTTTTCGACGGGAAACTTGCTGTGACAACACGACATTCTGTAGTAACATCAGAAATTTCTATAGTTACAACAGGAAAGTGCTACAGAACTACAGACAACAGAAATATACTACAGAAAAACTACAGAACTACAGAAAACTTCGATGGTTACAGCAGAACTACAGGATATTTTGTCGTATTTTTTACACAGTTCTGTAGTTTTTTTCGGCTGGGTAACTTCTAAATTAATACAGTTGCATATTAATGCCAAATGAGAGTTTGAATTCGGGGACAGTACGATGCCCTATCAGTTTTCTAAACGAGCAATAACCATAGTCCAGAAACGCGAGAAATTCCAGCGCTGGTTTTTCTTTTTTTTTTTTTTTTTGCTTTTCGGCACAAAACTGACGCATTAAACGCGCTGTAAGCATAGCGGCAGCGGTACGTCGGTTGGAGACGTGTTGCACTGACTGTGGCGCCGAATTCTAAGTGCATCTAGTATTTAGAGGTTTAGTTTACCGCGATCCGCTACCGTGATCCGCCACCGCGCGTTCCAATGCGCATGCCCAGACCCCCTTGACGCCGACAGATGGCGCCACATACTGGATGTCGGTAGGGAGCACATGTTGCGCCGCGGCACAACATGTAGGCTCCCTAGATGTCGACACAGGCCTGCCGCGTCGGGACCAATCAGCTTGAGCGGCCGGCCCGCCTATGCGCGATAGAGGGTCACGGTGGCGGATCACGGTAAGCTACCATGTCATGAACTCCGTTTTACTTTCCGCTTGGTGCGTGGAAAGCGACTGTGATTGCAAACTGCGTGGACGCTGTTTTTGAGAGCGAAGGAGCAAATAGCGTCACAGGGCACAGCAGAGCAGGTTATGCTGATCGCCGCGAATACCCAACTCTCAATTCACAACAAAATTAGGAGAATAAACACTTGTTGGGAACACACACCGTGTAATAATATACCGCATTTACCAAAGGAAACTAACGACAGATTCCTAGACCGCTCTGGGGTAATTCATCGATAGCACAGTACATTCAAAACATTCTCACAACAGTGGATATATATAAACGACGCGGCGAATAAACATGCGCTCTAAGCAATTGGACTCAACGCTTATGAAGCGTGCACAGGACTCATGATTATACAAAAGAAGGTAGAGCAATCATTATCTTAGATTCTTCTTTTAGCTCAGTAATCGTCACCCGCTTGGCCTTGCATGAACAGAATCAGCAAACAAGATTCTTGGCCATCATTTCACCATATTCGGCAACAATGTTTGCTCACCCGCACACTATAAGTGAACATCCGGATGTATAAATCCCGATGCACGTCCAGGCCTTTCATCCTCTTTAGCTCTGCGTTACCGTTAGGTGAGTATGTTCATTAAGAAAATAAGCATTCTTTATATTTCTCTTACAAAATGTTTTCAGATTCTTAAAAAAAAGCAGTCACAAGACGGAGGACAGAGAAGAGCCTCGTCTCTTCAGTCCTCTGTCTTTTGACTTTTTTTTTTCCGGAACATGTACTAACCGACCCAGATTTCAGCACTACTGCAATAATTTTCTGATTACCAGATCTATCAGTGACTACGGCTGTGATAAAGCTATACTACATACGTTTGATTTTTGCTCCTGTTTCCTACCATGCAAAATTACTTTCTAGGCGTCTTATTTTTTTCCTTTTCTAACTGGCTTAAAACGGGCCGGATGCTTTTATTTTACTCTTTCTTTATTACTGCCCCAGTATTAGTGATGTTACCCTTTATGAAAACAGCCTAGACTAATTATAGACTTTTTATGGACATTGTTGTCTTCCGTTAGATATATTGCTTTCGTCTACATATTATAGTCCTTAATCCTTTTCATTTCTTCTATATACGTACAATCTATAAACTATAGACACACTAAAGTGCAGAACAACCTTCGACAGATAATGATAAAATATCCAGTGACAGTCTTAAATTTGCCTCTAAAATAAATAGCTAAGAATAGCTTACGTATGACCACAAACTTATAGACCGTCTATAGATTGTCTAAAAAGATTCTAAGGTACACGCTAGTGAGTATGCGATCGCCGTTAAACGGGCATAAGCGGTCCCGAACTCGGATCAGTCACAGGCGAGACGACTTCGTTGCATGTTGCATCGCAGCAGAAAAGGACGGGCGGGGAATGAGTCTCAGCGAGGGGTTGTGCAAGGGCAGTCCCAAGCTTCCAGGAACACTCCACGAAGCCAATAGTCGTGCAGTGCGCAGGCACGCGGGGCTGTCTAGCAGCACCGGCTCTTGTCAGTGGAACGCGGACTTTTTGCGCTCTCCCAAGGGGCCGGCCAAGCAGCATTCATTGTCAGCAAGGTCATTGCCAACAATGCCGTCCTGACCTGGCAGCCGCTGGATATATCGCGACATTTTCTAGTGCACGATGATATCTACGTCTGATATCTGCAGCCATTCGCTAGTTATGCCCGCGGAGTCGGGCGGTTTTCGAGCATTTAGCGGGTTATCTTTAAGATCCCATAGTACAGCTCATTTTATGGGTGCTTGGTGGCTAGTGTAATAAAAAAAAAATTGAAGGACGCTTAAACATTGCCTTACGCTGCAGCACATTTGATATCCCCTTTTCGTTCCGCGAAATTTCAGAATTCCGAGACTGCTTGGCGCCGGCGGCTGCGCGTTTCGATGGAGGCGAAACGAAGTGGCGCTCGAGTGCTGTGCGATGTCAGCGCACGTTGAAGACCCCCAGGTGATCGAAATTGCTCCGGAGCCCTCCACTACAGCACCCTTTCTCTCCTTGCACTTCACTCCCACCTTCCCTTGCGGCGCGGTTCAGGTGTCCACAGAACAAGTGTGACAGATACTGTGCCTTTGCCTTCCTGTGAACCAATTATATATATATATATATATATATATATATATATATATATGGAGAGTTTGGCAAAGAAACGTCAGTTCAGTTCAGGCGTTCAGTCGTGTCCGACTCTTCGTGACCCTATGGACCATGTCACGCCACGCTTTCCGGTCTCTCAATATCTTCTTAACATCACATAGCTTCATCTGCAATGCCTCGAGAATGCCATCTAACCATCGCGTTCGCTGCCTACCCCTTCTCCGGCGACCCTCAACCTTTCCCAACATCAAATCTTTCTCCAGCGACTCCTCTCTTCTCATCAGATGACCAAAGTAGCTGAGCTTTAACTTTAGAATTTGACCCTCCAATGAGCAGTCAGGGTTTATGGTTGACAATATCGACTGATTTGATCTTCTGGCAGTCCATGGAACTCTTAAGAGTCTTCGCCAGCACCACAATTCAAACGCGTCAATTCTTCGGCGGTCAGCCTTTTTCACAGTCCAACTCTCGCATCCATACATCACAACTGGAAAGACCATAGCACGGGTTATACGGATCTTGGTTGGTAGACTAATGTCTCTGCTCTTTACTAGGCGGTCAAGGCTAACCATTGCTCTCTTTCCCAGAAGCAGGCGTCTCCTAATTTCATGGCTGCAGTCTCCTTCCGAGGTAATCTTGGCGCCCAAGAACAGAAAATCTGTCACAGCAAAGAAACGTATTTATTAATGAATATAAATAGGTTTACAGGAAAGGAAAGAAGCAGTATCTGTGACTCGAGGCCTCGGCGGCCGCTTTTCGATGGGGGCGAAAAGCAAGGCGCCCGTGTGCTGTGCGATGTCAGTGCACGTTAAAGAACCCCAGGTGGTCTAAAATTTCCGGAATCCTCCACTACGGCGTCTCTCATAGCCTGAGTCGCTTTGAGACGTTAAACCCCACAAACCAAACCAAACTTGTTTCTGTGGACACGTGAACCGAGCCGTAAAGGAAAAGGAGGAAGGTGAGAGTGAACTGTGGACAGAGAGAAAGAGGAGCCGTAGTGGAGTGCTACGGCTCCTCTTTCTCTCTGTCCACAGTTCGCTCTCACCTTCCTCAGGGCTACGGAGAAATTTCGACCATCTGGGAATCTTTAACGTGCACTGACATCGCACAGCACACGGACACCTCTCCGTTTCGCCCCCATCGAAACACAGCCGCCGGCGGTCGGAAGGAAGACGCTGAATATGTCCCACTTTTAGGTGGACACCCCCACATGTAATGAACGGCATGCAATCGTAGGTGCATATGTTGCCAGTTAAAATCCCTGTCGTCAAGTATAGGTTCCAGTCACCCTGACCGCTGAACAATCAAATGTTGCGACACAAATTCGATCCGAAATCGCTTGCGTATTTCTGCGGCCCACGTTTATCTCGACGCTGGGTTACGGCAACGACGCCCCGTTTTCTGACCGCAGGAGTTGCACAGGCTTCGCCTACAGATCAGGGGGACGTGCTCAAGATTCATCCCGAGGGCATAGGCTCTCGATAGCACGTTTAACACCGTCTTTTCATACCGCCAAATATTTTGTTAAATTTGATCTTTGGGAAAAGGTAGACGGGTTATCAGTCTCAATTCTCAGTAGCCATTCCCAGTTCCGAACTCCCTTCTTTTTTTCAATACTTTTTTGTAATTTTTCTCATTTTGTCATGGCCCCGCCGGGGTGGCGCAGTGGTTACGGCGCTCGACTACTGTTCCCAAGGATGCGGGATCGAATCCCGGCCTCGGCGGCCGCTTTTCGATGGAGGCGAAAAGCAAGCTGCCTGTGTGCTGTGCGATGTCAGTGCACGTTAAAGAACCCCAGGTGGTTGAAATTTCCGGAGCCCTCCACTACGGCGTCTCTCATAGCCTGAGTCGCTTTGGGACGTTAAAGCCCACAAAACCAAACCAAAAACCAAACATTTTGTCTTGCTCTTTGCATTCTGACTACAAGGTGTTTGAGTTTTCCGCTAGCTGCTAATTTTCTGCGGATTTCTTTTAAGGCTTTTTCTCCTTTTTTAATGCTATCTTTGGTTTCACTTCAACATGTTGCTGTTTGTGTATATTGTGGCGGTCTTAACTATTTCTGCTGCCTTTTGACTTCTCAAAAATTGTTACAGTGCTTCGCGTGTCTTCCCCCCCCCCCCCCCTTCCACTTATGTGATACCATCTGAAAGAGAACCTTTCAGATATCTGAATAAATAAAGAAATAAACATCTTCACTTACAATTAACGGCATAAAATTGGAGGTAGATATATTGTAGCTTCGAATCCCTATCGAAAACTAGCCTTACTCGATCAGCAGATGTTATATGGGAAACGAAATGCCATGACACCACCCTGAACAAATAACTGTTGCCTCAAAAATTTTGATACAAAGTCGCGTATCTTTTTCCAACATATTTTTGACTCGTCCTTGAAACCTTTCTCTCAGACTACGGAGCGGCGACGGCTTTTCGACTCAACAAGTTCTACATACGTTATCGTGTAATACCCTCTGCAACCCAGAAGTGGTCATTTTATGTGAAATTTATTTCTAACGAGAGGTAAGATGACCTCGTGTAATCGCGCAAGCTTCAACGACGCCGTTTCTGCCTCGGCGCTTAGTTGAGTCGCCGTATAGCTATATCGTAATATATATGTGGCAAGACAACTGACGCTAGTGATATGTCGTTCGAAGCACCGTTTTGCAATATGCGGGCGTCACAGGGATTGATAGACTAATGGGTTTTTCCAACGGAAGGAAATAAGAACTGAACGCAAAAAGAAATTCAAGTTTCGCGTGGATGCGCTACCTACCTCCATTGCGATAGCGTAGAAAACGCGAGTTACAAAAGGAAAATAAAGAACGAGATATGGAGAGTAACGCTAGCATAAGAGACCATATATGAAATATTTAGAGAATAATGCAGCTGGTAAAAAATCTTGCTTGCATTAAGAGGGCACGTTGCAGCTTAGACCAAAGATACCGGCGGCAAAAGAAAATAGCAAATGGATCACATGGTTAAGCTAAGGGCGACGTGTATTAGTACGGTTCGCCCTTGGTTAGCTTTGTTTATTTTGGTTTAGCTTGCATTAGCTTTTGCGCCGCTGTTCATCTTCGGAAACTGTAGGAGAACGGGACTCATCCACGATCTACCGGTTGCTGATGAGCGCTTCGGGGCATGCGAGGTATTCAAGAGCCAACACCAGTCAGAGCTGCAGCTCCCTCTACAGACCCTCTCTTTCTCCACTGGCTGCAGCTGGCACGACGCTAAATCGCTCACATTCGCTCCGAGCTGTCGTGATCCAATTTATTACATCCAATTGGCTACAGCTAGCAAGATGCCTATTCGCTCCCAGTGGCTACAGCTGACGCGATCCACTTTACATACAATTGGCTGCAGCTGACAAGACGCAAATTAGCTCCCATTGGTTACAGCTGCCAAGACGCCAATTAGCTCCCATTGGCTGCAGCTGGCCTGAAACTAATTCGTTCACATTGGCTGCAGATGTCGTGATCCATTTTAAATTCAATTGGCTGTAGTGAAAGATGCCAATTCGCTTCCATTGGCTACAGCTGACCGCCAGTTAGCTCCCATTGGCCGCAGGTGTCGTAATCCATTTTACATCCAATTGGCTGCAGCTGGCAAGACGCCAGATCGCTCCCATTGGCTACAGCTGACGGGATCCATTTTACATTCAATTGGCCGCATGCAGCTGGAAAGACGCCACTTCGCTACCATTGGCTGCAGCTGCCAAGACGCCAATTAGCTCCCATTGGCTGCATTTGACGTGAACCACTTTACTCTGATTTGCTGCAGCTGGCGCGCAGCTGTCGTCCCCGTCCTCCTCACCTATTACGCCGCATCCGCTGCTGCGAGACCGCACCTCGGCATAAGGGCTTTCTCGCAATCAAACACAGTGCTAGAGCGTTAAAAAAAAAAAAAAAAAAAAAGAGCTCGCGTTTAGTTTCTCACTAGCGAATTTATTCAGATGAAAGTATGCTGTCGTCCTCGAGGAGGTGATAATTTAGCCAGAATCATAACATCTTGGTTGAAAAATTGCCTTCCACACTACACACAGTTAGTCGCAACTGTTGTGTCCTAAAGGCAACGTTTCGTGAACGCAGACCGGCATCGACCTACTAGACTCGTGAGAACTGGCTCGTTCCTTGAAAGTCATTCGCTACTATTTAATTGCACTTGTAATTAAGCGATGAATACTTCTCAACCGCCCTACACTGAGGCAACAGGAAAGTTATATCTTGCATGAATGGTATCGCACAGGGCCGCCTAAACGCCAAGGAAGATAAGTTGCCTGAGTTATTCAGATGTATTTCGAAGAACAAGAAAAAGGGCTTTGTTAGAATACAGAGGAAACTGTAGAAACTTATGTCCGCAGCGGTTCACCCACACAGCGCTCTGAGCTTTTCGTCCGCAAAACGTTCACCTCGACTTAATAGAGAGTTTTAGCTTACCGTGATCCGCCACCACGCGTTCCACTGCGCATGCCCAGATCACTTCGATGTCAATAGATGGCGCCACATACTGGATATTGGCACACAGACCAGCCGCGTCGGGACCGATCAGCTTGTGCGCCCCGCCCACGCACGGTAGCGGGTAACGGTGGCGGATCGCGGATCACGGTAAGCTAAGTCTCTCTATTACTCATAGAATCGAATGCCGCACCTCTACACCTCATTCGCTATCGCCAGAATACTCGTAACATATCACTGTTCATAGAATGTGCAGTTTTTCTGATTAGTGAACAGAACAGTGCAATGACACATTCTTTCTTGGTTTCTTTATGGCGCTCATTGCTTCAGAATTGATATCGCTTCACTGTTCCACAAATGCCTTCTCCGCCTTGGCTGTAATCCCTATCAATGAGGCTTTTTGCGTGATACACTTTCGTGCGGCGTGCTGCAAGTCATGAGGCCCAAGAAGGAAGGGCGCAAGTTTAAAGGGGCAAAATATCAACCGCACGACCCAGCATGAAGTAATTCGATGCGTAAATAAGCCCGTCGCCATGGAACGAAGGATGCACAACGCGGCCTGTATTAAAATCGCGAGTTTACAATTAACCGACACCGGGTTTCTAACTTATTTACTTGCTTAGTCGAACCGACCACCTTTTGCCGATCAAAGGTTACGCCTTTTGCAAGGATGAAAAAAATGGCAGAAGTCGGCTCGACCTGCGCAGAAAGCGAAGTGCGAACGGTGCGACAAAAACAAGGCCGTAAACAAACAGAGGTGAAAAAGAATAAAGCGCAAAAGTAACTGAAGGCAGCCAAAAGATAGCGGGCCAGAAGAAAAATGGAGCAGCCAGCACCTGGCACCCCCCCCCCCCCCCCCACCACGCGCGGATGGCAAAGAGAAGTATAAAAATGTCGAAACCAAACAAACCCCCCCTTATCTACACAGCTAGGAGTTAGTGCTCAGGTACCCGAGATAAGAGCTATTCCCCTCTTCCTCCCTTCTCCTCTCGGCAGGTCGACCTACCTCCAGCTGCTAGCAGCATTTGAAGCCCGTCACATTGTCAAAAAATAATAATAGAAAAAAAAACAGGAAGAACTTTGAGACTACTGGAACGCTTTTACGGGACAATTGTAACATATATTGCCCCTAGGATTTGTAACCTTAACTCAAAATTTTCGTATTTCTTTTTATTTTCCTTATTCACTTTCGGCGCACCGCCTGTCTTTTTTTTTTCTTTTTCTTTTTTTTTTTAAGTTCCGGCAGTCGCCGCCTGCGTGCTGAACCTTGTGCTTGTCGGACTGCGTCAACTACTGTACGCGAACAGCCTCGATAGGCAACAAACAGATAAGCTGGGTGAAATTTAAACACCTCGACCGCCTGAAAGCAGCTAGCCTCTGACCATAGCCTTGCGTTTTGCGTAGCATTGTGCACCTAGACCGGTTCACTCTGATATGCCATGAATGCCGACTACGATGCTAAAGAGGCGACGACCCCAATACCTGTGACGTCACATACCTTGCTCGGTTGACCGCCCAATGTCATGGATTTAGACCATAAGGCTCGCTCAAGAAGCGCCGGCCGCCAAGATCTTGAGCACATCTGAGAGCTAAATTCAAGGCATAGTAGGTGACGTCACAGGATAAATACTGGAAGCCTTTTGTTTCTAGAAGGCACTGTCTAGACTGCCGAGCTCGAGCTCGTGGGTTTGATCCCTGGCGTAGTGGTCACGTTTCGGTGGAGGTGTAATGCAAAAAACTCCATTCATGCTTGCAGGGACATTTCAGTAATATGTACCAAAGGACCAAAATTATATAGGCATTCGAAGCATTGGAATAAAATATTTGCATTTCGAGCAAGTAACTTAGTCGAGTCTACAATATTGTGTCCTCATTTCTGGAATGTTCTTCACTTTTTTTTTTTATCAGATGGCCAGATAATAGGATTTCCCCATTAAGGAACAATTCCTTGTTGAAGGGCCAGCAGAAAAACGGTTTACTTTGCCTAGAGCCCCTTTCTGGGCATGTTATTAAGCTGCATGCTTGTAGAGAATCATCACTGTTCAAATAAGCCTTTAAAATACTATATAAGAAAACGAAGTGCACCCTACATGGCACGGCGTACTGCCCGGCAACTTATCGGATATGATGAGGGCACCAAAACTTCCACAAGTCGCACTCATAGGGAGTGAACTATATACGGACTACGTGAAGTAGAGGGCTGGAGATTATTAAGGAACGGGATGGCGGCGCAGATTTGGTACAATGGTTTATTGTTCGTTTTTCTTCTTTTTTAAGTTTTAGGCGCTATTAATATGCTGCGACGCCATGTAGCTGTCGGAGGCGCGGTAAACATCATGCGTTGTGAGACTTAATAGGAAGAGGTTTGTTTTCTTTCGCATGGCGTTCCGGCGAGGGTCCTTAAGCATGGGTAATAAAGAATGAATCGAAAGTTCACGTCGTGTGCGGAGACTCTGGTTCAACAACACAATTTTCGAAAAAGCTGTATCATGACAGCTATATTTGGTCGGAGACCGTAACCAGGCACCACAAACCATTGCCCAATATCCGTACTCTGTTTGCAGTGTCCGGTCTGATGTAGGACCGGACATAGCCAACACAACACCAATATTGGGCGACCCGTGGTCAGTGATGCCTGGTATAGGTTGAAAGCAGATGGCGCGAAAGAAAGATACTCAGACATGATCAAAATCAGAAATGTTATAATAGTTATTACCTTTCGCAGCGCTATAAACTCATTGCATCAGCGTTTCCAAATCACTCATTGTCACGCTTGTTGCAACAAGTGCCCACGGACAAAAAAGCATGCAAGCCGATTGGTTCCGAGTGTTACCGTCTTATACGTCATTTTCCCCCTTAGTAATGGCTGCCACTTCTCTTTAAGAGTTAGAGAAAGAAACGGATATTTTCGCAAGCGATTCTTAACGCATTCATCTCTACTACACTGCACTAGAGACAGAAATCTTTTTACGGGGCCAGACATAGTCCTGCACTCGGCTTTTAAGCACACATTTACAACCTCAGGCCAGGACATTATTTTCAATGGGCCAATATTGGTATGTCCGGTCTTATATAGGAACAGTCCACTGTCAATATACTCCAATAATGGGCCAATGACTCATCGAACATGGCAGGAACAACTGCGAGCAGCCCTGATATCACAGTAGTTATAGACACACTGCCAATCGAGCACTTACTGACAAGGACACACCTCAGAGCTTTTGGAACAAACTGAAAATCGTGCCCTTACCTCCAGCCAAGAGATACAGCATCGCCTGCTTGTTTCGACTAAATCTGGAGTTTAATTCATAGCCATTTGTCTCCCACCGTGATATAGGTTTTATGAAGAGAACAAGCGAGTGTTCTAACTCTTCCAGTTATTTTGTTTATTTTTTGTACTCCTTATTCATTCTTAACGCTAATCGGCAGAAGCCGTAAACCAATATCTGTTAATAATGCGCCATGATGGGAAAAGCGCGCATATTTCATGACGCCGTTCAACAAAGGGCACGATTTTACTTTCCAAAGCTGCACCTGAAGGAGGCAGCTGTTTTACGTAGTTTAATACGAGCGGAAAATTGTGGCCTTTAAGACCTGCCACCACCGAGTCGGCGAGGCAACCATTTACAGGGCACAAACAATGGATTATTGAAGTTATAGTTCAGCTCCAAACGTTCAATGCAGAGTTCGATATTTTCTTCAATCGTTCGCAGCCAGTGAAAGCGTGTTAACCATTCCTTCTAGAAACGGAAGTGAAAGCAATGGGTGGGCATCAAAATGCACGAACAGAAAGATAAAAATGACCTAAGAAAATAAGTCCCGAAAGCCTAAAGGAAACTAACGTAGATGCGTGTGTGTGTGTGTGTCCTCCTCGAATCCTCACGCACAATCGAGTTTCAGGAAAGTAGTCGAACTATTCGAGACTAGTGTTTGAGAAATAAGTTTCAAGGTAACAAGACCAAAATAGTACCGTATATGCACGTACTAGAAGGGATGTCAGGAGTGCTACTACAGAGTTTTAGCGATTTCATTCGTCCATACATTCATCCATCTGTCGCTGCTCTAACGTTTAGCCTTTAGGACGTCAATTATGTTCAGTTGCATACTAAAGAGCGTCACGGAGTATCATGGTGTGCTGAGCTGAAATTGAGCGGTAGCGAGGTATAGTTCTAGTCAATGCACTGGTGCAACTGGTGCAGCTGCTGCAACTAGTGCAATTTCTCGGCCATAATATTTCTGTCAGATGCATGTGTACTGAATGGCATAGCTTCATTCCATTTTCGACAAATTTCATTAGACTTCTTCCGAATCAATAACTGCGTGATGGTACCTGAGCGAGGCATATATTAGTGAGATTTAGCTTATCGTAATCCGCCACCGTGACCCTCTACCGCGCGTGGGTGGGCGCTCAAGCTGATTGGTCCCGACGCGGCAGGTCTATGTGCCTACATCCAGTACGCGGCGCCATCTACCGGCGTCAAGAGGGTCTGCGCATGCGCAGTGGAACGCGCGGTGGCGGATCACGGTAGCGGATCGCGGTTCATGGTACAGTAAAACTCTCTATTGACACGCACACATCAGTTCAGTTATTATCTGCATCAAATGTGGATCGCTAAAACTTCCTGCTCGTGTTGCACCGCCTGGTAACCCCACTCGTTCCTCGTATACACGCGCGTACATAACATTTACGATGTCTCCTTGTATGTAAATAAACAACTGAATTGAACTGATTTTTTTCGCGGCACCGTCAAATGTCGTTGTGCACAAAACTAATTAACCCAGAACATTTCAAATAGTTTAGTGCGAAATAATTGATGATTTGATTTTTAGCCGAGCAAGGGCTAAAGAAAGGCATGACTAACGTCCCCCTGCCGCCACAAGATAGAGTAAAGGTCCCGTTCCTCTTCGCATTCAGCTAAGCCCAGTAATGCCAAGCCCAGTGAAGCGAAGTCCCAGGTCAAGGTAAAACTTGCATAATTGGAAAGATCGGTGGGTAGCCGTCGGCAATGGGTATCGAACCTAGTACCTCCCTCGCGCGGACGCGAGACCGGTGAAACCATTCGGGCCAGCGGTGTGGTAAAGTGCGAGAGAATTAAAAAGGAGCCCAGGCCAATACGCGATGAGGAATTTCAGGGGATTGTGGCGACGAGGCCGGTAGATGGATGACATCAGGGTGAGAACGCCGTGCGACCTGGCGACGACGAATAAGGGGGAGGGAGGAAGAAGCGCGTAGGCGGAACTCGTGTAGGCGACGGTGTAAATCACGCTTAATGGCGGTCGCTAACCACGAAGCCTTCAGCCAAGCCAAGGCGAGCCAAGCCTTCTGCGCAGCCGTCGGCCGGCCGTGCCGGACCGATGTGTGTGTGCGTGTGCCTCAGTGCCTGCTCCTCCCGATGAAGCGTTCGGTCGCCGAAGAGAAGAAGCACGCACAGCACGGTGTGCACCTTCTTCTCTTCCCGTCTGATTTCTTTTCTTCTCTTCCTAGACCCTTCCGTTCATTCGCAGGCTCGGCGGGCAATGCCGCTATGGCGCGAGGAAAACCAGATTTGGACTCCCGTAGGAATGGAGAGAGGGTGAAGGGACGTTTGTCGTGAGGGCGCGCGCTATGCCTCCAGCAGGGATGGAAAAAAGAAGAGGGATTCTTCTTCTTATTCTTATTATTATTACACTCATTCCCGCTTTATAACCCACGTAAGCTTCGCTGTTGTAGTTGTTTCATTATTATTATTCTTGCGGTAGCCCGAAGAGGGCACGCCAGGATACTGCACCCCATTTAAGGGCGAATAATGAAAATCTGCCACCCCTCGGAGCGCGCTGCTCCCGCCGCCTCTTATGTGCGTGCGTGAGCGCGCGTTCCTTGTGCGCCGGGGTCTCTTCATCTGCAAAGTTTGCGGCCAAGCCCAGTGCGGGCCCGGCCAAGTGGCGGCGGCGCTGACTGGTGATTTATAGCTAAGTAGCAGCAATTTCTCTTTATTTCATCTCACCGCCGTTTCCGCGCCGTATTAAGGCGAGGTTCGTTCGCCCTTCTCTCGCGCCGCCCACGACGGGTTGGCTGGTTGGTTGGTTGGCTGCGGGGAGTTTGAGATGAACTCAACGAGCAACAAACAACAGCGAAAAAAAAAAGAAAAAAAAAAAATCTAGCGCCCATGCGGAGAAGTGGAAGGAAGGCGGAGGAGGCGAAAGGCGGAAAAAGACAAAATGTTTGAAGGAGGGGAAGGGAGCTGCTGCTGTTAGCTGCCGGGGCGGAGGCTGCCTTCAGTCTGCCACTGAGGTGGCGGCGCGCTCTGCTTGTTCCCGATAACGAGCTGCTAAGGGCTTCGCAGTTGCCGGACAGTGCCGCACCGCACCGCGTGGGGCCTTGCCTGCAGATCGTCGCCTGTACAGGCGGGCGCGTTTTTGTGAACGATTGCTATTACGCCTGCGTTGCTCGAAATGCTGGTCCTACAAATGCAGCGACACAATTGACCCCCTCACGATGGCTACTATACCTACGCTACTGCCAAAACCCACGTCGACTCCAGATGCGAGCGAGACGCAAAACTAGCTAGAACAGCGATTCTGACCACTTCACAGGAACAGCTGATGTCAGGAACAGATCGTCTCTTGACAGCATGTGCCTGTTCATTGTTGTTGTTGTTTTTTTTTTTTTGTGGCATATAGAGCGGATCCGACGACAGCAATAGGGAAGTTTCCTTTTACGCTGTGATAGGAAATAAAGGGATCGGAATAGCGCCCAAGCACCGGACCCGACGCTGACGCGTCCGTCCGCACGTCCGGCAGAATTCGCCGCAGGTGTGAACGCGCGCTGCGGCGCCTCCTTGCCGCATTGGGACTCGATACTGAGCCCGCTGTGACTGGGCATGTTACGACCCCCATGACGAGACAGATGGCCCCATGCGGCTTCACGTGGACACTGGGATCCACGTGACTTCACACTAAGCCTGACGTAAATGAACACCGGGTCGTCCAGTGAGACTCGACACTGGGTACTACTGGGCTAGACATTCGGCATGGTGGGACGCGACTTCGGGCCGAACTACGAGCGCAGCTCGAACGCCACCACGTGCACGCTGCTGCAACTGCATACAGAAGAGGCGCCTTCTCGACTGCAATGCGGCGGCACGCATACATGCATGCTGTCGGCGGAGTCTGCGGCGACCAGGCTGCAGCGGCTTATGATGATCGCTCAAAAATAATACGCCACAGAGCTAGAGTGGTGGGGAGGAGGGGGGGGGGGGGCAGGTAATAAAACAAGCTAAAAGCTTCCAAAAATGGCTCCGAACAAGAGAGAGAAAAAGAGAGGGAGGAAAGAAAAGAAAACGTGAAGCGGCTGGGACGAGTAAGGCGGTTGCGCCTAGCAGCAGCAGCAGCGGCGGCGCCGGCGCATCATGGGGATTTACGGCGTGGCACGCACGCACACGCACGCGCGCACAGGGCTTCTGCCGGCGGCGGCGGCATTCTTTTCTTTCTGCATGAATTTGAAATGAGTTACGCGCAGCCGCTGGCGCATACGAGTGACGCGTGCACCCTCCTCCAACCCCCTCTTCTCATCCACTTCCCTGGCAGTGTTTTATTTTCCTTTTTTTTTTTGCTCCTTATTTTTTGCGTCACTGTCTTCGCTAAGGACCGTCTGTCTCAACTCCGCTAGCCTCCTCGCCTCCCTCACCTTTGTTTTTTTTTTCACTTTTTTTTTTTTTTCGTGGACTCGCGTCTGCGCGTACCCAGTAGTCTGGCTTCACGGGACGGTGCCCAGTATTATACCCTGCAAAGCTCGGGCGGGGTTTCGAATTGTTTGCTATAATTCCATTATGCACACACAAACACAGCGTATTCTACTGCGCTTCGCGTCTTCCGAAGCCCACCGCGGACATCGTACCATTTTTCCTTTCTATTCCTTTCGGATCGTCTTAATCGGTTTGATTGTCTTGAAGCACTGCGGACAAGTAGGGGCATGTTTGGCAATGTCACCGGAACAGCCGCGGCAGCTTCTTGAGTACACTACGTCAATACTCCAACGACAGATATGGATACCTGTTACGTCGAAACCGGTCGCATAATGCACAGGAAATTTTGAAACGCGGGCGTAGGCTATAACTACACGCCGAGTCTTCATACGAAAAGTGTCAGTGTTTATCGATAAGTATAGCACTTACAGACTGCCTAGTTCCGCTGTTAACGAAGCCAGTTATGCATGAGAGAATGTCAAGGTGAAAGCCTTTAATGACTCGTACTGGCGGCCATGACCCTGTCCGTCCGGCCACGAGAAGTGTCACGCTTCTTCGCGAGATTCCGCGGGATACCGCGAGATTGTGACTTCATCACCTGGTGACGTCATCAGTCATTCTGTAAAGTGAGAAGACAGCTAAAAATAAATAAATTAATCATATCTCCACTGGGGATCAAACCTTCATCCCTTCGATCCCTAGCCGAGCGCTTTAACCAACAGCGCCAAGCCAAGGATCGTGAAACGCACCTCGTAATTCTCCTTGCTACCGTAAGGATGATAGTAGCGATGACAATGACGCTGCAATTAGTGATAATGACAATGATGACATTAGCAATGATAATGACGGTGCACTTAGTTGATAATGAGAGCAAACATGATGCACGCTGTGCACCAGCAATGCTTAGGCTCACATTTCTGCAGTGTAGATTCCACGGTGCTTTGGGAGTTTTCCCTCTATACGAATTCTCCCCCACCGGGGTGGCGCTGTGGTTACGGCGCCCGACTACTGTTCCCAAGGATGCCCAAGGATGAGAGATCGAATCCCGGCCTCCGCGGCTGCTTTTCGATGGAGGCGTAAAGAAAGGCGCCCGTGTGCTGTGCGATGTCAGTGCACGTTAAAAGAACACCAGGTGGTTGAAATCTCCGGAGTCCTCCACTACGACGTCTCTCATAGCCTGAGTTGCTTTGGGACGTTAAACCCTAGAAACCAACCAGACCATTCTCTATACGTTCTCATTTTCCAACACCTTTTTTTTTTTAGTTCATAGTTCAATCCTTGCTATGTGTGTCTCTTTTCCCGTAGCGTTCGTGTGCTGTTTATTTTTTTCTGCCAAAGTGAACCCGTATCACCTGCTCAGGTAGTCAGTCGTGTATAAAAGAGTGATCGGCATTGACAGCGGATGGTTGAGTGATACCGCGGAATTATGCGGTGCGCGTACCATTCGCGATGTTCCTCCGTATTGGCTGAAATGTCCTCTCCGTGGCGCTCGACTCCTTCGCGAATCCGAAACTCGTCCGCGGTGGCTACGTTTTAGACGGACGGAAAATTCAGGTATTAAATTCCCACGCTATGGCCCTATCGTCTTTTATAATTCGTTAAGTTGCCTCTCCCACGTTGCGCGCGCTGCCACAAAACATGGTCCCCCCCCCCCCCCCCCCCCCCCCCCCGTAAAAGTTAAGGCACACGAGTTATTGTCATGACTACGGTTCCGCCATAAGTGGGGAATGGAGCATAGTAGTGAAGCCAACTTAAAATTTATGAAAGGGATCTATTTACAGCTTAAAAGAGAAGGAATGCATGCCTTAAGATAAGATAGCATCTTGCGATTTCGCTCCATCATTTTAAGCAAAATCGCAAGTGGAAATGTTCCCGCCCCATTCCCTTGGTTGTGTCATTGATCAAGCAGCAGCAGGGCCTGATATACCTGAGCAAACGAACAACACTATTTGCCAATAAGCGAGCATGATTCACAGCGACCAGTGACAAGGGGCTGAAAGAGAGCATCCCAATAAATCAATCGTCAGAAAATATGAACCTATAGTTGGTTTGGGGCGAGTGCCACTCGAACGTCGACACGATTCCGGTTCAACTCGAACCGCGAGCTGAGATGATAATGTATGCTCCTTCCGGCAGACGCTCATCGTCAACCATGAAGTGGTTCCGTTAGGGCGACGTAAAACGCGGATTCCAATTTCGCGCGCACGAGTGTCGCTGCTTTCCTACTCGAGATGACGAACGAATAGATCAATCACGTGGTATACATGTTATAGCATTCGCCGGAATGCAATCTTACCCGAACGGTAATCTTCATTTTTGACAGGTTTACTCCCAGTTATCCGGGAATGCTTCTCTCTCTCTCTCTCTCTCTCTCTCTCTCTCTCTCTCTCTCTCTCTCTCTCTCTCTCTCTCTCTCTCTCTCTCTCTCTCTCTCTCTCTCTCTCGTAGGCTGATGCGATAATTTATTGCGGCAAAGAAAACTCTTGTTCCTTACACCGTTAAGGAGCGTCTCAATTCTGGTTCCCCCTGAGACGCTTTTCATGGCTAAGACGGTTCTCATTCCTGGGATGCTGGAAAAGGAAGTCCAGGATGCGTGGAACGAGCGAATTTCACCGGGAAATCCCCATACTAAATCCCGTCTATCTTCGCTCAATTCTACCCTGCTCCAAATGGAATCTAATTTGCCGCTGATCGACCAGTGATTCAAGTGTATTCAACTGAGGCTGTATTATAGAGCCCTTCCACGTATTCGACCCGTAAATATTCGCAATCTTCGCAAACATCATCTGAAAAGAATGCACAACTTCCTATAGCCTACTGCATAGGTGGTTCATTCTCGCACATATATGTACTAAACACACGCGCACATGTGTGTGCGCATGTCATGCAAATAGTGAAACATGACAAGGAACAATAAAAGCGGGAACCGACTGCACGCTGGATTGTCCAGAACAAAGTGAGGATAAAAATGTGAAAAACGCAATACATAGAGTAGAAAAACGGCGCTGTATTGCCCGTTTAAGAGTAATTGAACACTTACAAGAAACTCTGAGTCATTTAATACAGTATTCTTGTTAGTTCGTCGCAAAAAGCACGTTCGCAAGTGAAGAAAAACAAATTACATTCGAGGACCCTAAAGAGCGAGCCTAACAGTCCCGCATATTTAAAGCAGCACGAAAAAGAAAGCAGCGCACGACACGGCCGTTTTTTTTTTTTTTTTCTAAACCGCAGCGCGAGTACAAGCGCTCAAAGACGAAAATATTAAAAAAAAAAAAAAAAGTCCAAAACACGAGCAGCGACAAGGAGAATTCGTCGCGGTGAGATCGGAGCGCACCTGTCTCCCTCCTACTCGCGGAGTGTAAAATAAAACCGCTGCGCAGACCGATTTCTTGTTATTTCTTGGTCGGCCCGTTTGCAGCGTACATCAGCCCTCCCCACTCACTCCGCTCCGGCGTTTTGCCAAATTGCGGTACTACGCGCACGCACACACACACACACGGTGTGACGGCAGCGCGCTCAATCTGTCCCGCGAGCATCCCCACTCCGTCCGTTTAAAGAGCGAACACACAGACACCCAACTCAACAACCGAGTCGCGACAAGTCGAGCGTGGTAATTTTATAGCTCGCCGAGTGGGGGCGCGACAGCGCTGCGGTCGCGCACAAAGAGGCGGAAGACACACGATCTCTTAAAAGTGTCCCCGAATCGCTTCTTCATGCGGCGAGCGGTGCCGAGAACGGGGCGCGTCGGCGATGGAGACGGGTGGAGGAGCAGGAGGAGCAGAAGGAGGGTGTTGGGAGGCAAAGAACGCTACAGGGAGTTGGTGGGATTTTTTATTTGGGGAGGAGGGGGAGGGGGGGGGGGGGGGCGAAATAAAGAAATAAAGCATATTTCAAAGAAAAGAGAAATGTGGGGCCGGGGAGAAGATGACGTCGAGGAGCAAAAAGGTGAAGATGAAGAGGAGGACGAGGAGGCAAGAAAAAGAAGCAAGAGTTGACGCTCGCATCGCAAAGGGAATGAAAAAGCTCCTCCGTGCTCTCTCTTACAGAGATTCCTTAAACCTGCGAGGGGGGGGGGGGGTCGAAATGTAATAGGAGTTTGGCTAAGGATTGTGAAAGGGGACGAAAGAGACGGCGAGGAGGTTTAGACTTTAGCGCCACGTCGTTGTGGTCGCAGCCGTGATTGCCGTCAGGAGCGGCGAAGCGCTGAGAGGAGTCGATAAAGAAGCGCCGCGTCGCTGGGTCCTCGGCGTCGCCGTGCTCTCTTGTCGGCGGCGGCTGCGCTGACGTGGTAAATTACGCCGCGACACTTTTACGACTTTTATACGAGAAGAAACGTGCGCGGCGCTTTCATACCCATCCTCCTTTCCTCGCGTCTTTCCGCCCATTCTTCCCTCCCTAGGGCTCCAAACTACAGCCCCGCCTTTTTGCAAACCGCCTTCCTCCTATGTCGAGACACAGGGCATTTGTGGATGAACAAAAAAGTATAAGGATGAGAAGAGGAATGCGGACAGTAACAATAGAAAAAAAAAAAAGTGGCTCTTCTAGGAGGACGACCTCAGGTACGTAAAATATGGAAGGGAACGCGTTATATGCATTGAAATAATTATTACCGATATTGAAGGACTGTGTTATAACTTTACTAGGGTCCAGCTGTTAGTAATGCTCACGACAGCTTTGTCTTACAAACTCTCTGGCCATTGTTGTTGTTGTTGTTGTTGTTTTTTGAAGGAGTAAGGGGCGATAAAATCGCTAATTATGAAAGGTATGACAGAAAGGCGCACTTTTCCGCTGGTACGCAATAGTTTACTCACTCCCTCACTCACTCACTCACTCACTCACTCACTCACTCACTCACTCACTCACTCACTCACTCACTCACTCACTCACTCACTCACTCACTCACTCCATCGCCTGCATTTAATTTCATTTTGCTTTTTTTTTTTTTTTTTTGAGCTGCGCAAGTCACCTTCTGTGGGAACAAACGACATAATTCCAACGGACTACGTATTCATCCGTCAGCGGGCGAAAGTCAGTTTTTCGCAAAGCAACGCTATGTGACAGGGGTTACCTTTTACTGTGGAGGATACGCAGAGATAACCGATATGATAACCGACGATCGCAAAGGATAACAAACTGGATTCCAAGGGAAGGGAAGCGTAGCAGGGGAGGCAGAAAATTAAGCGGGCGGATTAGGTTAGGAAGTTTGCAGGGGTCAAATGGATGCAGCAAGCACATGAATGGAAGAGGCCTTGGCCCTGTAGTGGCTATAATTAGGTTCTTGATGATGATGATGATGATAATGATGATGATGATGATGATGCGTAGAGAGCGAGGAAAAGGAGAGACGGTTATTAACAACTGGATTGATGTATGCTATTTTTAAGATGATGATGATTTGGCTGCAATGCGCAAAATGTCGCCCCGGCTAGCGTACGTAATATGCACGAGGTAAGACTGATGGCCCATTTTCTCCTATCGTCATGTCGAATGGGGGCCGAGCAACGGGTTGGAGAAATGTTTTCTTCCTTTGGAAAAATCGGTGAGCACATGGCGGCGGCACTGGCGTCGGAACCCACGATCGTGCTCCTAAACTTGAGGCGGGCGCTCAGGCCTAGGTAGGGATTTAAACAGCGGAGTAAAATTATATAAAAGTCATTTGCATACAGCTATTACAGAAGCAAGCAAAAAAACAAAAGAAATAATGCATACTGACAGAAAAACATGGATAAATAAAATAATAAACGCATGTACTTCAAAAAATAATTTCAGAAATTCAGTTTTCGAATGCTGAAAATCAAAATGACAATTTTGGCAATATTAATTTGCAGTCTGGCTTTCGTGCGCCGCCGAGAAACGCCTCCAATATTAGACCGGATTCAACAAGCCTATCTGCTCTCAGTTAAAAAAAAAAAAAGAAAAAAAAGAAGAAAAAAAAAAAGCCCAGTTGCGGCCATTTTGTGGTGCGTCAAGCACGTCGAAAGGCTGAAAACATACCTACTCGGCAAATCGTTATCTGTCCCGGATTGTACTTTTGAGGCTGTGCTCTGAACCCCAAAATGGCACCCGCGACATCACTTGAACACCTCCTAATAGAAGATATTCCTTGAATACCACACTTGAATACGTTACTTGAATACGTCACTAGAATACCTCCTAATTGGAGGTATTCCAGTGACTTCTCACCAACTTTCGTGATGAGGCAGGGACCGGACCTTTTTCGACGTTGTGTTCAACGACACGCAATCTCAAAATGCAACATCACCCGTTCCACGCCCCGCAAAACAAGGCTTCCCTACACCGACGACGACGAACACGGTATTACAAGTCGTCTTTGACGACTTTGACAGCCGATGTTTTACAGTGGCTCCGGCGCTGTCGAGATAACACGGACGCCGCGGGTGGCATGTGCAGACAAGTTTGCAAAACGATTGCAAGTGGAAGGCATTCGAACTGTCAACAGCCATCGAGTGACGTGAGCTCGAGCAGGTTCGAAATTCCGTCTCCCGGGACACAACACGCGGCCACGGCGTATAATTAAAGTTAATTAAAGCGTTGCCCCGTCCTTCGCGCTGCCTATACCAGACAGCTACGCTACTTCAACAGCACGAAGTGTGCGAAAATATATATCGTTCGTAAAAACGGATCGCTTTCACATAGGACTCAATGGGCGGGTCCGTAATTGCGAAGTGTGTTTACTATTGTTATTATTACTCTCTGTCTTTCCTCCTGACAGCGGAAGCTGCGGCAGCGATGGTTGCGAATGCGTGTCGCCTTGTGTTACAGTTTCCGTCCAGCGCTCATGCGAATACCGGAAGGTGTGAAAATGAGAAAGAATTATAGAGCGCGGGTGAGGCGCAACTCTTTTCACTGCCTATCTCTCTCTCTCTCTCTCTCTCTCTCTCTCTCTCTCTCTCTCTCTCTCTCTCTCTCTCTCTCTCTCTTTCAAAGCGCCGCGTTGTGCCAGTTCCGGAATCCGGGGGGCCTCCGTAATTGCACGTTCGCTAATTTGCGACCTCCCCGGTACTTGACAGCAGAGACTGGGACGCTTTTTCATAGGCTTGGGTAGCTTACTCATTTTGGTTGAGGTAAGGAAGCAATTCGCGCGCTAGAGAGTAGACTTAGCGCGGGACTGAAGACGACACTGTACATTACCAGAAATACTAGACAAGCGCATATTTTTCGAAGAGAGGTAGCCTATGAACGCAATTATTTCCCATATTGTGAGATAGCACCTAAACAACTAAATATCCGCAGATTAGAGAGTTTTAGCTTACCGTGATCCGCGATCCGCTACCGTGATCCGCCACCGCGTGTTCCACTGCGCATGCCCAGAGCCTCTTGACGCCGATAGATGGCGCCACATACTGGATGTCGCCACACAGACCTGCCGCGTCGGGACCAATCGGCTTGAGCGGCCCCGCCCACGTTTGGTAGAGAGTCACGGTAGCTGATCGTGAATCACGGTAAGCTAAATCGCGGCGGTTGTAGTTGTTTTGCTATCCTACTGGTTTTCTGTGGCACTTTTAACTATTAGGTGCGAGCGCAGTGAACAATTTAAGACGGCAAGAAATTGAAAGGTATTAATATGTACAATACTGTTTCACCATATCACCCGGCTCCCTTAAAATTAAAGGCCATGTTCGGGAAAGATGGACTTGCGAGTTTAGGTCCGCTTAGTTCGGGAAACTGATATTTCACAACACATTTCCTAGATGGAGAGCTTGATGCATTGATGTGATCTGATTGAGTTTCGCGTTCCAGCCAACGGCTGCAAGCTACCAAGTAAAGGAGAACTGCGGAGTAGGTTGTACCACCGCTGTTTCTTTAAATGGCTCAAAATTTAGATCAACTTCGTTGAATGCGCGTTTGGATTTTTTTTTTAATATTGGGACGGTACACCCAAAGCTGCCGCTAATGAAAACCACGTCATCAAGGGTATTGGTGACGTGGTTCGTGACGTCATTGAAGAAGTCTTAATAGGCGACATTTTCGTGCCAATTGCTGCCATTAGCCAATAAATCAGGTTCCAGATAGCGCTGCTGGCTTACCAGACATAATCATCATCATCATCATCATCATCGTGGCGAGAATCACAGGTTAAATTACTATAATGAGAACGGCACGCACGCGTTACCCCGTGCATAGTTTGCGAAAGGGTCAGTGTCGTAGCCAAAGGTATTCAATTATTTTGCGGTGATAAGCAAACTATTTATCTAAGAGACAAGTGAATAATCTAATATTGCTTCCAATAACTTGTGCCACAATATTACAAATCTGACGCAAATTCAGTCCGGTGCAGGGCACCCTGAAGGCCAAATTGCAATCATGATGGAAATGGCACTTATATGCCATTCCTTTCTTTTTAATATATATCAGCTTGTTCACTATATATGCGCAGGTTGGAGCCCAAAACCACATTCTTCGGGCCTCTTTCGGCCCAGCTAGCCAAATGCATTGTCACTGGCAGCCAGGGAAGCCATCTTACAACAGTCGTCAGCAGGCCGTCGCGGTATGCAGGCACCGACTTTCACGTGAGTGATACCTGAAAGAAGTTCTTGGGAAACCTACTCAAAGACAGTGCTCCGTACCTCTGGAATGTTTCAGAGGTCACTTTCGACCGGAGACGGGACCGATAGCTGTGAAAGTCCCATATCGCTTGCGTTGTTGCGATTTCCGTGAAGCCGTGTTGAAGCCAAGTAAACGCGTTATGACGGAGGCCGGTTGCGAAGCATTCTTTGTCAACCGCTGGCAGAAGAACGGATATTGGCCGGCCTCCATATCTAGGAAAACCGCTCGATTCAAAAAGACCTATTTGGTGTATCTAAAGGACCATGAATCATCCCTTGCGCTGCAAAAGTTAACACTATATTTCTTTTTTTTTTGCCAAACTTTCACTCTCACTTCTATTCACTCTTCTTCAGGACGGCGAGGTAACGGCAATAGCTGATCTCCACCCACCCACATTTAACGAAAAGCACAAAGACAATAGCGGCTGGTTCCGAGGTTCACTATGGTCACGGAGGCTATACATTTTCAGAAGCGCCCGCAGTCAGGCTTCCCGATGAACACCGGCATTCACTCTAAACATTTTAAAGGATACTGTGCGACGTCAGTTGCACATCAAAGAACCCTAGCCTCTCCTATGAAACATCTCGCAGCCTGAGCTGTTTTGGTACGTTCAACCGTATACATACAGTTGGGTTAACTGGTCAATTAGGGGACGTTTTGCGCCGCGTCAAATTACGCCGATATGCCAGAGGATAGAGACAGAGGTGCCAGAGGTTTCAATCTCGTAATGCTACGCGGGCGGCACTGAGAAAATTTCGTCGACCCCTTGCGGGCCAGGAACCGAAAAATAGACATATAAGAAACGGTAACAAAAAAAAATGGTATAATAGTACAAACAATAAACAACAACAAAATCGATTAATAACAACCAGAACAATTCGTTTCCAGACCATATTCTACGTTCATTTATAGAATGTGTGGCACTGTGAGTAATCTAATAAATAAATAAAAGAAAAGCAGCGCGTGGTCGATTATCCCTGTAGGCCAAACAATGCTAATTCACAACGGCTCAGAGAGCGGTGCCGAAACAGTTCTAAAGCTTAAAAATACCCCAATCATTTCCTTAACGGAAAAATGTAGACTTCTAACAGTGGAAAAATTAGATGAAATACAGGGTGGGTTGTTTGTCGCCATGCTATTGATTCCAGCTGATCTCCACACGAAGTTCACGCAGATTATGGGGTCAGCCCCTCTTTTCATATCCACAAAGAACGCGTACCGTCTGGGGACGAGGCCTCTTAGCTTATTTTAGTTGGAAAATGAGTCTGGTGGCAAAGTCGACTCGTGAAGCTGGCACACGCATTCCCACCAAACGCTGGAATTTTCAGAGCCGGTGGGCGAAATCACGAAGCTTCATGGGCCGCGCGCTGCAGACCCCTGCCCTATGCTTTCTTGGTGTCAGTGGCTATTTGCTCATTTCTGTGTATACCGGTACCGCCAGTTGTATGCCAAGTGACATATGTCGGCGACTATAATAACTAATGCGAGCAGAGCGCTCCAGCTTGGCCCTCCGCTCACAATTGGGATATCTTTGCTCCATTGAAATAAAAATAACCCGAACGATGCCACTGTTAACTGCACGCTGCTCTTCATACGCACTCTTGTTTTATCTCAGTCAAAAAGCACACTCACGCGCGCCCGGTCGCTACAGCTGTTCTCACGTGACCACACATACATAGCAGCCACGGGCCACGACCAGCACCGTTAATAGTTCAAAAGCTTTGAGTCAACAACCGCTTAATCGGTGACAGGTAAGTGCCGAGCCATGAAGACCTAGCTCTCCCCTCAGGCACTTGTGCATCGTCCAAAGGCATGGCTGGCCAGCAACCTACCCTCCTATTCCTCTTCTTACTTCTGATATAGTCGGCCCTATTTCCTAAGCGCCCTCCCACACAGTTCTTCCTCGCTACAACGAAACAACGAACGGACCGCGGGTTGCGCATCACAAGGCGAGGTGCACACAAAGCGGAGGGAAGAGAATCAAACGGTCGACCACGCTGAGCGCACAGGACGGCGAGCCTAACGAGCGAGCCAGACCGGCGGCCCGTCTTACAATCACTCAGCGAAGCGTCGCTGCCGCGAGGCTGGCAGAAAACAATGACCCGGTGCCGCCGCCGACTATGACGACGAAGGGGGGAGACGACGCTTGTGCTCCCTCGAGTTGCTCGCGACTCCCTTATCGTGTCCTACATATCTCCCACCGCTTGTATACACGCGCAAACAAACACACACACTCGCGGCACGCCGAAAGGCCCCGGAGGCTCTTCAGGCTGCCCCTCCAGACAAGACGGTGCTCTGATTAAGAGGATGCCTTTCGGAAGAAGACACCCAGCGCCCGCTACTACTACGTATACTGTACCCTTCTCTTTTAGGCGCCGACGAAAGGAGCGCCTCCGGAGGGCTTTTTTAATTCCTCCTTTCAACATTCCCCCCCTCTCTCTCTCCTCGCGTTCTCGTAGCAAGCACATAACTACCTTCTACTTGCCTTTCGCCGCACGGAGTCCAGCAGTACCAGCGATGGTCTTAATTTCTTGATAACGTCTTCGGCTAGCCATCTCGCATGTACACTTCTTCATGGTGAGCTAGAAGCTGCCCACAGTGCGCTCGCTCAACCGTACAACCTGAGAACTATGCGCGTCGGGTCCTTTTGGTCGCGTCGAATTGTCTCACCCTCCCCTTCTTTTACTTTGTGCCGGTGTATCTTCACAGAGGGAAGCGAAGAGGCTTGGTGGAGAGTGCGGCGTATCACAAACCCTCGGCTGAACGAGCCCCAGCCCGGAAGCGAGGGTGCTGTTACCGATATGGCTTCGAGCTCTTCTTTGGCTACGGCTTCTTCTTGGCTCATCTGCATGCCGTATTGGACACCGAGACTCTCTCTCTCTCTTTCTCTTTTATGAAAAGCGTATCTACCTTCTGATCGTAAAAGATAGATCCGTGTGTCTTTGTGATATACGGACTATATTTAAAGGTGTATAGTGGTGGCAAACTGAAACCACTTTGCTGACTGTCTGCGGCGGGCCCTATAGCGAATTCGACATGCCCCGCACGAAGCGACACCCACGCCTAACCGGCTCTCTCGTTAGCGTGCGTGATTGGTGCGATACGTGATTTCAACAATTCATACCACTTTCACAAACGACCAGAACAATGAGGTCACCGTGGCATGCCGACCATGGATGGGTCGGAAAATGGCTGAGCTTGCGAGCGGTTGCAAACAGGAGTCACAGTAAAGGAGTAGAGTACGGAGGACGGTCATGGTTTAAGGAGCGGGGAACGCACGCCTCATGGTATGATGATATATATGCTGACGAAGTGGAAGGCCGCTGAGACGGACGAGCAAAGAAGGAGGCTCCGCTGAATGATTAAGACAGAATGTACGCACTATCCTTATCGCACATGTGATTATTATATTATCATTCAGTTCTTTTTTTTTTTTTCCCCGAAAACCGACGACCATTGCATCACGCGATGGCGGCGCGACGAGCAAAAGCTTCTAGCACGCGCGCAGCAGCAGAAGCAGCAGCGAAAGAAGCCAGCAGCAAAACGCGCTCGCCAGAAGTGAAGGTTCAGGAAAAAAAAAAAAAAATGGGGGGAGGGGGGGACGAAAAAAAAATAGTATGTAGACGAGGTGCGGTGGGAAAAACTAACACAGAAGGTATGGGGCGGAGGATGCGCGGTGACTTACGGCTGCCTATACTCCTTCTTCATAAATAAATATGACGCCTTTATGGGCGGCCACCTTAAAAGCTTACGGCACAGATCCGTCGGCAGAAGCTTCCGCGCCATGAAAGTTTTAAACGTAGCCCGGGATTAACGCGCCTGCCGTCGGCGCACGGCAGGCGGTGCGGCGGGCAATCGGAGAGACTGTCTCCCCCTTTCCAAACCCCGTGCGGTGGGCGGCGGAATCCGTGTTGGGCGAGCAACAGAGGCGCGTAAAAGCGCCGGCCGATTTCGCGTAGATTACGCGCGCGCCTGTGAAGAAGCTGCCCAGCGGGACACCCCCTGGGGAACGATCGAGTGAAGTTCGAGATCGCTTCCAAGAGGGGCGTGTTGCTTTAGCGCGGGGTGTGTTGCCGGGATGACGGACTGGCGGCGATTTCCTCTGGCCCGGTAGAAATAAACCGTTTCCGGATCTCCGACGCGAACCGCTTCTTACGGGAGCGACATGTTGCGCTGTCACGAGAGGCGACGGCTTGAGCGAGCGTCAGGCGAATGTGTTACAAGGCTCGAACCGTTGGGATGCAGCTCTCTGTGGCGACAAAGTCGCACGCTTAAACGTCCAAAAGCGACTCAGGCAATGAGAGACGAAGCAGTAGAGGCGTTCAGAAATGTCGAAATTTTCCGAAGTTTCGTTTCGTTTTGCACGCTTCAAACTGACGATGTTTAACTGTGCATGAGTAGAGTGGCCAAATTTTGGTTTGGTGTATGGAATGTAACTTCACAAAGAGACTCAGGATAGAGAGCTTCAGAAATATCCAAATTGTCTGGTGTTGGTTTGGTTTATGAGTTTTAGCGTCGCAAAGCGTCACGAAGCGTATCAAAGCGACTCAAACTATGAGAGGTGCTGTAGTGGAGGGCTGCGGAAATTTCGGCTACCTGAGGCACTGACATCGAAGTGAGCGTTGCACAAGGTGCTTATCGGTCTGTACAAGTTGTAGAGAAAAAAGGACAAATGGTCTCAAGCAAGCAGTTTTCGGCTGTATTTCGAGCATATTCATAATCTGAGGAGCCCGCCGGGGTGGTGCAGTGGTAAGACGCCCGACTACTGTGCCGGAGTTCCCGGGATCGAATCCCGGCCTCGGCGGCTGCGTTTCGATGGAGGCGAAACGAAGTGGCGTCCGTGTGCTGTGCGATGTCAGCGCACGTTAAAGATCCCCAGGTGGTCAAAATTACTCCGTAGCCCTCCACTACGACCCCCCTTTCTCTCTATCCACTTTCACTCCCACCTTCATCCCTTCCCTTACGGCGCGGTTCAGGTGTCCACAGAGCAAGTGTGACAGATACTGCGCCTTTCCCTTCCTATGAACCAACCAACCAAGGAGCCCAGCACAAGGCCAGGGAAAACCTTGGGCTGAGTGGAAAACCAGAGGGTAACCGGTGGCAGTATAGGGGAAACGAATCTCATACCTCGCACATGCCACTTCAAACTGGTTCCGTTAATCAATTCAGCAGCCACGACTCGATTCGTCTTTCGTCTTAATACACTCCCTGCTGAGATGACCGGTGCTCTGATTTGTTCATTCCACGTGCGCGTAATTGTGCAATTCTAGCGTGCTAGAGTGGAAATGGCCACTCGAGTGGCTTCTGTATTTTTATGTCGTTTTCCATTGGGATTTTCGCGCCCTTATTATGGCACCTTTAAAATGCGCCGATACCAATCCTTTCGCCTTACTTGCTCAAAATCGATTCGTGGTGCGTGACAAATTAATCGGCCCACTAAATCCATAAACGGCAAAACCGAAATGATTGATTATTCACAGGCTAGCAGGGGAATTATATTTTTCAACATCGCATTCAGAGCTACGCACAGGTGCTAAGCAATAATGAATGACAAGGTAAGGTAAAAAATAAAAATAAAAAATGCCCTTCCACGACCAATGCATCTTAACGCCTGTTTTGAACAGGCATATTGTTGAGGTTTGTGTAGGCAACGTACTCATCTTCCCTGATGGGGCTGAGACAGGTAGGTTACCGCCGCTTGTGGCGGGGGCTAGCCTGCCACCGAATTGTTATCTGTTGTAGGCCGTCATTGCACCCGTCACCGCTTCGGTGGTGGACGACGGCTGTTGTTGCGGCGCACGTCTTTCTCTCTCTCTTCTTTTTCTTTCTTCTCTATTTTCTCTTCTGTCTGCACGAGACAGCGGAGGTGGCCCTGCTACAGAGCCAGTAGCGGGCCCGTGCATTTTCTTTTCCTTCTTCCTACAGCCACAACAACAACAACAGGCAACGTAGTGAATGTGCACTCAATAGCATTCCGTGATTCAAGGTGAATTTTAGTACATCGAGATGGGCGTCAATTCCTGCCTGACTCTGTATACGTTTCTGCGAGCCGACGTATACACCCGTGTTGTCCAGTGCAATGTTGCATTTACCGCCCCCTGGCTGCCGCACTCCATACGCCAGATGGAGAGAGAAATAGAAATGCGAAACCACCACAGCTTCACAACTTCGTGTGTTGTGCATGTCGGTTGGAGAAGATTCCAGAACATGATGGAAAAGCAGCGCGTTAAAATGGGGACCCGAATTGAGGCGACGCAGTCATCTGAGCCTGCGTATCAATCAACCTTTCGATTTTTGTCATATTCTTGAAGCGTTGCCGTCTTTGTATAATCGGGACCAGGAAGGAGACGATGAAACTACACGACGAAGCAGCATCCCTTTTCCCAGATCACCACACAGCCCGTGTCTTCTTCTAGGTGGTGGTGGGACGATGACATGCACGTGAGAACGGTCACGTCAATTGCAACGGCCAAATTCCTTCAACCCAGCTATATAGGGATTACTATACGCCAGAGCAGTGGGGAAACACGGCAGCTTTGTACGGGGAGCGCATTTGTCCGCATTACGTCGTCACGACTGCTGGTGACGACGGCACTTCGTCCAAAAACGGAAGCAGATCGGCGGAACAATGGGAACTCGTTTCTCGGGAACCGCCTCCGCTTTGACTCGGAGCGGCAAAAACACCCGCAGGGGCGGACGCAGTCTCCAGAAGGGATCGCGCACGGACCTCATCTGCTGTCCCCGCCTGGTCGAGTACGTATATATGTTCCAAGAGCGCGTTTTAGGTTTGCTTGCCCCTTGTTCCAACGACGAATCCTTGATTCGCGCATTGTTCCATGTGCAAAATCAGTCGCGGGAGCGCAATGTTTAGCGGCTTCATCGGCGTGGTGAAAAGGAGATGGCTTCATTCAGCCGCAGGCCAACAAAGGCTATAGATTCGAAGGCACCACGACGCGTGAGGCGTCACTTACAGGGCCCGCAGCTCCCGCTCCTCCCAGAGCAGTAATGAAGACGCAAGGCCGGATCTCAGTGATCCCATTTTGGGGCGGCGCCGACGCCACGACCCCGCTCTCTTAGCCTGTGTATAGTGCTCCGATTTCATTGTTATTTTTGTTCGCCCGTCGAAAGAGCTCGACACCCATCAAGAACTGGGCGTAGCGATTTGGCACCGATATAAGCAAAAATGCATAGGCATTCTGCATCGTCGAATATCCAACATGAAGCAAGAATAAGAAGTTGGAGAACCGCCGGACAACACTGGGAATTCAACAACCTGATCGGCCATTACGTGGAAACTGTATCAAGGCAAAAAAAAAAAAAGTTAAACAGTATAAAAACAAACGAAACAATTGACAGTGCAATATAGCGTTTGAACACTAATATTCGGAGATTAAATTGAAACCTGTCCCTTAGGGAGAGAAGCTTTAAACAATCAGACTCTGCAGTGAATAAAAAGTCAAGGGGCACTTTGGACCACTAACGTGGGATGAGGCGAAGGCGTCTGTTGCGCGGATGGAAGCGAAACGAAGTGGCGTCCGTGTGCTGTGCGACGTCAGCGCACGTTAAAGATCCCCAGGTGGTCCAAATGACTCCATAGCCCTCCAATACGGCTCCCCTTTCTCTTTTTCCACTTTCACTCCCACTTTTCTCGCTTCCCTTACGACGCGGTTCAGGTGTCCACTGAGCAAGTTTGACGGATACTGCGCATTTCCCTTCCCGTCAACCAATTATTATTATTATTATTATGATTATGATTATTGCGCGGTAGTTCGAAGCCCTCCACTACGGCTTCTCCTTTTCTTTACAGCTCGGTTAAGATGTCCGCGGAGAATTGTGACAAATACTGCGCATTGTCTTCGGTGTCAGCCAATTTGAAACGCCGCTGACGCCTGCTTCGCTGCGTCTGTTTCTATATGCTCTGTGGTGCGGCGTTCGAGGAAGCGCCAAACGAAAAGCGCCGCACGGACCCATGGATCTAACGCCCGGCGGGGTCAGCTTCGTATATGCGTGAATCGCCTGGTGGCGATCATCACCAGTCCTGACTGAAAGTGACGTCATTGTCACTTCCAGTTACGATACATGGCCGAATCCGGTCATGACGTCAAGTCCGGACGTCACCATGCGATGGCGTCATAGTAATCTGTCATTACTCATGACAATTTAGTCATGACTAATGACTCATTAGAATTAGTGACTAGTTAATCATTTGTACTGGTTAGTGACTAGTTAACTATCTAATGGCCAAACTACCATGTTGCCCATTACTACTCAAGCAATTAAACCGTTAACTACCTTTCAATTAGTTACTGTTTATCAATGCCCGTATATATAGTGCGCGCTCAAAGTGTGACATCCGGTGCCGACAGCCTCTGCCGATAGCTCCTGCTGACAACGATCAGGTATTAAAGGCTTTCTCCTTAAAAGAGGAAGAATAAATAGCTGCGATGATCTGAGGGTATAAGCCGGTCGCTGGCCGGTATACCGCATGGCAAAAACCGGCGCATTATGGGATTTCCCTGCTCCGCGCTTTTGCCTATGTGCAATATGCTCCGGCCTAAAGCGATCGTCACCCACGTTTAGGGCACCGCCCTATAGCTTCCATCGATATCCCATTCGCGTACTCCTTACCGCGTTTCTGCGTTTAATTTTCACCTACCGTGCGCAAACAGCGAGGCCTACCGACGGACATCATAAGGGCGCGACCCGGAAACGCTGCGGCGTGTATGAGCGCTCAGCGCACCAAGAGACGGTTCTCGCCCGGGCGCTGGCCATCATTTCGACAGCGCTGTCCCTCCACTCCCTTGCCTTAGAGAATTCACAATCATGCAGTATTCACCCAAACCCGAAAGGTGGAGCCTAAGTGACATGGGTCGTCCCCTCTCCTTCGCGAACCTGGATTTTTCATTTACTTCCTTCTTTTTCTGCGCTTCGTTATACTTGTTCCGAACTAAGGCGGTGTCGCTGTCTTTGTGGCTGGACGCCCTGTTCTCCCCGCCTTCGCCGCCGCTTGAGCTGCACCCGTCAGCCATTTGTCTCCGCGCGTTTCTATCTTTCGATCAATCTTGAGAAGGGTGTTCTCGAAGCTGTCGCTCTCGCCCCGCGCTCGGTCCTCGATTTAGTGTTTCGACCTGGTTCACGAGTCCACGCCCATGCCTCGATTTATATTTGCTCCGCTTTTCTCACTGTCTATCCTTCTTTTATTATCCTTTTTTTTTTTCCTCCCTTCGTCCAGCTTCAACAGCTTTCCAGACATGGCCGGAGCAAAACGAAACAGGCAGCGCGAGCGCTCGAAAATCTATCGCGAAAAAAAAAAAAAAAAGTGTTGTGCAACAACGCCCCTGGAACAAGTGAGCCGCCGCTGGGCTCTTCGAACTTGCGGGTGAGTCGGCGAGTCCGCCCAAGAAGAGAGAAAAAAAAAGTGGCCGCGCAGGAGAAGCGAGGGAATACGTAAAACGGAGAGAGTGCGGAAAAGGAGCGGTAGGGAAGAGGCCCGAGGGCGGTCCAATCATGTTTTATAGAAGTGGCCTCTCGGTGGATTGAAAGGTGGGCCGGACCCTTTCGCTAAGCGCGGGTTTCGACGACGGCGGCGGAGCGACGATGCCACCGCCATGTTCGGCTTCGTTATTGTTTTATTCCAGTCGCATTCTTCCCTCGCTTTCGCTCGCTGTCCAAAGCCTTCGGTGCGGCGGTTTGTTCAACGCCGACCTGGCACGCACTGGTCGCGCTGGCGTCTCTCGAAGTCCCCCTTCTCCCCGTTTTTCTTCTTTTTTTTTTATCCCTGTGTAAGATCCTGACCTGCACTTTTTTTCTTGCACTTTCTTTTAATCCGGACGTCATCGCGAATAATACCGCATTTGTCATTATTCGTTGGCGCCCGTAATCGCGTAGGCGGAGCGTGCTCTATAATGACAGCGCTGCTTCGTTTTTTTTTTTTTCTTTTTTAGTTCTTATTTCTGTCAGGCGTGTCTCACGAGATGTCAACGTTGTTCGAGTTGGACCGCCGCGCCTTTCTTCTTTTTTTTTTTTTTTCAACCATCCTCGCTGCAACCCGCTGCCGCTTTAGTGGACACGTACGTCTTTCGCCGCAACGACGTGACAGGAGCGTACGGGGCAGGAGGTGTTACCTTAGAAGCGATCTCGCTCCTTCGACGACGACAAGTGAGCAAGGGCGTATGAGAGCCAGATGTAATGGAACGAACAAAAGCGGGAAAACGGCTCTGGCAAGAAGGAGGGAGAGAGCACCCACGGCGCACCGAATGATATCGGTAGATGATATTAGCACAGGCACATTTATACATTGTACAACCTTTATCGCAAGTCCGGCCCACAGGCTTTTAAGCCGAGCCACATGCATCGGTGTGCTTGCGGCATTGTTGGAGCTCCAAGAGAAGATTGCGAGAGGTCTGGCCGTTTCCAAGACATTTGGAGCTTCATGAGTGCCAAGTGCCTCTCTTAAGACAATGCTGGCGCATATATTTACATTAGCATGTATCATACTGCCCACAGTAGCGCGTACCGTCAGCGTATAGCCCTCTTTTCTTCTACAACACCTCGAACAGTTGCACATATACCATGGCCTCAGAGTGCTCTCTGGGTACACGCGTGAACGAGTTACAAGACCCTTCAACAACTGTGTGACACCTCACTGCAGAAGGGTCAATAAGATAACGCACTAGGCAGAAGTTGCCCTTCGGCTCGTATCGCAAGTGCAGGCATCAGTACGAAAAAAAAAAAAGATGGCTAAAGAAACGATGATGATTGGCACAACCACAGTGAAATTCTTTCCGCCTAGCGTGCCTTAATTCTACTCATAAAGCGGCGAGATTCGAAGTCAAAAATAATAAGAAAGTGAAACGGAGGAACGAAACTCAAATGCAACGCGCCTAGTGTCGTTTTTTTTTTTTTTTTCCAAGGCGCGTCTATTATTTTTTACATTAATTGCATTGAGAGCTAAAAACTCCACACAACAGCTTGTTCTCATTGGAATGGAAGCTCTACTGCTATAAATGCAGGACATATTTCAGTGTGCCTTTCTCGAGCTCTTATGAGACTCCGGACGTGGCGGAAGCCGCCTCCTTTCACTCGCTGTCTCTATAAGAGCTCTGGTTTTACTGCATGACCGGACATTGTGTAGCGTAGTGCAGTGTAGTCTAGTTTAGTTTAGTTTCGTGTATATTGTGGTGTAGTGTAGTGTAGTGTAGTGTAGTGTAGTGTAGTGTAGTGTAGTGTAGTGTAGTGTAGTGTAATGTTGTGTAGTGTAGTGTAGTGTAGTGTAGTGTAGTGTAGTGTAGTGTAATGTAGTGTAGTGTAGTGTAGTGTAGTGTAGTGTAGTGTAGTGTAGTGTAGTGTAGTAGCCTTTCACTTGTACTTGTTTTCCGATGCTTTTTTCTCCAAAGACGTTTCCACGACAGGTTACTACGCCCACAACTCTGCCCGTGGCGAAGGTAAACTTTCGCAAGCTGTTGGCCTAGTCTGAAAGCTAGGACACGTGCCACGACTTACGAATTCCCTCTACCAAATACTATCCTCCTGATAAGACTTATCTGGCAAGAGTTTCGCTGTCTATCGCTTCTTCATAACGCTAGGCGCTTGCGGAACCGTATCGAAACAAGGCACGTGCGAATGAAGACTGAGTTCTACGAAGGTTACGTGACGCCACGGTTATAGCAGTTGAGAGCTTTGGTGCAGTGAAGTATCAGTGTACCCGTATAACGGATCATCTGCCCCCATCTGAGTCGCCCCTATACTTCTACGTTGTCGAGCCCACATATAACGGACACAGCTAGAACGAACGCTCGCTTATTACGAACAACCCGACGACTCGCCACACCTCTACAGTGAAAGAGGCGCTCTTCCCTCGAATGCGGAGATTTCCTACCGCTATTACCGCGTTCGTAAAATGGTTGGTCCCCAGATTGTACAGGAGCGTATGGTCACGCTGGAGAGCTTGCAAAGCGGCTTGGTAATGTCTGCCTTGCAGAAACTGAAGTGCCCAAGCGCCTTTTTAAAGAAATAAACGCCGCCTCTGTAAAAATTTGCAATTCTTTAGCTGAAATAAAGGAAGTCCACTTAATATGAACTTCGGATACAACGAACAAAAAAATAGCCGACCGTGAAGTTCGTTGCAAGTGGGCTCGGCTGTACGTCTACGCTATACCAAAACTAACGCCACTTTTGTAAACATTTGCAACTTTTTTAGCTTAAATAAAGGAAGTCGACTTATTATGAACTTCGGATACAACGAACAAAAAATAGGCGACCGTGAAGTTCGTTGCAAGTGGGCTCGGCTGTAAGTCTACGCTATACGAAAACTAACGCCACTTTTGTAAAAATTTGCAATTCTTAAGCTGAAATAAAGGAAGTCTACTTAATACAAACTTCGGATACAACGAACAAAATACGGGCGACCGTGAAGTTCGTTACAAGTGGGCTCGGCTGTACGTCTGCGCTATGCCAAAACTAACTAACGACTGAGACGCAGCGACACGACCGCCTTCCGACGAACCTCGTTCTGACGAACCACTCAGCGTTGCACGCATGCATCTTTCGAGGACTTCCACGAAAAGGTAACCGCCGACGAAGAGGCAGCGGCGGTTGTGTACCAGTCACGCGCATCCAGGCGCCTAATTAACCCTGATTTCTCCGACTTAATAGCGGTGACGTTTTGAAAGTGCTGCCATCTCCAGGCATATCGTGCCGTGTTGCGCATCTGCGAAATACGTTAGCGTAAACCAGCTGTGACTACATCCTTGATACTAAGCATTAAGAAAGTGCACGCTTACCATAAAAACTGAATAAAGGTTTCAAAATTCTGGCATCTCTATAGCGGCATGCACGAAACGTGTCGGGCCCGCGAGGAGGTGCCAAAAGTCGATGTCGAAATTGCTATGCGGTGTGTATGTTAGTGGCAAGCTTCCGAGAGTCACAGACTGTAAATGGGAGGTTAGTGATATGAGCTGTCTCGCGTTTAGCATGAGCGAAAACCCTGCGTGGCATAACGATAATAATGCAGAAAATTAGCTGCGGCTCATCAAATAAGGTGATAAGGAAGTATACGGCCACAAGAAATGTTGAATGGAACACTATGCTCACTCTCAAGAGTGAAACTTACTTCGGGTTCCGCGCTCAACTTCAGTCTTAAACTAATAATAAATAATAATAATGATTGGTTCACAGGAAGGGAAAGGCCCAGTATCTGTCACACTTGCTATGTGGACACCTGAACCGCGCCGTAAGGGAAGGGATGAAGGTGGGAGTAAAAGTGGAAAGAGAGAAAAGGGAGCCGTAGTGGAGGGCTATGGAGTAATTTCGACCACCTGGGGATCTTTAACGTGCGCTGACATCGCACAGCACACGGACGTCACATCGTTTCGCCTCCATCGAAACGCAGCCGCCGTTGTCGGGTTCGAGCCCGGGAACTCCGGACAGTAGTCGGGCGTCTTACCACTGCACCACCCCGGAGGGGCCAGTCTTAAACTGCTGGAAGGATAATTGACGTAAACATTAAAAGTGGGTAACGATAAAACAACTATATTTTCTTTTTCTTTTTTCACGCCTGGGCAGCGATCATTGGATGGAAGCTAGTAGTGAGGCGAGTTCCTTTCACATTTATATTGACCGCATCTTCTTCCCGCTATGTGACGCCAAGGATCTGTATTACCCGCCATGTCGTTATCCAACGAAAGTTTCAAAAGAGAAGAAAAATTAACATATGGTGAAATAGGGGAAGGCAGCCTCGAAGAATACATGAGCTTCTATGGGATCTACCATACGAATAAGGGCAAACGAAAAGCCCGGCATAATCCGTGCACCAATGGAAACCAGAATGAATTGGAACGCATTATTTCTACAGAACTTGCGCACAATATGTTTTCAGCGTGTGTGCGAATTTTATTTTATTTTTTTATCCAATATAGCTGTACGTATTCGCTCGCAATGGCGAATACGTGGACGACGCAGAAAGCAACGCAGTGAACTAATTTTACGCGACACGCGGACATCCCCGGGCCGGCGCTTTTACCGCGCTCCCAGTTTCTACGTAGCACTGCTGCGCGCACGACTACCGAGCATGGAGGCCACCTCGCGGCAAGCGCAGTCACTAGTGACGCAACGCTCGCGTCTTCGGAATGAGATACGCTATTGAACTCGCCGCACGCGAGAGGAGGATGATATGCGCAAGATGAAAAGATGGCGGAAAGAGCATGGGAGGAGAGAAATCAGGGGATCTTGCGTCAGGCGGAGGACGAGGAGGTGTTGATTTAGTTAACTGCGAGTCTACCACTCTCCTGCTTCGCCAACGACGGCAGATGCCAGCGGGAGTGGGAGGTAAGGGAGGGTGCTCTCACTCCTTCGCTCCCCCTTGCCCCCTCTACATGCCGCCTCTCCCCTTCCCACCCACACTTTGAATTTTCCCCTGCACACCTTTGAAGTGTTGCGCGCAAACCCCTATCTGAATACCTCCCTCCCCCTATTTCCTTGGCGGTTATGCTGCTTCCTGTTCCACATACTTCGATAGCACTGAGTCGCATTGGGCGCTATGGTATGGGTCCCTCTACCGATTCCCCGGATTTTTTTTTTTTGTCATGTTTGTATTTCGAGCTTGGTTGGAGACGATCCACGGACGATTTGTTCTCGAGTGTACGGATGTCGTTCAGGTGTGCGCGCTTATATTCGGGGAGGCGGCAGTGTACAAGGCCACAGCGCCAGTGTTTTTGCCCGACTCCCGGCTGCAACGAAGGGCTATGAAGCCGGACCCGTGTAGTTTTTCTTGAAAGGCATAGTTTTTGTCTCTTTACAGTGCGAGTAATCAAAATGCCCCCCCCCCCCCCCTTTTTTTTTTTTTTTTTAGAAGCTCTTTTAAACTGACTTCATCACAGCACCTACGCTATGAGGGACGTAGTGAGCAAGAACAGGATGTCAATAAACGACAGGGCGACTTTCCATTATACAGCACTGCACAGTGACCACCCTCAAGTCACATGCGAAGCGCAAAGGGATTATTACCTCCCTACCCGCATGTGGCAGGAGATTGAAACCGGCTGGGTCCAGAACTGGATAATTCTGTTTTTTGTCTTTGTACACTTCATGACGGAGACGTCTCAGCGGTTCAACGGAGGAGTCTTTCGTTCGCAGCTCAGACGTAACAACACATTTCTTTCTTTCTTTCTTTCTTTCTTTCTTTCTTTCTTTCTTTCTTTCTTTCTTTCTTTCTTTCTTTCTTTCTTTCTTTCTTTCTTTCTTTCTTTCTTTCTTTCTTTCTTTCTTTCTTTCTTTCTTTCTTTCTTTCTTTCTTTCTTTCTTTCTTTCTTTCTTTCTTTCTTTCTTTCTTTCTTTCTTTCTTTCTTTCTTTCTTTCTTTCTTTCTTTCTTTCTTTCTTTCTTTCTTTCTAGTAGCAACTGCTCATTGCTGCGTACAACTCTTCCGTCCGTCTTTTCGACGACAAGTAATCACATTTCCTTTTGCACTTCCTGCATAAGTTTTCTCCAACAATTTCGATCCCACTCGTTCAGATAGCCTTGAAGCTAGAAGAGTTCCGTTAGGTTGTAACATAGGTTGTCGCTCACGATGCAGGTGTTTTCAACGGTAGGCGAAGACCGCAATTTCTCGCTCATATGTCCCGCACACTTAGAGCATTTTTTTCTCCTTCACTGCTGACGGAGAAAAATATATCTTGAACATCATTTCGCCTTTCTTCCCACTCATAATCCGAACGACGAGCGGAGGCAGCAACGAGTGAAAACAGCATGGTCATCCGCTGTAGCATGCGGGCGGTGTTGCGGTCGAACACAACAAACTACTTACACGCGTAAGACCGGCATGCACACGCCTAGCGCCAATCTCGGCGGCGAATTATACTTCACAAAACCTTTTCGACGACGCAGGGTCCCCGTACGTGTACGAGGCGCTCAGTGGAACGCTTCCTCATCTTGAAATGAGTCACGGCAAGCTGGCTCTCGCATGCAATAAACAACGTTCCTTACGACCAAACGCTTATTAATAAACCAAACGTTCGGAGGAGGTCGAAATCGCAAACGACGACGTTTACGTGAGGTTTGCGGGCACGTGGACAAGCCTTAAGCAAAAAAAAGGACAAACTAAATGAGAGAAGAGATAGACTAGCAGGAAATCGAAAGAACAAAGTAGTGGCTAGCGAATAATGAGGACAGGGAGGCAGAAAACGGCCCCGTCAGCCGACTTATCCCGCGGTGCCAGTCGACCGCACGAACAACGTTTTAAAAGAAAACACAGCGTATGTCGTCACTGTCGCGTGTGTAATGGTGCGGATTGATGAAGGAACGTCATGTCGCGTTGTTAAGTCCCTCTCTCTACAAACAGACGCTCACAAACGCCGCTGTAGGCTCGCGTGGTCTTCCTGGCTTTTACTATTGCTATTTTAACCGCGTTGAGATGTTTCTCGGATTTGCCTTACACGCACAAGAAGAGAGGGGAGAGAAAGGGTGGGGGATCTGCAACACGCGTTCCGTACGCTTTCCTCGTGTTTCCTCCGTATTTCATTGTTAGCAATCAGTTTCTTTTTTCTTCGGAGTGCCTTTCCTCAATCCCAACTGACGACGGTCAGGACGGAAAAAAAAATACAGGCCGCGCGTTCCAAGAAGAGGAGGTCGTGGCGGGAGGGAGGGGGGACGGAATTAAGAAGCGAAGTCATTATGACTCTTACGCACGAAATGTTCGATGAGAAAGATAATTCCCCCCCCCCCCCCTCCACGTTCCCGTGTGCGCCCGAACCGACGTCGGGACAACGCAAAAAAAAAAAAAAAAATAGTCGTTATGGTGCCAGTGGGATTCATCCTCAGGCTGCGTAAAGGCGGAACGGAGAGTGGGAAAACGTATAGGAGCGCACACGGGAAGATTGAATCGATGTCATTAGGGTTCTAAATGTTTCGTTTTCTCTCTCTGTTTCGGAGCTTCCTCACGTCTTCAAGGCTGACGTATGCCGCGGAATTCCACGGCGAAGCGGTCCCGGTGTCATCGGGCGTCTCGGTCCGTCGACGCGCGTCCCTCTCTAAACACCCGACATCTGAAACTTTCTTATTTTCCCGCCGCGATTAGCGACAAGCCCGCAAGAACGACGATGCGTTTATGTCGTTTAGAATCGCTTTACCGAGTAGGAGGGAAAAACTTCCGCCGTAAACAAAAGTCTCCCATCAACTTTTCGCCAGTCTCACATGGGGCAGTAAGAAATGGCAAGTAATGGTGGATCATACAGCTTCCTCGAGAACTTATTCGCTCTATACCGTTCGCGAAAACTCCATACAATCGGGACAGAAAAATTGGCGCGCGGGAAATATAGTTTGAGACGTCGCTTTCTTCCGCGCATATACATCGTGATGGAGAGGACTGCAGGTGTGATGAAAAGTCGACCTTCTGCGTAGGTGGTGGCTCGGCGGCGACGGACAGCTTCAGACGCGCAAACGATCGAGAACCGAATGACAGGAGCGTTGGATGAGTTCCAGGGATAACTTGGCACACAACCGGTAGTCAAGTTCTCCCGCGGCTACCGCGCGGAAATCCATCCTTGTCCATTCAACGCACTCGCAGATGCGACGAAACAGCACGCCCGAGTCTAGGCAGCCCAAATCGTTCGTACGGGTTTCACGAAGGACCGCCGGAAAGCAGAGCGCAAAGTATCTACCGGAGGAGCAGCAAATTCTCGGGAAGAATATGTCGTTGAATACACAATCAGTTTTTTTGGAAAACACCGTGTGCATGAAGAAGCGCAACGAAAAAAAAAAAAAAAAGAAAACGTAGACGAGGCAACTGTAGCGGCTGTGACTTGACGGTTATAGAGGCAGATGAGAAAAAAATATTGTAACACCATCCTATAGTTACGGAAGTACGGTTAACCGCCGTTGCCTTTCGTATAGATGCAACGTATCTATAGTAAGTGTAAGGAGCGGTACCAATTCGACGAGTGACGAAAGAGTCAAAACTGCGGACGCATACAAGACACACCGGTTCTGTGGCACTCACGGCCGTGGGAAGCGTTTACGGGCAAGCTGATTGACAAGCAGGGGCGATTGAAACAGGAAGAACTCAGGCCCATCGCAATAGATACACAGACTAAAACTTCGGCGCGGGGAAGGCAACTGCGGCGCCCCTAGTGTTCCTTTCTCTTCCCCACACACACACACACACACACACACACACACACACACACACACACACACACACACACACACACACACACACACACACACACACACACACACACACACACACACACACACACACACACACACACACACACACACACACACACACACACACACACACACACACACACACACACACACACACACACACACACACACACACACACACACACACACACACACACACACACACACACACACACACACACACACACACACACACACACACACACACACACACACACACACACACACACACACACACACACACACACACACACACACACACACACACACACACACACACACACACACACACACACACACACACACACACACACACACACACACACACACACACACACACACACACACACACACACACACACACACACACACACACACACACACACACACACACACACACACACACACACACACACACACACACACACACACACACACACACACACACACACACACACACACACACACACACACACACACACACACACACACACACACACACACACACACACACGCACACACACGCACGCACACACACACACACACACACACACACACACACACACACACACACACACACACACACACACACACACACACACACACACACACACACACACACACGCACGCACGCACGCACGCACGCACGCACGCACGCACGCACGCACGCACGCACACACACACACACACACACACACACACACACACACACACACACACACACACACACACACACACACACACACACACACACACACACACACACACACACACACACACACACACACATTTCAGCGCAGGTCTCCGAACACAGGACTCATCAAAAGCTGCCGAAGATCCGAGTCGCGGCGGGACGTGCGAAACCTTGGCGGGTACAGATTTCTTCGTGTCTCACTCCTACACACGCGTTCACGGCAGATTTCCGCTAATCGCCGAGCGCATATGGAGAGAAAAGAGAGACCGGCCGACGCCGGCAGCACGTTGTCGCCGTCTCGCGAGCGTTACTAATCGGGGAGCCCGTTAATGACGAAGTGGCGAAGAAAATACCAAATAAAAAGAGCTACAAAGAGGAATAAAAATGCGGCGAAATGAAGAAACAAAGGAAGAAGACAAATGACAGTCATACAGCCAAGCAGCATGCACACCTGCCTTCCTCGCGTACGCGCTTCACGAACGCTCCGTGAAGCACCCAGAGACGAGGGATCACCGTATATTGGCGGTCGCTTTGTGGTATCGGCGATTCCTTCTTTCGCCGGCCTCCTGGAGCTCTGCCGCCGGGTCCTCTCGTACTCTGGCCGAACACACGCACGCTCGCGCGCGCCAAGCAACTACTAAACAAACAGCGCCGATAAACACGCGGAAATAAGAAGAACAAGAAGAAGAAAAAGAAGTGTACGAGATGTAGCAGAGGACGACCAAGTGGTGTGGGATGGAGCGCGCACGATTTTGAGCCCTCTTGAGTATTCATGGTCGCCTCCTCTGTGCCCGCTCGTCGGGGCCCTCCGCTGTTTAGCATGACTTCGATCTGGCGCAGCTTGACCCCACGGCGGCTGGGGCTGGCTCCGCGGCCGATGGAGCGCATAATGCGATGCACCTAGCACGTATCGATATCGGCGCGTCCTCTCTCTCTCTCTTTCTTTCTGCTTGGATCGAGCGTGAAGGATGCTGCCACATGTACACGCGGCATGATGACCAAAATCATGAACACCTCGCTCGCTCTGTACCGTGTACCTCAACCCTACGGCTAGACCCTTCACCTTGCGAACATAAGCGCTGGACTCGCGAGGTCGCGTTAAAACCGAAGTAATGAAGCGCACAGGGGGGGTTGCAAAGAGAAAAAAAAAAGAAGAAAAAAGTCATTTGCCAAATCGCTGAGCGCGGCATGCATAAAAGTGCCTTACGCGCGTGTTGCGTCGATAAGTCACGCTCGTTCCTGGAGCCCCGCGGTTTACTTTAATGCGGCTCCAAGTAAAATGATCAATACGAAATAAAGGTTAATCAGTTTCCTTCCATATACGTATACGGCTCGGCTATACAATCGGAACAAGCAGGAAGTGCAAATGCTCCGGTGCAGATTCGACGTTGGTTGGTGTTGCCAGGATAGTCAGTTAACCCTGCATCGCATACACAACGAGGGCTTCGACGCCGCTGTTTGAACTAAGTTTATGATCACTTCCGTGCCAGGTGTTCTGTCACCAGCGCAGTATACGCCGCAAGTTTACGGGACGCGCGCGCTCGCGTAGATATTCATCATAGCGCCCCCTCGCAACCGAGTCGCCAGGTACTGGTAACAACCGAAAGAGCACGTGAGCCACCTTATATGCTTGCAGGCACGCATATTGAGCAATGGTCTGCGTCCCTTGCGAAGCTTTCTTCAGAGAGTCCACACTTTATACGGAAGTCCATGTGCGATAATTTTTAAGTATGGATCCGCTTTATTTGATAACAGCGACAGTTAAAGAGACAACTTTAGGAAAACAGAGATGATTATGTAACGGACTGGTATACATGTCCTTACTGGGCGTAATAGGATATGCTTCTGCTTGAGTCAGTGACTCGACGCTTGCAAGCCGTCTCCCTCCTTTTCCTGTCGCCTGCAGTGTCTCTTTAGCACTGACAATCCAACGCCGGAGCCACGGCTTTACAATTTACGAACTTGCATTTTACAGCTGAGTGGCACTGATGGGCGTCGCGTTTTCGTTCCTATAGTGTAACGACATAATATTTTTAGCGTTACAGACCCAAGTCAGCGCCGCGAGTTCTCTGAACACTGCAATTCGGCTGGAAAGGGGAAGACAACCGCGCTATACGTCACTGTGCCTGGCGTTCCCGCTTTGTTCCGCTGCATTCAGAGGATTGCAAGCGGTGGTGGCGACGGCGAAATAATTTCTGCGTCCCGCACACTTTTGTTGCAGGCTGTATGTACTCCGTTTCAATCATGAGTGCATAGTTTCGTTAACATGTGTTCAGCGCCCACGAGAACATAATGAGCGGCGTAGAACTCGTATGAGTAAGGTTTGTCTGTGTTCGTGTGTGACATGGCAAAGTTGCGGAGCGGGCCGCGCGTTGTGGGGGCCGCTGCGGCCTAACATCTTTAATCATTCCGTTAATTCAACAATTATCCACCTTTATCGGAGCGTGCTCGCAGGGTTGGGGGAGGGGGGCTAGGCTATATGTGCAACAGAGCCGTTGCATTTAGCCATTCAGAGCGGACACGCACCATGTTTTCAATAACCCTTCGAAGCTTAAGCATTCTTAGTAAGACGAAGATGGCTCCAATAGCGCAGCTCCTAGAATCCTTGCCCGATACGTTACAGCGATGGCGTAGAACTAGCGATAAGAACTACCAGGGATCGCAGACGGACAGGACACTGGGACGGAATTACGGCACGACCAATAGCAGCAAACGCGATAAAGCAAACAAAGGAGCAAGAAAGATAACAAAAAGAAATTGATAACGAAAATAATGATAAGATTCATTGGACGCGTTTCGTGAGATCCGAATCATTTTCGGTACGCCACGCGGTGGGAGCCTCTCGCCTCAACAAGGCGGCAGCTCTGTAGCCTCCTATCTGTCGACTGTGCGACAAGCCCATCCATCTCGTTGTACGTAGTACGTACGGCACTGCATGGCGCTGAAACCATATTGGCAGCGGGTCGCGTATCGCATGGCGTACAGGTTCACGTGGATGCACAGCACAGTATGCAGCGTGTTGAAGACCCGTGAAGTCGTAAGGGCCTGTGGAGACGCGTATAACCGGCACGCATGCACAAACAGACACGCGTACACCAACATGCTCATATCGAGACGAGATCCGAGCGGGGGCACAGGTCACGGAGGTGATAGAGAGAGAGGATGAGGATGATTAAAAGGGTGAAAGAGAGAGAGAGGAAATGGAGACTTTACCCGACCTCAACCCTCTTAAATCGTCCACGGAGCATCCATCACTGTGTCGACGATGCAAATAGGTAGAAAACTAGGAGAAAAAATGATCACGTTTAATCAAAGCGCGTGCGTGTATATTCTCTCGTTACTCCGTTCCTGCCAAGAGAGAGAGAGAGAGGGAGGGGAGCTCTCGTGTTTTCTCGAACGCGTCGTGATTGCGTGTGCCGTCTATGCAACACGTGCGCCCCCATCCCCTACCAACCAATCCCCGCCACCCAATACATACATGCATACATACGCAGTGCAACTTCATCTCCCCCCCCTGAATCCTCCACCAAACTTACCCTTAAGAACCTACGACGCCGAACATTTGCTCCGCCGCCGCAAGCTCTTCTTCGGAGCATTTTGCCGATTCGTCTTTCCAGCCTCGCTTATGCGCGTTCGTTCATTGCTTATTCTAATTACACCCGTGCCGCCTTCTACACACTCGACTCCCCTTCCCCCTACCCTCAGACAAACCCGACTCCGTTGCCCGTTGCAAAGGTCATTTGACTCGGTCTCGGGTGTTCCATCCCTCCACCTCCTCCCATCGCGGTTTATTTTTCTATTGACTATTCGTTTCTCCGGAATCATCGCGATAATTATTAGCGCTCCCGCACTGCGGCTGTTCGTACTGCTAGCTACGAGGACTGCTCGAAGCAAGCGCCTAAAAAGAAAAAAAGGCGAAGTTTCTTCACTCGAGGGCGCTGGCACACGAGGCCAACTAAGGCCAACCTAAGAAGGTTGGAGGGAGAGAGAACAGAAAGGGATGCATTTTGTAAGCTACGTAATTCGCAAAACAAGAGTTCAAATCTTCACGCCAAGATTCGAGGGAAGGAAGCGAGCAAGAAATGAGAGAGAGAGAGAAAGAGAGAGAGAGAGAGAGGTCAGTGGACAGCCTCCTTCTCTCCTTTTCTGTTCATCCCGCGTACGTCTCTTCCTTCCTTTCGTTTTGATCTCCCCCCGCTCCCTGTCCCTCAATCTGAAGATGACATGCGTCTAGACTCGGGATCGGATCCGCAATGCAGTTTTTGAAACGTTGAAAATGAAACGACGGCGCCAAAGACGAGGCAGAGAAAGATGAAAAAGAAGGTTGAAAAAAAGAACAAAAAACAAAAAAAGATGGCATTCCGAGACAATCCGGAACCCATGCGGCAGGAGATGCTGCCAAATGGCTTGGCGCTGCACGCGCACGAAACGCGCACACACCGGGTTATATTCGTCTCATCTTTTCTTCGCCCGTCTATATATATATATATATATATATATATATATATATATATATATATATATATATATATATATATATATATATATATATATATATATATATATATATATATATATATATATATATATATATATATATATATATATATACGTATATACCGGGATGAGGCACCGGCAGAACGTATACCGATAATAGAGAGAGTAGTACCGGTTGCGTAATGACAAGCGTTTCGGCGGCCTCCGAGAGCTGTGTCCGGAGAATATGAGCGCTCACGTGCGCTTCTTCGAACTTGTTTCTTCAAGACGCGTGCGCGTATAGCGTGTGTGTGCGCGTACGTGCGTGCGTGCGTGCAAAGAAAAATCGTGACCGTCACTCTCTTTCTCTTCATCTCCTTTTCGCTCTCTTCCACTACTCGGCGCGGACCTCCACAGCTACATGCGCACCGCACCGGTTGGCATCCCCATCTCGTGCGCGCGCGAAGCTCTGATGATGAATCCAATGAACTTTGTATTGCCTCCGGCGTTTGCCTCGCCTTGTCTCTTTGCTGTACCCAAAGCTAAGCTCTATCGGCACCAAAAAGCTCGGACACTGCATCTGCGTGTTCGTGGTACATCACCGCTGACGCGTTGTGAGCGAGGGTGATTGAGACGAATGAGACCTAAGAACGACCAAGCTTGGGCACCCAGCTGCTATATTCCGCGGCATTCTTCGAACGTCTAAAAGCTCGTCGCCGCTTTACCCGTGTACGTGGCCAGAAAGCAAAGCACGGACCCCCCCCCCCCCCCCCCCCTTCCCTTCCCTTCCCTTCCCTTCCCTTCCTGTTCTCTACTTTTTCCTGCCAATTTATACCCTTATGAGTGCGCGCAAAGCAGACTCATCTCACTCCCTGACGTATCCAGCCACGCTTTCTATCTCTCGAATCAAGTGAACAGACAGTATTTCAGAGAGTTGGCCCTCTCAAGGCACCTGAATAGCACTCTTGTATTGCAGTTCAGACTTCCTGTGGCTACTGATGACCCAGAAGAACTGCCATCACGCACTCTGACAGGGATGCGAAGTTACCTAAGGCACGCGGGGCGCACTGGTAGACTGTAATCCGCGGGCCATGTTGTATTCGAAGAGGTCACAACAGAAAAAAAAAAGAGGGGAGAGGGCAGCCTATATATACTCTTCCTTCAATTGCCTGTGACAACTTCAGCTCCTCTGCCACCTCGTACATAGCGGTAGCGAGTCAAACAGTGACTCAAAGCTAGAGAGAGTGCGAAGGTAGGAGTGTGCTGCCCTCCCGCCTACACAGAAAACGCGTCTAGCCGCGGAATGACAAGGCAGACACGGCGACGAATCGGTGCGGCATCTAACAGTAAACAAGCTATAGGGTATAAAGGTGTTAGTAGCGTTGCACTTTCGAAAGTATGGTTTGAATGTTTAGGCAGTCTTTATGACAAGGTCTCACGCACAGTGAGTCTGAAACCACTGTGACATGCAGTGGGAAAGAAGAACAAACTCTAGATCCATTACCGTATACAAACTCCCCACGAGGAGTCGCTCCGATCTGAGTGAAATCACTTCAAGTGACCGAAAAGCCTGGCTCCACGCCGACAAGCCATCAGTCAGCCGATGAGGCAAAGCCGTTCATCCAGTTTCCCATACGACCCACCACCGAAAGACGCGATCCGCAAGTCCTTTGTTGCAGCAACAACATGTAGAACGCGGCCCCGAATTACCGAGAACTCGGCTTGTTCACGTCCAAGACGACGGCGTCCGATCCAGGAGACATCGAGAGACGGCGCATTCTAATAATCATTCGCCTTCCCTCGAATGTCACAACAACAAAGACCCCGGGCACGTATACGTTCCGTGGATTCAAAGGTGCCATTGTTCGGCGATGTGTGTGTCTGTGTGTGTACATGCATAGTGCTGCAGGTCTGGTTTTTGCTTCCCGTTCGATCGTGTGCTTCATCGTGATTCACTTCTCATCATCGAAGGCTCTTCGAACCCACGGAGATGGGACACTGAATGATGGGGACGAGTGTAGCGTAAACGCACGACATCCATTCTGCTGTGGCCGAAAATTCGACTTCGCAGCGCGGCTTCACTTCGAATGTTTGTTTTCTAGATGTACAGCGTTGTGGGACGCGCTGTGTAACGATTTCCGCGTGAACCTTATCCAGGACACTGTGGCCGTTACTATCGGTGCTAAAATAATAAAGCCCGAAGACGATCAAGGCAGCAGCTTCGGGAAAGATGGAAAAAAAAAAAAATCGTGAACCGGGAAGGGGGGCGGCTTCAGGACAGACCGCATGACTCGTGCATTACGAAGACGAGAGGGGGGTCGCCACATCCATAAGTCTCGATCACCTCGCTTGCCAATACCCGTTTTCGTTCACGGAAGGCAACACAGAACCAATAAGGAAAAACACAAGGGAGGGGGGGTGTTGCATGAGAGCGCTGCAGAGATGTGGGAGGGGGGAAACAAGTTTGATGTCTTCGTACGAGCGGGTCAGAGTTCAGCATCAACGTCTCTCTTCTCCGCATACCCCTCTCTCTCTCCCTCTCCCTTCCACACAGCGACGCGAAGGATACTTGAGGAGATGAGGGGCTGGTGATTTTTGAGGGACCTAAAACCAACATTATATGGACGCACGGCGCACGCTTCGGGACCCAGGCATGTCGACGGCGTTTGGTCGTAAGGGGGCACACACATCGTAACGCTGATAGAAAACCCTAGAAGCAGCAGCAGGAGTCGGGGAACCCAGCATCACGCGTGGACAGAAAAGGCAACAAGAAACAGAGCACGCTCACAGTAACGACGCAACGACTCTCGCGGGGAAGAAGGGGGGAGGGGGGGGGGGGGGGCAAATTTGAAAACGGCGAAAATCACAGGCCAGCGCAACTTGCACGCGAACCTAAAAACAATCAAAAACCAGCAGCAAAGAAAAGATGGAGGCAAATAAAAGAAAGGTCACTCCGTGAACATCTCGCCTTCATCTCGCCTTTCCCGTTTTCTTCCTGGGGGAACCGCGGACGTCGACGCGGGCATACCGCAGCCCGCCGAGCCGTGCGGCGCGAAACCTTGCCAATCGACGGCGGCATTGTTTTTAAGCTTTTAGTTCGCGGCTGCGCAGGACTAGGCGAGCCTCTCGCACGGACTGTACGTGAGTGTGCGTGCGCGCGTCTTGCTATGCCTGTTTACTCTGGAGCTGCTTTCGTCCGCTCCGATTCTCCCCCTCTACCTCACTTCGTCTGTGGTCTGCCGTCGTACCATCTTACTTCTTTGCGTCCTTAAGTCCATCCATCTCTTTCGCTTCTTTTCTTTTTTTTTTTTTCCTCCGTATTTACATTTCGAGGCGGCCGTTAAAGAAGCCTGCGTTTCGCGCGCTCTCTGCGGTCCATAATGCCCGGCGCCCTTCTTTCTTTCTCTGTCTGCTTTGTTTTTAGAAAAAACCTGCGGCGGCGGTGTCGAAGTTGTTCTTTCTTTTCCTCTTTCTTTCATTACCCGCGTTCCGCGGGAGCGCGTCTTCCTTTTAGCCTCGCGTGTCAGCGGGGGCTTCTCTGCGTATTATGTCGTGTCCGTGCGATTTCTGCCGCACAGCTCGTTCGTCTCTCCTGCCTTCTATATTATTTACTCGTTTTCTTCCTGTGACTTGGTTGGCACGGCGAACTGAATCGGCCGAAAACGAGCTGCGTATCGCAGAATGGCCGCTAGAGGGAAAGAAGGATAGAGAAAGAGGTGGAAAGAGTTGTAACTGACTAGCGCTGGACAGTGTAATAGAAGCAAATAATACAAAGCGGCGGCTGCGCTATGAACAACAGAGACCAAAAGAGAAAAAACAAAAACGGACCAGTTGCCCTGTCCGTCTGCCAAGCGAGCGTGGGAAAATTTGACTTGCACAATAGAAGAGGACGCGTCGTGTCCGCACAGTTGGCCCAAGCGTTGTATGTGTCCTGTACAAGTGGTCAGCGCGGACACCTCTGCACACACATGGACTCCATACCCTCTCCACCCTTTCCACTTGCGCGACCACCTCGCTCACACGTTATTGTTGATGTATCCCGCTTATTATTTTACGCTGCCCGTAGCTGTAGCGGAGCCGGCTTAGTCAGACCGGCGGAAAATAAAGTCGGGCGAGAGAGGCGGGGCGATATGGCGGATGTAAGGGCGGGGGAGGGTAATGCTTAGGCGGAACACTTACACGGGCAGCATCGTTTTGTCTTCGTTTCGCGCTCCCCTTCGCCTTCCCTTCCTCGTTTCAGACGGGTGGACCACCGCCAAACACAGCCGGCCAGCGCTGCCAAATGCCGGCGGTCGGTCAGTTTGGGACGCGGACATCTTGTTATTACCATTGTTGAAGAGGGGCAGCAGAAAAGAAAAACAAGGACAGAGCAACAATCTGGGAGCGGCAGTGGTAGACCTGCGCGGCTTGTCTAAATGGCAGCCGAAACAACGGGTACCGAAAAAGTAAACACAATAAAAATGGAAAAAACGACGAGGCAGCTAACTTGAGAGGTGGCTGCCATCGCTGTACTGTAGAGCATACCCGCGCGCTCTGTTCGTTTGCAAGCTGGCAGCGACGGCCGTTTGTTGTAAAAGCGGACAAAATGGATTACGGGATGGTTGCCACCGCCGCTGCCGAACAAGGGTGGGACAGAGACCGCGTTGGCGTGCTCTCTGTACAGGGCGGATTTGACACCTGAGCGGTCGTGCACTGTTGCGGCTCTTTCCGCCTGTCTTCTCGTTTCGACCGCTCCCGCGGGGCGTTTCTTTTTTTCTGTTTCTCATCTACTTTTTCAAACCTTGCTCAATCTCCGTGTGTGTGCGCGCTAGACAGAATATACGCCGGGAATTCGTTGCCTTTCTTTGTTTATTCATAAACTGTGTTCAGATGCAAAGTACAAAGTAAAACACTCTAGCAAGAGGTCGTTATCAGTACAAGCCGATACTCAGTGACGCTGTGAGGACGACTTCCTGTTCTCAGCACCAAGCGATCTTCGCTATGCTACAGTTCCGAGGGTGAGGTGAAGCGATGAGTTTCAAGAGTTTGTTTTCTCGCGGTAAAGTCGCGGTAAACATTAAGGAAATAGAGAGTTTTAGCTTACCGTGATCCGCGAACCGCTACCGTGATCCGCCACCGCGCATTCCACTGCGCATGCCCAGTACCCTTGACGCCGATAGATGGCGCCACATACTAGATGTCGGCACAGAGACCTGCCGCGTCGGGACCAATCAGCTTGTGCGCCACGCCCACGCACAGTAACGGGTCACGGTAGCGGATCGCGGATCACGGTTAGCTAAATCTCTCTAATGTAAACATGCGCGGTTCACATGCGAAAGAGTTGCGTAAAACTGGTGCTGAAATGCAGCTCGCACAGATGGCGCAACATTCGCCCGATTGGAAACCAAATGTGGTATACAGAGGCGCTGCACACAAATTTCTTCCTCCGGTTCGTCCTCCTGTAGATAACGCGAAATTCCGCGGTTATCTACGTAGCCACGTGTTCCCGCGACCACATATTCCTGGGGTAGCGTCCTTCCGCAGCCACGTGTTTTCTGAGCCATGTATTTCCACAGCCACATATTTCCCGAGCCATGTATTCTCGCGTCCACATGTTCCGCCTACACTGTCGTTGGCGCCTACAGCACTGGCCGCCTATTGTTCGGTCCCGTATTCTCCAAGCAGCACCCATTGTCGCGGCCCTGACTCCTGCACCTACCTCTTCTAGCGACCGCCTATTTCCCTGTACATAGGACATTTTCGCACAAGTCGCGGCATTACACAAGGTACGGTCTCCATATTCTATAGTGATCTCAGCAATGCGGACACAGGAGGGAATTCAATGCACGCGAAAAATCTAAATGTTATTTATTTAAAAATCAATCAGATTTAATGGTAGAATCTCTTGTGAAATTAAAGTTAAGGCCTCACCCGAAAGCCACCTCGGATCCACGTCGTTAATGTACAGCCGGTGGGGAATTTCAGAGAGCTATGATAAGCACAGGAAAACAAAAATCGTTGCCGTCATCTCACTCGCGTCCCCCATTTTTCGGATATCAGAATTTCAGGGGTAATCTTGAGTTTCAGGCAATGCGGGCCTTCGCTGCCGAAAAAATTTGCGCCAAAGTGAAGTTTCATGAACTTTTGAAAGCAGGTGTATATCAGGGTAGACCACCACGTCGTGTACCCAAAGCGGAGCCAACAAAGCAAACTACAAGTGAAAGAAAAAAGCGCCTGGAACTCAAACACGGGCGTTGTTAATTGCCAAGATTAGTTGGAAAGGATAGTGACTCTGATCCCCTAGACATGCTGTAAGACTAACTTTTCCTTCCCGCTAAAGAAAAAACACATTACGTATGCAGAGTTATAAAAAAAAGACAATAAATAATGGACCGCGTCTCGTGACATCAGAAATCGCTCTGCAATAATTTCGAACAAACACACGCGTATGTACGCAAACTCTACCCCGCACTTTCCTTCAAACAAGGAAGTCGGGAGCAAAAAGAAAAAAAAAAAGATAAAGAAAAAAAAAGAAAGGGGGGGGGGGGGGGCTTCTAGAAAAGAGAAAACGCTTTAGTTAGTGATATAGCCGTGCAAACGTTGTGTATAGTAGAACTCTCGGAGGCCATTTCATGTCCATTTCAAAGAACACCGAATGGCTCTCGGGGAAAAAAAGAATAAAAAGCCTCTCTAAGATGGCCATATATACGTAAGGGGCGATCCTACAGTTCAAACAACATGTGGAATGACGGCGGTTTGCATATCGCTCGTCTTTTCCATGGTCTCCCGGTAATTGCGAGACAAGAACGATATCGGCTCTCCGGAGTGCTTCTCTCTCAGTTTGTTTTTTTCTCTTCTAGTCGCTGATATCTTTTGTCATCGCGTGCTATAGCCAGCCGCTTCGCCCGGGTGAGCTTCAACAGTCGCTGTTTACGAAGAACAATTTTCATCTGCCCGTTTATTTGTTTCGTTGTGAACCGTTCTCCTTTTTCGACATTCGCGACGCCTAATGCCAACAGAGTGCCAGCCGTCGATCTTTGAGACAAACACTGCTGCGTGCGTTGGGTGTGTGTTAAAGGGGGGCAAGAGCAAACCTTTCAAACATATTAGCCACGAGGTTACCCCACTTCCTTTCCCCTATGCGTTGCAGGCGTCGTACAATATCAGATGCGTGGTCGACCTATTACTGAACTTGCGCCATCTCTCGGCAGGTCAGTATATACACTTTCGTACGAATCCGCCTCCCATTTGTTTGTTCTCTTCTTATTTGTCGCGACGCAAACCGAAGGCGGTGGAGTGCGCGTGGAATTAATGAATGAATATTTGTTCAGACAACTGACGGAGCGGCTATAACGGGCCCCGCCATATATATATGCGAGATTCGCTCTGTTGTTTTTATTGCTTTCCCGCTATCTACGGCACGCCACCCGCGCGAGTTGCGCGTTTCGCTTTGAACAACACAGACAGGAGGACGCGTTGGAGCGAGCTTTGTGTTCAGTCGTCAAAACGATTAGTCGATTAGGCCGTGGTTCGTGCGCTTTTTTCTTTCCCGGCGGGTGACTTGAGAGAGCGCGGTGAAAAAAATAAAAGAAAAACAAAAATAGCCATCAGGTTCGCATGCGGTGGAGGCGAAAACGACGCTGTGTTTCACGTGCAGATCACGTTGAGCTGCAACTGTATAGCTCCTCCCTCCCCCGTATCAATAGCTCCGCCTCCCTGGAATGACTGGTGCTACGCAGTACACGCTGTCTCTCCTTTTCCTTCATTATTTATTCATTGCTCATTTTATAACTATGTCTATCCTAGACAGAGGCAACAACGCCGGCTACTATACCCTTACAAATCTACAGAAGGTATCGGCGAACATATGTAGTACATCTATATCAGTTCAGCAATGGTCTCATGCCGACCATCTTTATCTTGTACAATACCGTCCACTGTTAAAGGGAACATGACGCCTACCGCGCTTTACAAAGCACTCCCGAGAAAGCCGGTGGCAAACGATTGCGCAAGATACATGCGCAGTAAGCATGGTCGACTGCTCTTCCCAAGTATGCACTTGGGTGCGTCCATTCTTGCCAGTGGCCGGCAGCAGCGCTTTGCAAAGTGTTTAGGCTACGCGATCTCATGTTCCCTTTAACAGTGGACTGTATTGTACGTGCCCGCACCTTAACTGCGACTGGACGGATGAAACCAGCGCACGTCCGCTTCAACGTCCATTACTTTGCACCTGTGGCTATATGTTCGCTGGTACATATATAGTAGAATCGGAGCTGCAGAAAAAAAAAAAAAAAGCCGTAAGGAGTTCTATAGAGTCAGTAATCGGCTTTGCAAACTACCGCCTACAAATGAGCTCAAAAATGTGACATAGTTTTAGCTGCGTTTGCTTAAGGGCTATGAGGGGCAATCGTGGATCACGGTACAGAATAGGTGGGGCAAGGACAAGACAAGGACGGGACAAGGGCGGGATGGGACAAACGCTTCCCATCTTTACTTATGCGCTGTGTGTCAAGTCGTAAAGTAATTCGTCTTGAAATCCTGTCCGCACATTCACAAGTATAGTATCGTTGCTGGAAGAGTTACAGAATTGTGGCCTGGGATGACGAGTCAGTCAAATATCAGTTACAGAAGCGGTCAAGAGTACAGGCTAATAGTTTGCTAATTTTTAAAAGTGCACTGCCAAGCGCTCCGAGACTGGGTGTGAAAACTGGCTGCGAAACGTGTCATTTCGACCAAAGTGCTGGGACGAACAGATGGGACTAGCGCAGCGGAAGACCTATACCAAACTGCGGACTGGTCAGCCAGCGATCGAGACACATCAGTATAGTAGGAGGCAAACCCATTGCAAGGTCTCAGAGGAGGACGATAAGGAGAGGGGGCAAGAAGGACCCGAACGGAAGGCGCAATTTCCAGTGAAATGGACTTTCCATGTAAATCATTGCGTGACTGGGAGCCTGTTGGACAGGTGGAATTATACGCGCCAGCAGCCGTCTCGCCAGAGAGAAACGAACGCGTCGGCGATCGTCGTCGTTCGAGAAGATAGACGCGTTGGACGCGTCTGCTCCACGGTGCTTCTCCGTCTGCTTCGGGCAAAAAAGCAGACGACAACGAACTTGCCGGACTTCACCCCTCTGCGCCCCACTAAACGTTTCTCTCCATACGTATGTTTCTCATGATGGAAAGAAAGGCTAAGAGGGTAGGACCTATACGAATGTGCCACGTGGACAGGTTATAAGCAGGCCTCGCGCCAGACGACCACGTGATGGAAGTCGGCGCGCCCTTTAATCACCCCAAATGCGAGCCCCCTCCGCACCTCAAGGTGGCGTGCTTCGAAAATTTTGCGCGCTAATTTGTCCCCAAGTTTAGAAGGCTCTCGATTGTCGCGTCACCTATGAAGAGCCCAGCGAGTTGCTCGGAAGTCGTTTGGTGCCGAAGAAAATGTACGCCAAATGTGCATACTCCATCCCAGTAGTTCCCTTCAGCACTACCAAGGCTACGGTGAATGCTGAGGCGGTGTCCTTACGCTGCGGAAAGTAGTTCTAGAATAAAATTCTCCTCCTTGATCAGAGACGCGTCATATAAATAAATATATGTCTTTCAAACAAAGTTTGTAGCTTTATTTGTGCGCAAAACAAAGCGCATTTGATGAATTTTGACCTCTTTTTATTCACCATCTTGTTATTTATCATTATCATTTTATAGAGCGACTCTTAAGTTCCGGTTGAATGAGGCGCTTACCACGGCTAGTTCAAGGGAGCCGCGACAAGACATGGCTGGCCGTTACTTTGTGGTCCGCCCGAGTGGGACGATGGAGCATAGGGAAGTATTCCCCAGGTTGTCAATGAACATTTCGTGCGTCAGCAATAGACAGATTGCGCCGACGTCACAGCGGCTGCCATGTTAGTGGACAGAAGATCACGGTGATAGTCTGCACACGTATCCGATTGCGTTATCACCAATCGTTCATGTGTGAGCTGGGAAAGCTGCGTGTGGTCTACTACCCTCCTCCCCCCCCCCCCTCCCCCCGGTGTCCGTGACGTCACGTGAAAGCCACATATACGAGCTAATTAACTCGGGAAACGGTAAGCTTCAAAGGGTTTTGAGTGTGCGCCTGCGAGAGTCCCAGCGCTTCAAGCTTCTTATCGTTTCGGACGCTCTTTCAATATCATGATGAGGCTGTCATAAGAAAAAATAAATAAATCATATATTGCAAAACTTAGCGAGGACTGTTTGTAAGTATTCGCAATGACGCCTGGAACCGGAGGCCAGTAAGCGTGTGTCTTTTAAATTCGCGTGCCTCAAAAGCGGCAGTGTGCTCCAAGAGATATAAAAATAAGTAAACATAATAATAAAGGGAACAACTGGTGGAAGTTAATAAAAGAAAACAAAAAAAGCGAGCGCATGAACAGCGCAACTGCCCCCCGAACACGAGGTCCAATCGGACACGCGCCGCTGTTTACGGAGAAAAAATCGACCGGAATATAAAACGCTGCGGCCGCCAGCGCTTACCTCGATGTCCAGAAAAGGCATTTTGAGCATAAAAAAAAAATAAAGCATCATTAGAGAAATAATAAAAAACGGGGAAGAAAAGGAAAAGAAGAAGAAAAATATTTTTTCTTGCACGCTTGGCTAAGCCCTGTTTGCTCAGGTGGACGCCGCGCGGTAGAATTGCGAAAGCATTCTTCTTGATTTTGTGCGACCGTAAAAAAGGGCAGTAAAAAGGGGGCCAGAACAGAGCACGCGGTCCCAGTCGAAACATTAAAAACGGCAGCTGAGCAACGCCGACGACCTGTTGTAAAGGAATAAACAGGGGGCTGATAATCAAGAATGTCAGAAGAAGCGGAGGAAAAAATGTGAAAAAAAAAAAAAAGACAGCAAAAGTGTATGCACAAGAGGGAATGTGGCGGCATGAAAGTCAATGGCCGGCTGCTTGCTATTGTTGCTTTCCGAGAGGGAAATATACCTCGCTGTCGGTTTTCCTAAAATGGCCGCCGCAAAAATGCTACGGCGTTGACAACATGCGAACCGCGCGAGGATCATCGTCCTCTGGTTTTCCCTCTAGTTATCTTTAGGTACAGTACATTAAACCTTATTTGATGTTAAACTGACCTTCTACGGTCTCGAGGATACATTACGCATTTGCATTCTTTTAACCCCTGTTCTCGGCAAAATCAATCCCGAGATTGTCAAGGAATTAGGACGAGCCTAACAACGAACATTTGAGGCCGAGTTTACGCGACATACTCCGTAAGTTTTCCGCCCCTATAGTGGTTGTCACCGTCGCCCTCATCAGCAACGCCCACTCCACGACAAACGTATTTTCCCATATTTCGGCAGGCAGTGAATGTGGTCCTGGGCCAACCGCGGTCACCATATATGTATACATTTAAAATCTACAGACATCACGAACCATCGTCCAAACATAAAACTTTGTTCGCAAAGCACCATAGGTTCCTGAAGGGATGGGTCGACATTGCCAGCACACTACCAAAATTGGACCGATGGTTTGTGCCGTCTTGGGAGAAACCGATTTGACTGGGCTGTGAAGCAGGCGTGGGGGGAGAATCAGCAGTTTTTTTCTGTGCTATGAGCACAGCCCAGTCTCCAATATGGCAGCGCCCTTTGGCCAATTTTGAAAAGGTCTATAGGTTCCTAAAGGGACGGGTCGACATTGCCAGCACACTACCAAAATTGGACCGATGATTTGTGCCACCCGGATTCTCTCCTTAAAGTCCGTATGTTATCCAGAAGAAAAAGTGTCAGCTCTTGGCCGGATTTGCGCCAGCTATGCATAGTTTGCTGGTGCCCGAGACTATATCTTCGACAGGATATAAAACGACAGCTTGTAGGTTTGTCTCGGAGAGTTTATGCCTCAGTCGAGAATGTAAGAGCCATTATGGTATGCATGATTCGCTTCGGTGAAGAGGGCAATAGTGCCATACTGTTATCAACATAGTGTTTTCCCAGTATGAAACCCAGAGGATTAGGGTGTGGCTCCCCACCATCTAAATTTCCTTGTAGAGTATCAATATCTGGACTTTAAATGGCGACTGTGCGATTTGACTATTGTGGATGCTTGTGCACGTAGTAATCGATATTTCCGAGGGCACCTAGAAAGCTGGACCATGAACTCTAGAATTTAATTATTATTTAGGCAGCTCTATGTTAGCAGCTGGGGATTTGAGGGTTACATTTGGGGCAATGGGCGGTGCATTTGAACCATGCGCTTCTCTCACTCCTTTTTTCCAAAAATTTTAGGTTCAGTCCCATTTTTCTCGGTGAAATTCCTCGCTCAAGTAAACAAAAGGAAGGCGGGGGAGGGGGTGGGGGGGGGGGGGCAGGCCCCTTTGCCCTGTCCTTATAATTCCTCACCGGGATACTGTGGGGTGAGTGCCATCAGAATAATGGCAAAGTTAATCCCACCTGACGGGCAGAACGAATTCAAACACACGTTTATGGACACGTATGCACCTTCCTGCACTGTGTACTGTTACCTGGCTGCAACGAATGGGTGAGATGCTGACGTAGACGACAAACAGACTTGGAACCTAACTAGGACTGTTCGTTGGGCCGATTTGCGCGCGGAGCGAGAACGTGAGTCGGCAGCCACCGGAATCAGAAATCTCAAGCCTGTCGGTCGCGTTCCCCTCAAGTATGGCAGAATATTGCGAGAACACGCGTCTTCGCGAAACGTCGCAAACGAAGCGGTTACAGACCCCACGCGTAACAGCACGCACATCTGGTGGCACCTAGTAGCCGCACGCTATAGATAACGCGGGATGGACATGAGGGTGGCATAAGACCACACGCTTATGGCGATAACCAAAGCGCGCCGCTAATAAATGAACACACATCCATAAACATGACTCATTATCGTGGTCCTCGCCACGATCATTAGCTCAACTAGGCGTTCCCTGCAGAGAGTAAAACATACACCATCGATCTCCAATACGCCTTAACCAGCGTCAAGAGAGATTTTGCCACCCTGACATTATCTACGAAACCCCGCCGGGGTGGCGCAGTGGTATACGGCGCTCGACTACTGTTCCCAAGGACGCGGGATCGAATCCCGGCCTCAGCGGCAGCTTTTCGATGGAGGCGAAAAGCAAGGCGCCTGTGTGCTGTGCGATGTCAGTGCACGTTAAAGAACCCCAGGTGCTCGAAATCTCCGGAGCCCTCTACTACGGCGTCTCTCATAGCCTGAGTTGCTTTGGGACGTTAAACCGCACAAACCAACTAACCAACCAACCATTATCTACGAAACATATCGACAACGCGTGCCTTCAATGTTTCCGCGTTTTGGCGCGCCCATGCCATGGGTTGCCATGCAAAACCGAATTCTGCCACCGAAGCAGGCATCCTGGCTCACGTAAAGTAACGTGTGTACGCATGCGCACTTAGTACCCACGAAGCACTCGCCTGAGGGGGACCTCGCCGCGGCGCAACGCGGCAACGCAACAGAAACTTTTTTTTTCTCTCTCTTTCTCTCTCTTTGTTTTTTGACCGAACTGCCGCGACACTTTTGACATGCACTCGACACGACGTAAGATGGATCACACGCCCAGTTGCGCGAGGGAACAAGCGACTGCGCTGTGAGAGATCGCACAGCTTGCCGTGGAAAACAAGAAAGAAAGAGAGAACGAAGGAGAGAGAAAATGTAAAATCGCCTCGTCAGCTCCCAAACAGCCGTCTTTACGCCGGTCGCCTACCGATGTCCCCCTATGCGCTACGTCCGTTTGCCTACCGTGGCACTAAACAGAGCGCCTGTCCAAGTTGCGCCCGCTTTGTCTCAGTCAGGGACACTAAACGTTGAGAAGTTCCGGCACTTACAGTGTAGCTTCTGACTTCAAACATCTTCCTCCTAATCATCGTCACTACCACCATAACCACGTGGCCTGGTTATGTCCACTGCCTGACAAAGGCTGTCCCACTAAGCCACACGCTGTACTTTCCTCGAAGCGCACTTTCCTGGCTTAAAGAACATAAAATTATCATCATCATCATAAGCCTGACTATACTCACTGCAGGGCGAAGGCCTCCCCCATATTTCTCCAATTAACCCGGTTCTGTGCTAGCTGCATCCACTTGACCCGTGCGAACTTCTTAACCCCATCCACCCACCGAACTTTCTGCCGTCCCCATAAAATTATGCTGAGACCCTAAAAAAGAACACATAAATAAAATGACTTCAGCAGATTACCTACAAGTCATATTTCTGACTCACCTAGCGCCTTACAATTCACAAGAGGTGTCCAGCATATTCGAGAGACATCCTTAGGGGAGTTGATAAGAGGCGTCAAGAACGTTGGAGATCCTTGGAAGGGACTCGGACCTCTAATGTAGCGCAAATACAATCTGTGCTCGCAGTTCAGCTGCAGGCGCAGTACATTGGCTTATTCAGGCAGTGTCCACTAAATGGATATCTTTATTCTGGCCTATGAGCGAGGTGAATGGCACTACAAACAGGATAATGGCGGTAGCGTAACGACGGCTGACTCGCGTTACGCCAGCTCAGCAGAAACTGGACTTGTCACTGTATCCGTAACTGCACCGCTAAAGAGAGTGTTACGAGGCTTACGGTTTGATTTGGTTTATGGAGTTTAACGTCCTAAAGCAACTCAAGCTAAGATAGACGCCGTAGTGAAGGGCTCAGAAAATTTCGACCAACTGGCGTTCTTTAAAGTGCACCGACATCGTATGTCGTGGAGGCTAACGGTTCTACTTAAGTTGAGGACAACGCAGAGGGCTGTGGAACGAAAAATTGTAGGGGTATACCATTAAGAGACAGGAAGCGTGCGGAGTGGGTCAGAGATTCTCGACATTCTAGTGGAAATCAAGAAGAAATGGGCATGGGCAGGACATGTAGGGCGAAAAGAGGAAAACCGATGGTCGCTTAGGGTACAAAGTGGATTCCAAGGGAAGGAAAGCTTAGCAGGGGTCGGCAGAAAGTTAGGTGGGCGGATGAGGTTAAGAAATTCGCAGGGGTCAAGAGGATGCAGCTAGCACATTACCGGGTTAATTTGAGAAATATGGGAGAGGCATTCGCCCTGCAGTGGGTATAGTCAGGCTGATGATGATGATGATTATGATGATAATGACATCGTATGTATGCAGTGATCCATTTTAAGTGATCCGCGATCACGTTTCGACCCGGACCTAACCACATCCGTGATGATGTAAATAAACTTGAAACTTGAAGTATGGAAACCTGGAAATGCATTATGAGCCACATAGTATGGCTGAAAAGAAGACTCCCCGGGCTCTAAACTTTTGACAAAGGCTGTACATGAACATACAGATGCGCAATGACTTACACCTTTGGCAAGGACGATGGCCATCGCAGTCGTCGGGGAAAAAAAATTAATTGAAGAGAACCCGGAGATAACTGAAAGTGAAGTAATTTTAACCCGCAGAAAGTTTCCTCCTAGCGAGTAATTTGTCTTTGGAACGCGCGGATGGCCGCGCGGGGAATGATGACCCGGTAGATAGGAAGCGAGTCTGTGATGGTCTTGTGCTGCAACAAACTCTCCGCGCTTTCCTTGTGAAGCAATCGTACATTAATTTGGTTTAAAGGTAGCGACTCGATCAATTATTTTTCGTCAGACTAAGCAACCTACGAACTGCCATCTCGGAATGCACTAACGTAGATTAGTGACGTAGATTAGGTGACGGAGATTAGTGAAGCATGGAGAACGGACCGTGTTCATCCTCTGTACGAACCTCGCTATTTGTTAATCGCCTGCATACAATAATACTTTCATTAAAAGATGCACAAAAACGGAAACCAACTGCTTCTCTAAACGCTCGATAATGCACAAGAGAATATTTTCCTTATTCCGAGCGCCCTGATCTTTAAAAGGTCGCAGAAATTCTGCCTCTCTCTAGACAGACTCTAATGGGGCGGTTAAAATGACTTCACCGGAAAATATCATTGTCGAAATATTAGTTAACCCTGTGTTTTCATCGAGTTAACGACTGGCTGCAAGGAGGCTTTACTAAATGTCCGCCACAGCATGTGGTCGAAATTTCAGGTGCCCTCCACTACGGCGTCTCAAGCCAAGCCAAGCCAAGCACGAGCTAAGCCCAAGCCTAAACCAAGCCCAAGCCAAACGCCAAGCCAAACCCCAGCAGTAGGCAAAGCCGTAGAAAGGGCGCGCACGGTAGTGGTGGTCACCCCTTGCCTTTTCTTTGAAGGCAGTGGTGACGGGCCGGGACGACTATCGAGCAAGTGACGCCATCGAACCGAAAATGCTCCACAGGACAGCGCTTTCCTGACTGCTCCTTTGCAAGAACGGAAACAAACTTGAACAGCAACTCCTATTACATTAATTATAACGGTATATGCTGAAGCCGGTGTAGAAACACTGCTGCCCAGTACGTGCTGCCAATTCACGCGGTACAGGCTGGTCGCAACGAATTGCACGCATTCTCTCTTCAGTCATTTAAAGAGGAAAACTGACACCCACGGTTTCATAACGTCCCGACTGCCAGTCGTTATCAAGGTTGCTGGAAACTGAGAACACGCAGTGCGATAAATTTTATTGCGGTCTATACCTGTAAGGACTAAACCTACTCGTCTTACTCAGGTGCCGTCTTAAAGGAAAGACTGTTGCGAGCAGTATTATCTGCCGCTTGTGCAACATATAAACCGCACGTGCAGCCGAATGTCTGAGCATGTTCTACCAGTAGGGTGCAATTCGCAGTCGAGTGATTGAGGAGAGGTTCTTCAATGAAACGAAACAAAGTTAACGCACAAAACGTTTAGAGAAACAAACGGGCAGCCACCAAAAAAAAAATAAAAAAAAAATACAATAATAAAATATGTCCGAGCTGAGGCGAAACAGGAAAGAAAACGAAAGTTAGAGGTCATTTCTTTCGTTATTATCACCCTATTCATGTTCTTCAATGTACACGCCACCACAGGCTTTCCTTACGGTCTTCCACAAGGTCGCGCCAATAAATGAAGACTCGCTCAACGGTTATGTATGTATATATTCTTTGTGAGTCCTTTGTCTCCTTCCTGCCACGCTCTTTGGGCGGTTTCCTCTCCTCCTCGCCCCAAGTTTCGTTCAGTTCGCATCAGAGGAACCCCTCTCTCTGTCACCACCTCCTGCTCTTTCTCTCTCTTTTCTCTCCCGTTAACCTTGCAAGCGACACTATACTCTTCTTCCTCATCTCAACTCCATTTTGTTTCATTCTTATACGCACTCGAGATTTTTCTCTCGGCATTATTTCCTGTTCGCCCCTCCCCCACCTTCGCCTCCCCCAATTATTCTCTCTTTTCAGCGCAGTCCGTATTTTATTCCGGGCTTCTGATTGTTGGCCATGGCTGCCCGCCCGTGCGGCACGCGTGTACGACGCGGGGAATTTGCATAATGGATTTCGAAAATTATTGCCGCCATTGCGTCGGCCTGGCGTCCTTAATTCAGCTTTCCAAATACGCGCACGAAATCGCACGCTTCAACTGGCAGCTGCCGTGGCCAAGAGGAGCGCCTTCACCAATGCCCTCTTCCTTTCTCTCCCCCTCTCTCACACCCACATCTCCTCTTCCTAATCTCTCCACGCCCTACGCTCGCTTTCAAAGCCGAGGAATCGTATATACCTGGAGAGGACGGAGATGGTAGGCATGAGTTTGCCGATTGCCGAAACCGTATACATGTTCATGCGTGCGTAATTTTCTCGGTAAGCATAATAAAACAGCCTGGCTCGGAGACCTTCCGCAACTTTAGTTTCCAGCGGATTATGTCGATTTACGCTCTATCACTCCAAAGAAGCGGCAATCCCTTCAGTTGAGCGTGTAACGGCGTCACTTCTTAATAAGCATGTAAACGGTCTCCCGCAGTTGCGTCAGGATCGCGGTAACGAAGTTCAGAAAAAAAAAATAGAGAGATTGGCATGGGGTGGGGAAGAAATATTGTATTTCTCGAGTCACCAATTATGAAACCGAAACGTCCTTGCCATCCATCGGAGATAAGCTAAATAATTACATGCAATGAACGAACAAGGTATCCCGTCTAGAAAACTGATCACGGTCTTACCGCAGTGCAAGGAGTTGCAGCACGCCTAATTTTCGGTATACCACGTGACCAAGTGCTAACAGGTCGACATGATTGAATCAGATCGGCTGACGTTCTTGTAAAACAAGCGTCGCAACCACGGACCCCAAGGACGAAAAATCTAGGACGTGTGCTACCTTATAATGCCAACGGTGAAATTAGTTTTTCTTCATCTTACAATCCCATCAAGGTGTTCATATGCCGTTTGTGCGGAAGACCCCTATACATCATGACCAAAAAAGCTAATACCCGATAAGACAACGTACCATGAAGTTCGCTTCAAGTTCGCCTCACCTCGCATGAGATCCCCCCCCCCTCCCCCCCTACCGACTTCCACACCTCATCAATCTTGGAAGTCCTGGGTACACGTGGAAAAACGTCCCAAGATGCGCTATACAAATTATGTTCCAATTGCGCATCGGCACACCGACAGCGCAGGTTTGCGTGGTATTATAGCGAACTGACAAACCGTCCAGGAAACAAAGGTATACTAGAAGGCACTAAATTGTGAGACGCTATCTCCTCTAGTCCGACCTTTCGTATGTCGCATTTGTTTCCTATGACGTATCCGGCTACGTCACTCTCAGCAACAGATATCTCATGTCTCCCCCGCAAAATCAGCTCGTTTTGCAAACAATTACCATAACGTGCTGCTTAACCTCTACATGTGTACAGCTTTGGGTCTGGCTCTCCATATGCCCGTAAACGTCCTCTTGACGCAACGACTGTTGCCAAGGTGTACAGTTGCGTGTTCGTGTCCAGACCAGTCGTAGGGGAAGAGGGTACGAAGGACGATTAGTTGAACAAAAGAGTAATAACAAAAGAATAATAATAAGAAAAGATCTGGCACACGAACGACAAGGACGGACCTTCCATATTATCCTCACCATCGCATGTGGATCTCCATTAACCCTACTGCAAGATTCGACGCGTTATATGTACGGTTCCTGCTAAAAAAAAAAAAAAAAAAAAAAAAAAAAAAAAAAAAAGAACATTCGTTTTGAATGAGACGGAAGCTCATTTTTTTTTTTTTATCTTTGAATAAACTGGAAAAGGAGGCCGCACGTGACGTCAAAAAAACAAGGCACGAGGAAAAAGATCGCAGAAGAAAAGGAATCCAAACTAGCGTACCCCTCAGGTCATAAAATGCTCGAGTCAGCCTTTCAAACTTCGCGTAAAGCATATTTCCTTCCTATCTACCTGAGCCCGGCGGTTTTCTCCACTTTGAGGCTTGTAACATACCGCTGAATAGACTAACGTAGAGTTGGGATCCGTATATATCGACGATTCCATTTTCAGTCCCCCTTTATTCATTTTTTTATGGTACGGGTCGTTGACCATTAAGTGCCGTCCACGCACGAAAGCATGTAGAGCAGTATGATGAAAGACACAGTAAAGTATCTCGCATGAAATAACAAAATAACAAATTATCATTATATATTTATATATATATATATATATATATATATATATATATATATATATATATATATATATATATATATATATATATATATATATATATGTGTGTGTGTGTGTGTGTGTGTGTGTGTGTGTGTGTGTGTGTGTGTGTGTGTGTGTGTGTGTGTGTGTGTGTGTGTGTGTGTGTGTGTGTGTGTGTGTGTGTGTGTGTGTGTGTGTGTGTGTGTGTGTGTGTGTGTGTGTGTGTGTTTTCTTAGTTCTTGGAAAGGTCACTGTCTTGAAGTTTTTTTTTTTTCAATTTTGTTATCTATTCCTTTTTGGTCAGATATATTTGTGAGCATCCGGCTAGATGCAAACGCCCTAATTTATAAAGATCTCTTTGGCATTAGATTGAGGTGTACCAATTTGGATGCTGCGCTCAATTCACAAATAAAATAAACTCTTCAACATTCGCAAGTCGCCGCAGGAATGCTTGCGCCCGTATCCCTCGTATGCATCTGTGTATATATAATAATGAATTTATTTCCGAACTGCGAAAGCAATAGAAGCTTCCTGACACAATCTGTCCCTCCACTGAAAAATAGAACACAGTGTTAAAAACACAAACCACTCTGAGATCCCTTGCGAGCTACGGAATCGGGCACCTCCAACTGTTCTTCGAGAGCTCAATTCTTCGACAGTTCATCGACCACTAATCGCATTTACGAGAGATTTGGGAAGCTGGCGACGCAAAAGAATCCACTCTGAACGACCCGATATCACTCCGAGCGGGCTGCGTATACTCTTGACAGAACGCTGTGGGTGCGCATTAACGACAAACAGTCGGCGCGAAAAATTTACCGGAAGCGCGCACCGTAGAAAAAAAGTAGACTGTACAATTGTATCTCGAACCAGTGCATAAACCTGCTCCACCTAGTATTGTGAGAGTAGGGGCCAACAAAGCCCTAACCCATTCACATCTCTCGTTAATAACTGTCTTAACCAACTAATAACTGTAGTAATATATCATCAGCAGCCTGACTATACCCACTGCAGGGCGAAGGCCTCTCCCATATTTCTCCAAATAACCTGGTTCTGTGCTAGCTGCATCCACTTGACCCCTGCGAACTCCTTAACTTCTAGTGGAAATTCAGAAGAAGAATTGGGCATGGGCAGGACATGTAGTGCGAAGAGAGGATAACCGATGGTCGCTGAGGGTAACAAACTGGATTCCAAGGGAAGGAAAGCGTAGCAGGGGGCGGCAGAAAGTTAGGTGGGCGGATGAGGTTAAGAAGTGTATATATATATATATATATATATATATATATATATATATATATATATATATATATACATATATATATATATATATATATATATATATATATATATATATATATATATATATATATATAATATGTGTGTGTGTGTGTGTGTAGAAAAAACAGTGCGCCGATGATGGGAACCGAACCCACGACCTCCGAATATCGCGTCCGGTGCTCTTCCAACTGAGCTACATCGGCCGCTGTCCCCCTTGCTACTTCCTTGGGTATTAATGTTGTCTGTATACGAACCTTGAGAGTGTTCACCAGCGTCACCCTCAACCATATATATATATATATATATATATATATATATATATATATATATATATATATATATATATATATATATATATATATATATATATATATATATATGAGAGGCATGCTTCCTGTTTGCATCGCGTACGCGTAAACTTTTTTCTGAGCAGGCCCGACGAAGTGGCTTGAAGCCTGCTGCGCGGTATTCAAAATTGAAATCACTATTTTGCGTCACCAACGTGCAAGAGAGCGACCTTAAAAAAAAAAATGCTCTGATGCCTCCGCTCCACGGCACCCCAATGAAAAGCTAACCTGCGTACGACCGTCCTCTCCCACGTAAGGCAATAGACGTGCAACAATATAACAAAATACCAAGCGGAAAATAAAAACTAAAACATAAAGAATTAAGGGTCGTCTAATTTACGATCCCGTCAACTCCATTATTACTTCTCCTTATGTAATTAAAGTCGACGAAGGCGCATTAAAGCTCCCTCTGTAATGGAACGGAATTTTCCGCTTAAACTTTTCTCTTTTCCCGGTCTACAATTCAAGCGAAATGTAATGCCGGGTTTGTACACACGAATACGATCTTTCAAACGACGCATGCAATTTCATTCGTTTATTTTTTTCATGTTTTACTTTACTTTCGAGAACTACAATTACCGGCGACCGCGCAGCGGCGGGACTTGATCTTTATGTCGTCTCCCCGCTCGCCGTGTTTCCTCACGGCCCCGTCTCAAGGTCACGTTGTTCGTTGCAACCATCGAAAAAAAAAAAAAAACGGAAAAATAAAAGTAGAAAAAAGATACGAAGTAAATCTAGAAAAGAAGGCTTGAAAACGAAAAGAAGCCCTGCCAACGTGTACACCGTCAAGACGAACAGACTGGGAATGAAAAATGGCCCGCGTTGAGAATTAAGCCATGAATAAAACAAGCGAGTAAGGCAGCGCCGACGACTGCAAGAAACGACGCGCACTCGAGCGTGAATGTCACGGGTTGGGCGCGCGCGCGTGTTCTTTTCAGTGCGTCTCTATATAAAACCGCGGCTTTAAATTCTCTATTTATTTTTTTCTGCCGTCTTTCTCAAAAATTTCTCCTCCGTATACTCGGAGGCCATTTTCTTTCGTATCCTGCTCCCCCACCTCTTTCTCCATCACTTTCTGTACAGACTTTCTGGAAACCGGCACTTAAGTTCGCCTTTTTCTCTTGTTCCTCGTACACACTTAAAAGCCTCGAGAAAACAACCTTGGCTGATCGGAGTGACAGCGCAGTGCTCACCGTTGTGCTGCGTTGCATTGTATTTTTTTGTTTGTTGCTCGTAACCGGTCGATTTTAATTGTATCTGTTTCCTTCCTTTTCAAGGCATACTTATTCGAATCTTTTTTGTTTTTTATTATTCGAGCCGTTCTCTCTGTTCTGCCGTTCTACTTCACCAGGGTCTTTTTTTCTTTAATCGAACGGTCGAGGAAAACGTTCCCAGATAATCAGAGGTGTGCTCGCGCTTAGCCAAGGATCAGGAGGAAAAAAAATGACTTTTTCTCCTTGAGAACGTTTTCGTCATCATCCTTGCATATGCTTTGTTCTTCAGCTCGATCAAGAGTGAGTTAAGAGTGAATTTCACGTGGAAGCCATGCAAGCGGTTAAAAAGAGATGGCTTTAATGGGAAGAATTGAGTGCCCGCATTCCAAGTTTTGGTGCAAATCAACACCACAGATAAACAGGATGCTGACTCCTGAACACTCTTACAGCAAACAAAACGACGAAAATGAAAAGCTGAGGTGATAACTACTATCATGACTAGCACTCGTTCGTAACGATCATGTTTGCACGAAAGCCGCCAACGCTAAAGCTACGCACGAGGCACGTAAAACATATACATGTTACATAGGTTACATATGTTATATGGTTTGGTTTGTTGGGTTTAACGTCCCAAAGCGACTCGGGCTATGAGAGACGCCGTAGTGGAGGACTCTGGAAATTTAGACTGCCTGGGGTTCTTTAACGTGCACTGACATCGCACAGCACACGGGCGCCTTGCTTTTTGCATCCATCGAAAAGCGGCCGATGAGGCCGGGATTCGATCCCGCATCCTTGGGAACAGTGGTCGGGTGCCGTAACCACTGCGCCACCCCGGCGGGGCATTATATATCTTATATACGTTATACATGTAGAAGGCAGGCTTCACGCCTTTTTTTACAATTTCTGCAAGACACTGACGTTGACTCTAGATGGTGACAGCTGGAATGGACTATGTTCTACTGTGAGATAATGTGTGCGTATGATGGTGACTTCTGGAGTGTATTATGTCATACTGTCAGTGAATGTTTGTATAGATGGTGGCAGCTGGAATGGACTGTGTTTTACTGTGAGTGAATCTGTGCATAGATGGTGACTACTGGAGTGGAATATGTTATACTGTGAGTGAATATGTGCATAGATGGTGACTACTGGAGTGGAATATGTTATACTGTGAGTGAATCTGTGCATAGATGGTGACTACTGGAGGGGAATATGTTATACTGTGAGTGAATATGTGCATAGATGGTGACTACTGGAGTGGAATATGTAGTATTATAAGTGACTGTGCGCATAGTGGGGCAGATTTCACAGATATTAGGACTTTTTTTTTTTTTTAACAAATAAGTGATGCTACTGTGGAGCAATTGCCGGCAGAATAAGCAAGGCTAATCCAACCTGTAGCATACAACTCAACTCAACACGTAAAAAAAAAAAAAAAAAAATCACGATGAGATTGACTACAAAATACTACTGCCATTAGTTGGAAGCCAACACTTGTGGTTGTTCCCGATTCTTAGTATTGCGAGTTTTTTGTATTCTTAATATTATTAGTATTAGTTTCTTAGTGTTACAGAGTGAGAGAAAAAGCGCCACCATGCACCCACGTACGCTAGTTTGTTATATAGCTCGTAGTCCACTAGACCACTACCAAAATGTAGGAAAGAATAACTAAACTTCGTACTTGTCTTGGCTTCAAACGAGAATACGGCTCTAATACTATAGGTGCGCTCCCACGCTGACAACTGTATGCGAAATAATTCAACCACAGAACGTTGGCCATTTATTTAACAAAATTCAATGAGAATAATTGTTTGCTAAAATGTGCACATGAAAATTTAGCAAAGCGTTTTTACGAGGTTTGGCTAGAGGAAGAGCCACATTCGTATAACTGAAAAGGCGCCGGACAAATGAAAACCAGGCCATACAAGAATTTGGCATTACACGGTAGTCCCAGCCTGGATAAATTCAAAAATAAATTGAAAAGTTTACTCTCAACGGTTCCCCTACTTTTCCCTTGTGGTTTCAATTTTATTTTTTAATGCATACAAGAAAGTGAATATAGTAAACTTTCTACAGAAAGAGGTCTCCAAGTACAAGACTGTCGGGGCCGGTACCTCCCAGAACAAAGCAATTTGTGTGAAAATGCAAAAAAAAAAAGGGGCAGCAGTGTAGTCAGTAACTGGTATATATAAGTAAAACCTACCAAACAGCTAACATTAGCAAAATTATATGCATGTAAACTAAAGAATATAAATATATAAAGAATCACCTTGAGTGCATAAAACAGACCAAATAGCACATTCAAAAATGGATTATTACCCCAACCGGCTGTAGTAATAAAGCCGGTAGTGATTATTACTATTAGAAGGGTGGATAACTGAGCTCGTTGGTACATACTTCGGGATATTGCGGTGGCTGTCTCTTTGGTGACTGTTAACGCGTATTTATAATAGTCCTTTCGTTTTCGGTCGACGTCCTCTTTTGAGCACCCATAACGTAAGGAAATGGAATGCGGCATTGTACTGTACTTGGTAAATCATGGTATGGTACGGTGTGACATAATAAGGTATGGCGGATTAATAACGTCGCAACGGGACCCATGAGATGTGAGGGACGATGTAGTGTACGGCTCCGGGTTAATTTAGACTACCTAGCTGCCGCGTCGAAACAAACGGTGACGTCACACGTGTTTGTACCTCGCCTCCGTGTAGGATTCGATCCGGTTAACATGGGCTAAAGAGTCGAACCACGTGGCCGTGGAGGAACTGAGGCACGTCAAGAACGGAACGTCGTTGAGGGCGCCGACTCGGAGAAGTCGAAGTGGAATGCGCCCTGACCTCTGGCATACACACACGTGTCCTTCTCGGTTCCGATCAGGTGGGTTCACAAAGTGGCAAAATCTGGGTGGCCGGAGGCGAAAAGAAAGGTTCGTTGCGAAGTCGCAGTTGACATCGTGGCGGCGATCATCACGCAGAGCCGCCCAAACGACTCTGCGCATGCGCCAGAAAGGCAGGCAAGGAGGTAAGGAAGGCCTCCGGGAGGTGACGTCAACGACCTACCCTCGAAACCCGATGCTAATGTCGCGGCGGCGGCGAGCGTCGCTAGCAGGCCCTAGAACCGCACGTGACCATTTGTTTGCGGTCTCGAGTCGTTCGTATCCCCCTTCCCGGCGCGTTATTTGAAACCCGAGACGAACGGACGTTGATAAATCGTATACGCGCCGCGTTTGGATGCTCTCCTGACGTCCTGTAATTTTCGGGTCTAGGAAATTAATAGGCGCGGCCTGCCCGCGTAGGTGAATAGCAGCCACAGCAGCAGCGGGAATGGAAACGAAAGATAGATTGAGAGAACGAGGGCGAGGGAAAGCAGGAGGAAGGTTTATAAGGGCAAGAGGCATTAACGGCCTGGGAATCGTGCCCGAGATGAGTGGCGCTCCCTTGTTCTAGCCCGTCCACGAGATGATATCCCGCGTGGTTTATCCCCGATGATGAGTAGTTCGGATATATTTGCATTGTATTTTTTTTAATGCGCGTTCGATTGTTTAGTGTATACAATTTAGTACGAAATGTGTTATGCAAGTTTGTTTTCAATTATATGCATGAACATTGAGATACTGTAACCCACCATACCCACCTCCTCGCACCTCCTCAACCAAGGCGGTAATGAAATATATCGTTTCGTAGGTACATAGTCACCTGCCTATGACGGAGGTCATTTTCACCAGAAGTTAGAAACGCAGCTGTGTGTGGTATTTTATCCATGAATTATCCTTCGTCAGAAAGAAATTCCTGGTTTCTAGTCATAATTAAAGTTTTTTTCGATGACAGACTCAATCCCGTCGGCGCTCAACAAATACACGTACGGGATGGCTTCGGAGGTAGTTTCATTGCAATCATCCAAAGACTAATTAAAGTGAAGTGCGAAGTGCACTGGCTTGTGTGAAGACACCATGACATATACTGCGCCAGTGCTCCAGGACGGCAGAAAAGGAGTGACGACCATATGGTGCAATAACACCTGAATATTTTGCCGTAGACATCCGTTCATCTAACCTCCTGTCAAAAAGCACGGAAGGAAGAAGTAACAGAAAAAAAAAAAAAAACGAGTATAAGAAACATCTGAGCTTGCCCAAACAACCTTAGCAAAAGGACAGGGAGATACAAATCTTGAAAGCACAAAACCAAATACAAAGTGGACTTGTTAAGGGAAGATATCGGTTAGACATGCAACTGTTTGATAGTAATACTTGTCTCAGCAGAGAACAAGTACATTCCGAGCTACCCCTCAACCCTCGTTCAATCCCACGGCCACGGTCGCCGCTTTTCGATGGAGGCGGAAAGCAAAGTGCCCGCGCTGTGCGATGTCAGCGCACATTAAAGAGCACCAGGTGGTCGAAATTCCCGGAGCCCTTCACTACGGCGTATCTCATAGCCTGGATTGCACTCGGACGTTAAACCCTATAAACCAAACCAAACCCAGTCGGAAGAAACTACAGAAAATTTTCTGTTGTTACGATAGAATTTCTGTGCGGTTTTTGACGGGAAACCAGTTGTGACAAGAGAACGTTCTGTAGTACAATCAGAAATTTGTAGTTACAACAGAAAAGTGCTACAGAACTACAGACAACAGAATTATACTACAAAAGCTACAGAACTACAGAAAAATCTGACATTTACGACAGAACTGCAGAATATTTTGTCGTAATTTTGACACGTACGGTTCAGTAGCTTTTTTTCAACCGGGAAACCATCAATCCTTGTTCCCTTAGTTTTGGGTTTCAAACAATGGTTGTTTTATTTTTTTATTTTTTTTTTTTCTGCTACATCCTCCATCCCCGACGGCGGACAGCTGCACATATGCATACGAATTAAAAGAACTGATCGCTTCTCTGTTCTCTTCTGGGCAGCCCCCCCCCCCCCCCCCCCCAATTATTTTCGAGAGATAAGAGATAAAAGTAAACACAAGCAAAACAAGCTGGTAGAATTAAACTGACACAACCAACAGCATCGTTTAAACCAGCCAAGTTTACACCACGTTGACCAAAGGCTAACATTTCTCCTCGCTACGTGCGAAATCCCAATGGCTTGCACAACTTTACAGCCTTTGCAGGTTCGTCGTATACGTGTAGTACACACAACAAGCCAGCGAACGCATGCGTTCCCGCGCCGTGTGGAGTGCTCCTTTCACCGCCCCTCCCATTCTTCTTCCGGTGTCCTTCCCTTTACCTTTTCTGCGGTTTTTTCTCGTTAATTCGTACACCCAGATATAATAAAAACTGCCCATTTAGGAGACGTCACGTACCCACAAAACAGCGCAAGCGTGAGGTCGACTCATTTTTGCGGTTGGAAAAGAAAGCGCAGGCGCCGTTTCCTATCTGTTGGGCGATCTGTAAGCTTCCGCCGTCAGAAAAAAAGAAAAAAAAAGAAGAAGAAGTATAAAGCCAAGCAAAATACGCGGCTTGCGCAAAAAGAGGACTGGGGGAGGGGGGTTAGTTTATGTTTTCCTTTTAACTTTAGTTTTGCGGCAATTCAAATAATGGCTTCCAAGATCGCCGACGCGTATAGAAGAGGGGAGAAAGGAACAATCATCACCGGAAACGACGAAACAGAAAATGAAGGGGAAAACACAAAACCAAACAAAAAAAAAGCGAACCGGCACAAGTCTCAATATGTTACTTTTTTTTTTCTTTCGTTCAGTATTCATTGAAGGTATACACAGAAGAAGACAATGGGACGCGTCTCTGTTTAGTTTATGCAAACTCGCCAACGGTGACAAAGAAAGCACCGACGACAAATACACGCCTGTGAACGGGGCATGCAGGGTGGAAGGTGGCCGGCCGAATGATCGAACCGAGTGAACGTTCCGCAACACGCGAATATGTATAAAACGCCCGACGCCGCCGTATACACGTCGCCTCTCCTGTGCGGTCTGCACAACTCTCAGGGCGTGTAATTATACACGATAAATATTTCATGGCTGAGATACAAATAGAAAAAAAAAAAAGAAAACACTTCGCGATCCAATGCACCCGCACAAGCCGACCAGAGAGAGACCTATCTGAGCGCATGTGACTGACTTCGTCCCGCGAAACTTTCTGCCCGCCAAGGCTGCATGCAGCAGTTCTTCTTCGGCGGCATTTTTTTATTTCGATCGTGTCTGTCCGGGCTCTTCTTCTGTCGTTTATTGCTCTGGCTTTTCTATTCCCTTCGCTCTCTCTCACTCACGGCCTTCACTTCGGCAGCGCCATATCAGGATCGCGTCTCCGTTCCTGTTCGTTTCTGCTTTTCATCGGTTTCTAATGGCGCCCCGAACATGAGAAGGCAAGAGGGGGGGGGGGGGGGGGGGGGGGGCGAAAGGTAAAATCGGAGTCAGAGGCGAGGAAGAAGGAAGAGGGAGAGAGAGTGTGAGAGCCGGTGTACAATAATTGTGGCCCAGGGGGTAATTATGAAGAAATGACCTCAATGTCGACTCGAACGGAGGAATATTATTACACAGTGTGCGCTGGCCCTCCAGGGGTCCAGTTCTCTCTCCTCGCCCCCTGCACGGGCCGCCGTGCCCGCACAACTGGATGCGAGGAGCACGCTCGCCGATCGCCATTTTAAAACGCTACACCTCGGGGCCATTCTGAATGTGCGCCTAGATTTCCATTCCTCCTCGACCTCCGCTCCCAACCCTCTCGCTCACCCGGACTGCCTTGCGAGCCGCTTTGGGTATCTGTACATTTGCTCATGTCTACATGTATCACTGCGGATAGTGTTCATTCATTTTTATTTTATATTTTTACTTCTCTTCCGATACTGAGGGAAGGGCGACCTAATGGCGCGACAAACGAAGGCAAGTATACCCATTCGCGGCCAATAGCTGGCTATATACGACCTAGCAGCTATATTCTTTAAGGGTTGTTTCCACTTTTCGTCCCACAAGCTTCAAGTGTCACATCTGTACACATCACACTTATCTCAGTTTTTTAAGGACCGACGATTCCGACATCAGCGCTGCAGATAATTAAACCTGGAACAAATAAAAGGTGAAGGATTCACAGGGAATCTGAAAGAAATCCGAAAGAAACCGAGCGAGCACCTACATACACTCTTTACGCCAGATTTGTCATAGTATTCGCAGCCAGTGATAATGAGCGACGTCACATAGTGTCCATCTACGACAGATGTACTGAGACGCCGACGGTCACGGTACAAGCTGCAATTAAAGCAACTCACTCCCAGAAAGTCTATGTGAAAAGACGAATACGGATTGGGTGGGAGGACATTCTTCACCCACCACTTGGGGACTGCGACTGACTGCATATGGGCCCCGAAAAAGCGAACGAAGATGCCCAGTGACGAATGAAGATGTCCAGTTCTCCGTACGTCACTCTAAATGTGCTCAGTCCGAAGAGGTAGGTGCCAGATTTGTCATATTCGCAGCCAGTGATAATGAGCGACGTCACATAGTGTCCATCTACGACAGATGTACTCAGACGCCGACGGTCACGGTACAAGCTGCAATTAAAGCAAATCACTCGCAAAAGTCCATGTGAAAAGACGAATACGAAATGGGTAGGAGGACATTCTTCACCCATCACTTGGGGGCTACGACTGACTACATAGTGGGCCCCGAAAAAGCGAACGAAGATGCCCAGTGACGAATGAAGATTTCCAGTTCTCCGTACGTCACTCTAACTGTGCTAAGTCCGAAGAGGTAGGTCCATAACAGCGCGCCGTAAAAAAAAAAAAAAAAAAAAAAAAAGAAAAAAGAAAAAGCCCTAACGCTTCATCTTCCGACGGGACTTCACCGGATTAGCACCGCGTACGCCATCAACACAGTTGTACGAGTCGGACACGGACTCGCACGCACACGCTCGCACGCGGTCGGTGTGAGTAGGCAGGAGAAAAAGAGAATACACTATGAGGAACTACAAAGTAGCCATCAAGCGAGCGACTCGAGAGTAAAAGAGGATCAGGGATCACGCACGGAGACTCTCTCCGCGCGAGCAGCAGTGAGACGGGGACGGCTCGATCGGGGTTTATGGGAGGTCCAATCCGCGTTCGGCGGCCGCTCACACTCAGCCGTTGGCCACGAGACAACCTGGTCACCCGCACTGGACCGCTGGCGTCGCGGGCGCGTTTGTGGCCCCCAGTTACTGTTGATTCCGGCGACTCCGTAGCGCGCCCGCTTTGAGCATGAGACCGTACACGGTTGGGAAAAATGTGCGTGCGTGCGTGCGTGTGTGCGTGCGTTCGTCCGTCCCTCCTGAGTCAGTTCTGATGTACGAGCCTGGTTGGAGACACTAACGCCGGCCGGCAGTTTTCGACGCTTGTAATACATATGCGTAAGGCTATTCTGTTTCGTATATTCCGTTGATCTGTGTAGCTACGCTCCGAAGCTTTGAAACCAGTCATCAAGTCAGTCAAAACTAAACAAGACATGGGTCAAGGAATGACAGCGGCCACTGTAATTAGGTCCCAGATAAGGATCAGAAACAAAAAAAAAAATGCGAATTCTCGCTCATCGATAACATTTGTCAACGAAGGAACGCTTGACAGAGAAGCAACCTGCGATTTTCGCTCCCGCAGAACGCAAACCGCTCCCTGCCAAATCTAGTCGTCCGGGAACGAACTGTAGTTGAGGCTGCGCGATCAAGCGAGGTTCTTCAACGCGCTGTGTTCAACATGTAATCGCCATATAAGAAAATAAGCGTTTTTTTCACTCACTCACTCCTCACCGATACCAAAAGGACGGAACTGTCACTTTCGCTTCTCTACGCGTGGTCCAGACAACGAGAAACAGGAGGCAACTGAAGCAACGAAGAGAGAAAGGGCGACGAGGGCAAGATGTCATAGCGGAGAATAAAAAAATAATAGAAAAAAAAAAGGCGGTTGGGAGGAGAGAGATTTGGAACTTTACGAGCGACGGCCGGCATCGCTCAGTCCAGTGCTTATGCGTTCTCCTAACAACAAGCGGCATCAAGCGCATTCCGCCTGCGCGAGAACACTCGGGCAGCGTGCTCGTCCCTTTTTGCCACTGGCGTTCTTGTAGTGTCTCCCCCTTTAAAAAAAAAAAAAAAAAAGAAAAGCTATACGCACCAAACAAACAACGTTTACGAACAGGTAGAGAGAAACGGTTAGGAAGGGGAGGAGTGTGTGTGAAATGACCGGCTCCAGCAGCAGCACGAGCAGATGCGCCAGCACTGCCGCGCCGTATCCCGCGAGGGAGCTGCGCATTAAAAAGAACAAAAAGGGCATATGAACGTAGATCCGGGTGGAAGTCCCAGTCTGGCGCTGGCGCGAGCACGGTACGCGCGCGTGTGTTTGGTAGTAGCAGCATATGGTTGCCGCGGGGCCTTCCGCCGCCGCTTGATGGCGGATGAGTTCGTCATGAAAGGGTATTTACTGCGCGCCGCTTGTGTAGTATCTATTCGCCGCGTTCCTCATCGGTCCGCTGCAGGGGGACGGGATGCTGCCCGGATACGGAAGTCTCGGAGGACGACTGCGCGCTGCAAGTATGTCGGGAGCAGTAATGATGGCGAGGGTTGAAGAGGGAGATTGGGGGAGGGGGGCTCTTCTATACCGCTCACCGATGTACCAACGCCAGCCATGGCGGTTAACTACAAACTCCTGGCGCTGTGTTCGAGAAGGTTTGTTTTACTACGCGGCAGCTGTGTGAGGTACCGACTTGACAGAGCCCGCAGTGCGACCTGCGCCCTCACACCCGACCAGGAGGGGAAGCGGAAGGGTTGTAGTGTGGCAAAGCCAGTCTTTCGTTACTGCGCTGAGGAGCGGTTAGTTGTTATCGGCGGTTAGTTGTTATTGTTTTGTTTTTTTTCACCAGTTTGCTATTCTTTATATTCATTGGTGCACCTTTGATGCCGAAACCGGCGAGGAAGTTGGCTTTCTGGCCATCAGGCCTGGCGGTACACGTGGCAGCAACACATGGAAGAGCGGCGAAGGATCCATCTTGGGGAAGGAGAATTATCGAATTTCGTTTCTGGCGGATTACGAGGTGCAATAATTGAGGTCGGCCAGGTTTGACGGCGAACTACATTCTCGATTATAATGCCTTTTACGGCCGCTTTGCTTCAGAAATGAGTACGGGCGTGTGAGTGCACGGCGGCCTATAGGCGAGTCTTGGTTTGGTCGCTACGCTATGACGCATGTGGCTCTTTTTCAAGTCCTCACGAACGTCGCTAATGACATCCCCTAATGCACTGTAGGAAAACAGGTTATATTCTACAGTGTGAGCGTGTACCTACATTCTCTAGCAATGTCTTTTTTTTTTTTTTTCTCCACTCGTCAAACGAACCTACTACGGCTGAAGACATTTTCTGGGAATTTCTTTTCACCATTGCGAAATTGAGGACTTCACAAAGTGGAAAAATTTATTTTTTGCGGAAGAAACGTACTTCAATTATGGCCGCAAGTATGGTACATACGCGCGTGCATTAGACACGCATACGGGTGCAAAGAAATCACTTCCAGAGCCAATCTCAAACGACCTGGCTGGATTTTTTAACGTCCATCGGAAGGCCACAGCATATGTAACGTGCTAACTCGCTTCGCAGTTCTGAGCTCGCAAGGTTGCATACGAGCGTGACTTGTCCAGGAACGAGAGAGAGAGAAAGAGACTATAAAAAATGAGAGAGGGTTAAGGGCGAACTAGCAAGCTGCACGGAAGGAGAAGGTGGGGGGCTTGTAAAGGGGGTGCGCTCTTCAAGGTGAACCGAGTCGAAATAAACAAGGCCCTAATTGCTATTGGCCGCTCTTTTGCACTCGACTATTCTTCTGCCCTTTGTGCTAATTAACTAGTTTGCATTTTCCCGCTCGGCCTCCCCACAAAACATCCTCCTCCGTTCTTCGGAAGCGGAGACGGCGGCACACTTGGTCGTTCGTCCGAAGCTGGTCACGAGTTTGGCGGAGGAGTCGATTTTTTATATTGGCCCAGCACAGCGCGCACACCGCATCTTCGTCTGTCCGCCCCCTCGACGAGCTAGCGCATATCCGCATGTGACCCCCAGCCCCCGTTGGTTGCCTTACGAGTGCTTTGCCTGCCTTCGGTTTTATATACCCCCCCCCCCCCCCCCCCTTTTCCTCGGTTTATACTTACTCGGCTCCCCTTCTGGATGAGAATTCGTTTGCGTCGAAGATTACACGGAAGGAGAAGAGAAAAATGAAGCTTCATTTCACATGCCAGAGGATACGAAAAATGAAAAATATCACGAGCTGCGCACGTGGTGTCAGCGGCCGGCACCGAAGCGTAGGCGGTAAGCGTGAACTGGTGCGGGGGGCTTTCGATTCCTCCACCCGCGGTATATAATTGCCTCTCCGTCATACAGGCAATGTGCCATGCTTGCAATTGTGTTCCGAGTTTTATTTTGCTACGCCGAGAAAAGTATATACGCACTGGAATATTGTTAGTTCAATCTCGCTTAATTCGAGTCTCCGGTTTGTTCGAACCCACGCTTTGGTATTAAAAAAATTCACACGTGTTAAGGCAAGCCCACACCGGGGTTCCCTTTATTACGAATTCCCTGTAATTCGAACAAAACCTTCCCGTTTTCTCCGAATTTTGGTTATCGAGGTACACTTTTTCTGTCATTCAGCTGGACTGGAACGACTTGTGTAGAAACTATATCATGCATCACAAGGACGTACTGAACACACCTGGTAACCTGTGTTAGGATGTCCCTCGTTTTGCTATTATTTTACATAACAGTGACAAGCGTCGGGGCGGCGCGAAGAATTTAGTGCACTTCCATAGATGCCGCGAACAGCCCTATAATCTAGAGCGCGGCTTAAGAATTCAACACGCGATTTTCCTTTCATTTTTGGGGAAGCTAAGTTTCGCAAGTCGCCACGAAATAAACTTGAAGTTCGCAGGTCCGCGCACTTGGTCCGTGACCGACTCTGGAACGCTTCAGGCATCGGGGACGTTGTCCGTGAGAGCACGTTGTTTGATCGTCAGACTCTGGCGTGAAGAGAGTCGTGAGAAGAACATGAACGCCGCCGCGCAGTGTCTCGGACAACTCGCGAAAAGATTTTCACCTATAAGGAGCTTCTCCCACTGACACCGCAGATAAGAACCAAAGCACGGAACAGAACTTCGGCCTGTCCGTTTAACCCTTCATCTAAGCATGTTTGGCGAGGCCACGGAGTCTGCCGCTGCTCTGGACTGTATAGGAACTAACTAGATATTAAAAGCATAAACTCGACATTACTCGTTAAAGGGGTTTAGATGACGCTGACAGCGCAGTCCTTGACCTTTGAGGCCGAGGAGAACAGGTCTGTGCGTTATGTTTTATTGGCAAAAGGTATAGGCGCTAGAGGGCGCATGCAAGCGAGTTTTGAGACCCCCCCCCCCCCTGGCGTTTTAACGGGGGCCGCATAAATGCAAAATCCTTGCAAACGACCGAGAAATTAAGGCGTGCGATAAGCATGCCCGTTCTGTAATTAACGGAAGCACAGGTGAAAAGAAACGTGACGTCCTCGTTTCTCTTCGATGAAAAAAAAAAAAAAAGAAGAAGAGCGCCCGTTAATTGTACAGGATCCGGCATAAGAACCGCGCGAGCTGCAGTGCAGGTGCCGGGAAGGAGCATATACTACGATGATGCAACGCCCACAGTCGGTGGAAACGAGACTCAACAGCACACGCTCACGACGACGGAGGCTGAGAAGTAACAGCCATGTTGATATACCTTTCTTCCACCTCTCGTTTATACGTTCTTTCTCTCTTCCGTTTTTCCTTTTTTTTTTCTTCTTTTCTTGTTCCCTTTGCTTTAAACGCTCGCGCAACCTTTTAACGCTACAGGCTTCGCACACAGTCGTTTTTCATAAGTCTCGCGCGTGCGTTATTCATCGCCCCTATCCTCCTCTCCTTCCCTGCTTCCTTGAACGAGTAAGTTCAGTCGGGCTATGAGACCTATTTTTTCGCTCCGCGCGAAGTTTATAGGGTCTTACAGCGAGAAGCTAACGTGCAGCAAAGGAGCTTGCGTTTCTGGCGCAAGCATGCGTAATTTGCAATTCGGAGGTTGTGACATGGCGTCAGAAAGCCAGGAACGGCATGCCGTTGCGTGATGCGGTGAGGAGCGATACGCTAGGGGGGAATCTCTGACTGAAAAAGAGAGATGCCTGAATTCGGTATAAACCGTGAGATAATATATGGCGCACGCGCCTACAACGTAAAGTCGACAACTGCCGAAGAAGCGGACATCTTCGTGTGTGCGCGACTTCGGTACACATCTGCACAAGCGACTCGGCGATGGAGAGATGCAGCCGGGCTGCGGTAGCGCGCCTCGAGCTGTGTACGCTGCGAGCAAAAAGGGGGTAAAACTGGACTTAAGAGGATATGCCAAGATACATTCGATGCTGACAAGCAATCAATATTGGTATTAATGTATGACATGATAGGTGCAATGCTGGCCAGTCGCCACAGCTCCTTGGACAATATTGCCCACTGGAACCAGCAAGTATACATTGTTAGGAAGCCACTAAGACAAGTGGGATAACATTAACCAATATATGTCAATATATATTAACTGTCGACAAGCCAGCTATACTGGCAGCGACAAGGCATCTTGTCTCCTGTATGACTTACCAGTGAGTGGGGATTGGTCACTAACTAGTGTATCATTGTAGGCTAGGTCCTTTCCTTCCGCCTATGGCGGTTTCTTCGCACGGCCAAGGTTCTTCGACTCTATTCTCCGCGACCAACAATTTGCCCAGAGAGAGAGTAATTGTTGTTCACTACCCATTTACAGTTCCCCTCCAAAGAAGTTGTAGGTTGCTCTCTTCAATGAGCAATGGTTCCGAAATGACTAGGCCCCGTGGTAGTTTAGGCCTTTTCTCTATGGGCACCGTGCATGAGTATGCGAGCGCCTCTCGCGGCGGGAAGGAGATTCTTGTAGTGACGGGTGCACCAGGGCGTGCACCGGATCGAGACGGTGCGGATCTGCTGTGCGTGAGTCGCATTCTCAGTTCGCTCTTTCTATTCGCGGTATTCTATGGTCACAAATGAATTGCTGGGTTGCAGTCGCTGGGCTCCGCACATTTGCATTGGTCTGATAAAGTAATTTTCACGTCCTCAGATAAGTTTTACGAAGCGAAGCGACGCTAAGTTTGGACCGCTGCCGTCCAACGAGCAGTGAGCTGGCAACCCATGCCCGGATTCGCCGCGTCCACATTTTCCGTGAAGCGTTTTTTCCAAAAAAGGACACACTACCTTCACCTGCGTTAGTAGTCTTTCTCAACTCGTTAAAAAAAAAAAGAAATGGGCAACTCATAGGCATCTCTATTGGCATTGGCATGCCCGACAGATTGAATGCACGTCTACTAGGGTCGCTGTGCGCGCCCAGTGGGCCGCGCTCGTAGATGCAGTTCATCATAGCATAATTTTTATTTAAGCTGTCTTGTGGTCTATATTTTTCTCTGTATAAGATAGCTCGCATCAGCACCAGTACAATACAGAGAGTAATCAATGGGAATGGAGCGTTTTAATTGCGTATTTACTATGTCTTACGCTTAGTTTCACGAATTTGCCTTTGCGACTTCATTTTTGCTTTCTTTCATTATTTTTTCCTCCCTCTCAGCTCGCTCCTTTTTTCCTTCGACATCCTTTTCTTCCACACTCTGCCGCTACTTTCCTTCTCCCATGTCTGCCATTCCTTACACTTTATTCATTCAGTTGTGTCAGACATTTCGATGTCTACTGAGCCATTGAACTTCGATTGATGAACTGTTTCTCATGCCATAAGGCTCAATCGAGACTAGTACAATTGGTAAACGTCACTTTTTTCCTAACTTACTCGTGGATGCCCTGAAAAGACCCTGCATTCATTACACGGCATACTGCTCCAAACAAGTGGTCGAGCGTCTGGCTGCTGCCTATTACCTTCCCCCGTCCTAACTTAACTTTGTGGCAGAGGACTTGAAAGTATGGTTAAAGAGGCAATAAGTATCGTTACAAAAAAAAAACGAAAAAAAAAACTTACATTCAAGTCACGATTTGAGGCAAGACCGTTCTTTCAACAAAAGAGAAAAGTATGCATGCTACAATCCCTACACGCCTGACAGAGAGGAAAACATGTTTGTGTATTAGAAACCGTGGATTGCTTGTTGTACCGTGCTGTAATGAACTTCTCCATTCTCATAGCTGTGTTGCTATATCAGAGACCGCGTGCGCGAGCGCCGCGTGGACGGAGCGATCAGTGTGAATCTGCCATCCTTTCCTTTATCGACGAGAAATGTGGCAACCGCTTCACCAGAAAGACAGCTAAAGCTTTTCAAAAGTCTGCGTAATATAAGTGCGTGCGGCATTGTCAAGTGTCGCTAATCGTTCTTGAGTTTTCAGGCTTTTAGCGTTGTTGTTTTTCTTTTTAAGGCTTTTTTCGCCTCTTCGACTTCAGCTTCACTCATTTTTATTCTTCTCCCATAAAAGTTTCATCCCTCTCCGCTGCTCAATTCCCCGCAGCTTTCATTCTCTCTCTCTCTCTCTCAGCCAGTCCCGATAGGAGCGCTCGAGGCTGACTTTGTGTGAAGTTGTACCACACGTGGGAGGAGGGGTGTTCGCCACAAATGTTTTCTGTATTTTTCTACATTTGTACCGTGTTTTTATAACTCCCCTTGTTTTTTGCTCGGCCTTTTCCAACTGTGTGCGCTTCGAGTCCTTCTGTCGTCTTCCGTTTCTCGTGTTTCCAGCTTAGAAATAAACGCCCAGCAGGCAGCCAAGGCTCGTCCGTGTCTCTCCGTCTTGTGTCGTGTGGCTCCCGCATTGTTTATGCTTCGCTACATCACTCCAGATGGCCGAAACCGCCACCATTTCGTTGCGCAGAGCCCGATTACATTCCCACGGCTGCCTCCTGCAAGCGCGCCCACGCGGCCGCGCCTGCCCCTCCAAAAATCCTCCGGCACCCACTCGCGGCGCTGCCTGTTTGGCGCGAGTGCTGCCCCCTGGGTTTCTGCGCGGTGCCTATACACTGCAACTGACTGTTCTTGAAGCAGTGGCTATCCTAGAGCTCTCTGCCTCAGCTGTATCATTTGAGAAACAAGAAGGGAAAAGAGAAACACGGCCATAGAGAAACGCGGTGTGGATTGCATGTCACGCGTGCGCACGAAGCATTGTCGAAGGTTGCAGGAAATGTTCCGCCCGACGCGTGCCGCACAATTAACAGACAAAAATGGATAGACGAGTAAAGCAACGCTGTTGGCTAGAAAAATTATAGAAAAATTAAGAAAAGAAAACGAAAGCAAATGGAAGGAGACAGGTCATTCTGTCAGTACTTTAGCTTTCCTCCAAGTCTTACGCCGCCGAAAGCGCGGTGAACGACGGCGCTGACAACTCTTCTTCTCTTTCCCTTCCCTTTCCTTTTATTTTATTACTTTCTCCTGTTGCAACGTGGAGTTGGAAGGTTACTAAAGCATTGTTTCGTAGCTAGCCAACTGCAGGCGTCTCCACCTACATTAAAAAAAAAAAAAGAAAGCAGGGTTTGTAGAGACGAAGGACCGAAAAACGGCGACTAGAATCGCCGAAGCGGAAAGAATATGACGAAAAAGCAAATAAAAAAAAAAACACCACCGCGGCATTTCAAAACCGCTTATTAAGTGTCGCAAGGGTTAAAAACAGGCGATTCGTTTTTACTGCGCGCCGTATAAGCGTCGGTCGGCGGGCGCGGGCTCGCCGTGTACTTTAATTTTATCTCTGGGCTTAAACACACGCGTGCACACCGCGAGTCTGCGGAATAAGGGGGTATAAGAAGCCATTTTGTTTTCGCTTTTCTTTTCCTGTGCGCGCCTGCGCATGCCTTTCCCGAGACTGTCCTTCACAGTTCTCGACTTGTTTTTCTTCCATGATTACTCGGACAGCGTCAACTTTGCTACAATGAGGGGTGGGTGATGAGCGGGAAGGGGGGTCAGTGGAATTTCACGCGTCACACCCCCAGTGGCAGAAAAGCAAAGACATTATGCATTTCTGACGTCATTGCAGGAGGGAGACCTATAGAACTGCACGCTGTCAGCACAATGCTGAGGTCAGTCGCCTAATGCTGAGACGATTAAAAAAGAAAAGTTGGCGGGTTACTACTAAGCATTAACACAAGCACAACACGCTTTGTCGAATACATATAGCCGACTGCAGCGCCGACCCGCGTAAGCCTCAGGTAATTGCGCCAACCGTCTCGGAAAGTCGGTCGTGCGCAGCAACTTTCGGTGATAGGCTGGTGTCCGTGGGAAGACCGATCACATATAGCATCAATGACACGATTGCCAAATCGCCGGGAAATGGTTAACAGTATACTCTTTCAATTAAGAACTATTCCGAAACAATATGGTCGATCAACTGCTTAACATGGTAGGTTCGCCATCTGAATTTTAAAATGTTTAGAGAGTGATGATTTTAAAAGCCGGAGCAAAATGAACAAGGGTGCAAGGACAGGTCCTCTTGCCGTAACTTTGGCTTGGGCACTGAGGCCTTTTCTCTATACCCTTGTTCATATTACTGTGCGTACTACAAAATACCGCCTCCCTGCGCTTGATTAAATATAACGTGCATCCCAGTGCTGTCGGAGTCACTGAACTCGGTACAAACTGTTTTGCCCTAAAGAAGCAGTCACACATACAAAAAAAAAAAAAAAGAAAATAGAGGAGGGAGGGTTGCGAAGGCAATACACCTTTAAAATTTTTTGTCTTTTATGACTTGTAAGCTCTCCATCTGCGCACCATAAAGATTCGATATAGGCAAACTTGGACGTGTGCTTAATGTAACTTTAACGTCAAAGCTTCAATGACAGGGTCGCCCACTTCACGCTAAATGTTACGATGCTCCAACGATGCGAAAGCGTTGAAACTGCCGATGTAGATTAGCGCATGCGCGGCACTATGCGTAAACGGTTTCATGACGACACGTTCGAAGGACGCAGTTTGATGGGGCGCACGACAATGACGTTCGCACACCGCAGTATTATACTGAGGGTTTTGCCTGTTGAAGGTTCTCATGAGGACACCTACCCGTCTTTTCACACCGTCTTCGAGTGGAAAGAAGCAGAACAGTCACGCGGATATTTCGCATGACGACCGGCAATCGTCTCAATTAGGCCTGCCGCCAATTGCCAGAGTGTGTAAAAAAAAAAAGTTTGTTAACCGCGTGAAGCTTTTTTGAACCCTGCAAAAACAGAACAATTTCGAGCGCGGGAGATCTTCGACCTCAATTACAGCGCTAATGAGTTCAGAGGCAGAATAGAAGCAGTACGCAGGTATCATTTCGCACGAGTGTCGATGTGTATCTATCGGTGAGGAAAAAAAAGAACAAAAAGAAAAGCGGGATGAAAAAAGTAGGGAAGCGAGTGAGATGGCGAAAAGTCAATAAACAACTTCCAAGAAAGTCACGCACCGTGAGCTCAAAAAATTTCCAACGCCTCAGAGGCGTGTAGACATTTCCGTCGGAGACGTTGAGTTGAAGGACGCCTGAGCGAAACACGTACGCCGTGTATAGAGGGCGACGAATGAGAATTGCTCCGGAGACGAGCGGGCGACTTAATCGCTCGCTCGCGCAACATGGCGGCATCCCAGATTTTACGCCGACGTTACGTAACGCTGTTCTTAAAATCTTAAGGACCTCAACAACTAAGAATCTACTGTAGGACACCTTCACCTCTACATTCCTACCTCAGTCTTCCTGAGGTAGAAAATCTTCCTCCATATTCCTACCTCCTACCTCCATAATCCTACCTCCATAATCCTACCTCAGTTCCTACCTCAGTCTTGCGTATACCTTAACACTGAGCGACACACGGATACAAAAACTACGCCCTACGCCATATCAAGCATTTCTCCGTATTGGAAGCCTTCCAAGCTAGGAGGAGAATGCTGTCTTTACTTAATCAGTCGCTTGCTGTTTTTTTTTTCCTCTCATTTCTTATAGCATGACGGTTGTATTTTGTTAGCAGGGAATTTGTGACCTTCGTGGTGCGTTTGCCACAACTAGACACAGTGTAGCGTAGAAGCCATTAGCTGTGACGTCACAGCAGGCGGCTACCAATGATCAAGGCGCAAATGAGATAGTGTGATACGAGCAAAGAAAGGAATAATAACAAAATATGCCTCGTGCTTGTGGATGAGCCGATTATATTTGCCTCAAAGTATGCCCCCCACTAGAGTAATGAACAAAGAGAAGAATAATGATAACTGGAAACGATAAACGGCAGAATAACGATAAATAATGATAAATACACCTCCTGCTTGCGCATGGGTCAGAATACCTGCTCACAAAGTACACACGCTACTGGAGGTTTTCGGCGACGATATTATAGCCAACATATTTAATCCACCTTCTTGCCGCGGTGTTCTAATGAAGTTGCCGCTATTGAAGTTGGCCAGCATCCCTAATTCGTTTATTTCTACTACTTCATTAGTGAAGATTTTCCAGGATAAGCTCCGATAGTACGCCGATAACAATTCATCGCGCTTTTCCGATAGACACACATCAATGGTCCGGCAAACCATCATGCGCGCCCAGACAACTGGGAACTCCACTAGTTTGGCGAGAGCCGGGCGAAAAAGTAGAAACAAAAGCATGCACATGTCAACCAACATTAGACAGTGCACGCCCCCATGCGCGATGCAAATAAAAGAAAGCCGTCCACGCCCACCTCCTCGTGCGAGGTATAACCTTAAAGGAATATCGGAAGAAATAACCAACAAAAATAAAAAGAAACCCGAATCTGCGACGTGTATGTCACGGGGCCGCCTTGAAAACAAGATAAAACGAAAACCAACAATGAAGGAAGTGCGTCCACGAAGACAAGCCTGAGAACAGAGCCTACGTCGCCGAGGAGGGGCAGGAGGTTCCCCGGCATTCAAGGTCCTCACTTCGATTCAAACACAAACCGGATACAGGCTGTTTTCTCTTTGTTCTAACGATTCGAAGTGGAAGAGGAAAAAATGAAGAGGGGAATCTTATGCCGGTGCAGCGCGGCTCGGACCGCGCAGAAGAGGAGGGGGAGGGGAGACGAAGAGGGGGGGGGGGGGGGGGATGGGAATCTTTCGAGCGAATAATAAGCATTATGCTCTCCGGTCGTTATAAACAAGGATAAAAATCGTTTTGTCCGCGCACTGTGTTTCGTGTGTGTGTGTGTACTTTGGGCCTTTCTTTTTCCTCGGCAGTTCTCTGCTGCTTTTTGTTTCTCTCTCTTTTTTTTCTTCGCCGCGCAATCCTCTTTCCTTACCTGTTCCTCCTGGGAAGAGCTCGGCTCGCATATATATATCTATATATATTTTCTCTATTTTTCTCCTTCCTCCATACCTCCCGATGATGAGAGGCCCGCATTTTGTCCTTTATTATTCTGCCAGTCGTCGTCCTTTAGCAATTGTCTTTACGAACTTCCTGCGGCCTGTTCTCCCCCGCTTGCTTCTGTCTATATTATTCTTATCCTCTCCGTAAAGCACGTTTGCACCCCTTCTCTCTCTCGCTTTCCCCTCTAGCTCAGAAATCCTTCGACATTGGCATTTGATTCCCGCGCGCGGGGCAATGCCGAAGAGGAGCCGAGTGAGGCATGCTGGAAGCCTGTCTGTCTGTCCGCTTATCGGCCACTTCCCCGCGCATAAACCACCTGCCCCCTTCTCCCGCCGCCCTCTTTCCTTTGTTGTATTATTCATATATCTCCCAGCAATCTTCAGTTTCGAATCTCACTCGCTTTTGTTGACTTTTTTTTACGCCGCTCCGTCTTCACGCTACCTCGTTTTCTGCGCTATACTGCATGTCTGCTGTTGTGTTTCGCGCGCCGACTTTGCTTCCTCCATCTTTTTATCTTTTTTCTTTTTTTCCATTTCCTCGGTATTTTCTTTATTCAACGGCGCCGTTTCCATTCGCGAATTTCTTCCCCCTTCTCTTTTTTTTTTTTGTCCCTCGCAAACACCGGTGCCGGTCAAAGGAGCGCTGAATGATACATTAGTTGGCTCGTCCATCATGCGCCGAGCGCCGGCTGTGCCGACGTATCGGCGCCCTGCGACTGTTGCGCCGCGGTACGGCGTGCGCGTGCATGGGACTTGCATTCGGCCCGGGAATAGCGCATACCGCCGTACTAGCCGCCCGGGGCAGTTTAAGGCTTCCAAGCCCTCAAAACAGCGGCGCGGAGCGTGAGCCGACGCTAGGAAGAAAACAACGAAAGATATAAAACAAGTCAGCGAGCGAGCCAGACGTACAGACGGACCAAAAACCGAGAGACGTACGCACGACTCCTTCTCCATGCATCCGAGTACCGGAGAGATATATCTCCAGCCGCTCGAGCAGGGGCCCTGAAATGAATGTAATTGCGATAAATCTGCTCTTGTCTAGTCTTGTCTTGTCTCGTGCCTCTATCCTTCTTTATTCTTAGTAAGGCGGCTTCGATGAGCGGTGAGAGAGAGAGAAGGAGACTGACTCGCAAGGCGAGATGACGATGGATACGATAGCTCCGAATGTTGATGATGGCCGGCTAAAAACCACCGTTCCTCTGGTTTCTCCCTGTATACCTTCGCACTTCTGACGGCGCGGTTTGTCGTGTCGGCGACGGTGGCGCCGTCTCTGCGCCCAGGGCGGACGTTCGTTCGACGGAGCACTTTGGAGTCGCAAACAGCTCCCTCACTAAGTGCTGTTCTCGGGGCGTTGCGAGCAGAGCAAGTGCGTGTCCGCTTAGAACTCTCTAATTGAGGCTCTCTCCGCCCGCGCCTCTCGGATTCCAGCATCATCCGTCACGACCGAGCCTCCGGTTATGGAAAACCAGCTGTACGTTCACGGACCCTCCTGCAGGCAAGCGCTTGACCCTTGTGAGGAGTCTCTCAGGGGATGTTTAGCTATAACTCGATGGAAACTCTCGTGCAGGCCGCGCGGGGCAAATTATATATCCTCCTCCCAAAAGACAGCGTTAAAGTCAAACAGTTTCGGGATGAAGGCGCAAATGTCGGATCTTTGGTTTATAACCAGCCAGGATGAACGTGCGCGTACTTTGCACAACCTTGCCTCCAAGCGCTATTGGTATAGAATGGACTGGAATAAAAGACCCACCGCGTCGGTCCTCTGCGAACTATATGTAATACTAATGGTCTTTCTCTCCGCCAGCTATATTGGCAAATATATTTGAAGTCGAGGTATCGTCGAGGCGTTGGTAGTAGTGGGCCAATCGCGACAGGAAAGCTCGATGACATCGCCATTTCGTGAACAGTACTGATTATGCTGCAAAAGCTGTGAACACGAGGAAGTGGAACTTTACCTTGTTCCGTTCCCTTGCCATTTGTGCTATAAACTTATTTATTGATAGTACGGTCAGCACCCCACTTCCAACCCGCAAGTACGCATTCAATTGCCTCATTTGATTGTCCCTTACTTTTGCTATTTTGTGCTACCTGACAAGGTGGCTTCTCTGTAGATGCTTTTGTTACGGCTCTCTGTCTTTTTGTGTGCTCAGTATGGGCTGTATGGCTCCATGAGATCAATTTACCTAAGACCCATGAACAGACGTTTGTTTAGGTCAATCTGGCTCGTCCCTACATCACGTGCTCGGCTGTCGAACAACGAGGATATCCGAGAACAAAATGCAAAAACGTGTTTTCTCACGTTCACTATTACCGTTCAAACTAACACTCTTCACCAAACGCGAAGGTTTCCAGGAAACATTTGTAGTCGGATGCGCACTGCGTTAGGAACACTGTACCGAAAATACTGCTTTATAGCATACCACTAAACAAAAAAGCATCAAATTTGTCGTCGCGCTGATGCCTGAGTGTAGATGAAAAACAACTTAAAAAAATCACAAGGGTTCAACGCTGCTAAACCAAATATTGAGCGAAAGCATCAGCTGCGGGTGACCGAGCGTTCTTCTCTTTTTCTTCTTCCTCAGTCCACATATAAAGCCCCGCTTTAACCAACCCATATGAACGTGCTTTAGTGGCCTATTGTGCATTGTCGGGCTGGGGATATGACGGGCTCGTATTAACAGCCCGGTAACTTTCGACGTGGGCATGTTTAAGTAAGTCGAGTTGTTCCTTTTTACGGAAGTTTTTCCATGCAATAAAGAAAAAAAGTGCCTTAGTGGCCTATAGGGGTAACGTGAATGCCAGGGTCCTAGCAGGCTGATTCTGACATAACCGTCCCATGTGAAGCGAGAGACCCAAGTTGGCAGCTCCTGCCAGCTTGGGGTCGTCTACGGGAATTGTCTAAAGGTCAAAGGTCAATGGTGGTCACCGCCGTTCCACGCTGAAGGTTTAAACTGCGGGCAGTATTGGTTTCGCAATAAAAACCTCTAGCTGGCATACGCCTATTTCACCCAGCAACTCTGTAAAAGTGCAGCGCCGTTTACGAAAAGAAACTGGCTACTCCTCGCATTCGATTCGGAGTAGGCGCACCAAGTTTCGAGTTTGCACCGTCAGTGCAGCCCGAATCCCCCAAAGGTGAGGTGAAGGGAGGCAGTTTTCTCTCAGCATAGGCCAGAACTTTAAGGGGTGTTTCAGGAACCCAACAGCGTAGTTGCGCCCGAGTCCCGGCCCGCCACGTGTACATATCTCACAAAAGCGCGTGGGTTTGAAAGGTACCCATTTTTCAGGTCCGTTTTATTTGGCCATGAAAAGGACATACACCGAAAACGAAGTGAAATAAGTTGATTCGCGTCGATATATCACCGCGTTCCAATAGCAAGCAACCTATTCGCACAGAGAACCGATCTTTCTATTGAGAACTAGCAAAAAATGTTAAGCAAGTGTCGCCATATACCGGCCGTTTGCGCAAGCAAACAGCCATGACGTCAATGACTGTTTCCTAGACGCGGATCTTTGAGGCTATGTCATACTTCCATCCACTTCACAACGGTGACTCAGGAATCCTTTTTGGTCTAGGAGTACGATTTTGATTAGACTGACAGAAAAATAAATAAATGTTATATTTCTTCAATTACGGCATGTTCGGACAATGTATACTTTTTTTTTTTTCTCGAGTCGTGCAAGCCTCAAGGGAGCGAGATAAAAGAATCACCGCATTCTGACCGGAGTCACCTTCATCGTCCCTTTAACCTCGTACATCGGTTGGCATCAGCTCGCAGTTTTCTACACGGCTGATGAGCCCGTTCCCATGTCCCCGTGGCGACAGACACCACGAGTCCAGTCACGACGTCGCCAGCACACAGCAAATGCGCCGACAAAGGCAAGAACAACAGGCGCACTATAATACTCGACAGCAGCGTATACACCGCAGCCTCCATCATCCTGATCACCGACGTCTACCTCTCGTGATTACGGTGGCGAGTTTTCGATACTACGTTCCATGCGCCCTGCAAGCACTGAAATCCATCTCTCTTTCGCTCGCTCCTCTCTGCTGAAAGGGTGCTGAAAGAAGTGCTGCTTGCAGCTGCAGAATCAAAGGGGCCAGCGAGCGCTCTCGCGTTTTGCAGAGGGAGCCGTGTATTAACGGACTTCATGCGCTAATAACACGCATCGAAGCCGCGCTGCCGCGGCGCGCAACTTTCAAGTTACTCCCCACAAACGATTCCTAATAAACTCTTCCCTCTCGCCGCCGTCGCACGCCCTCACCCTCCTCTCTCAATCTCTCTCTGCCATTGAAACAGGGCGTGGCGATAAAGCCGCTGCTGGCGTCGAAGGTCTGCATCCGAAACGTCATCGTCTCGCCAAGCACATGCAATGCATGCAGGTCGGTGTAATCGCGGTTCCCCCGCGCGTCGGCCACTCTCGACGCGGTATTATAATAACCTCTGCGTCGTCCCAAGCGATTCGGACACCGCGCCGCCGTCGAGAGAGATGGAGTGATTGCTCTCGTTTCGAAGAACGAATGACGAGACGAAAGAAATGTAGAAAGAAAGACGGAGGAGTACGGCTTCTTCTCTCCTTCCCGGTCGGTGATCACAATGATCATCACCGCTTCCCTTTCCCAAACTCCCTTTCCCATTTCCTCCAGTTTCACGGCGATTTGGTTCAGTTTAGACAATGATTATTAAACGCGCAGTAGTATAGGGGGGTCCGCGCCGCCGCTGTGGCGTAGTGCGATTTAAGAGCGTGCATACGTGTACATACATATTTTTATCTACTACTGCTGGAGAGGCGCTTCGTCTGCCGCCCTGCGCTCGGTCGTCGAAGTTGACGAAAAACGAAGCTGCCGCTTGTCGTCTTCCACTAGGCGGCCTCTGCCTGCCTCTCTTGCTCGGTCAGCAGAACGCACAAGAGCATGGGGGAGAGGGAGACTGAGAGAGAGACATATATACTTTGCAAATGGCGTGGAAAAACCTCCCGTTCGCGATTCCCACGCTGTATGCAAGGCCCCGATCTTAGCGTACACAAATACGTTCGTGGCGAAGATGCGGCGGCGATGTCATTTGGACAGAGCGCATCCCTCCCCCCCTAACTCGCCCTTTAATGTCTGAAAGGGGTGTGGCGAGTGTTAGCGCCGAATTAGAGACAGGCAGCGGCTCTCTGAAAATTGGAGTGCTTTGCGACGAGCACTGCTGGGCGCTTCCCTTCCCGCCAAGACAGCGACAACAATGGTTAGTCTCCGATGATCTCGATCGCGCGCTTTTTGCATATACCGAGCGGACCTTCTCTCCCTTGTACCTCGAAGTAGCCGCCAAGTTTGATGTGGTCCTCCGTCTGATTGCCAGCCGCGGCTGGCGCTGATGTGCGATTCAAGAAACATCGTACCCCGTCATGATATCATGATAAGAAAGAAAACGCGCGACAACTTGACTCTGGAATATCGCATATATATTGCCCGAGGCCTGTATTCGAGTCCCGGAGAAGCCATTCCTGTGTCATATGTAGACACCTAGTGTCGGCTGGGCTGTCGTAATCCCCCGCCTTGTTTTACCTTTCTCTCATTCTATTGCCTAATTTAACCGCAAGGGAGTTAACAGGAGGAAAGGGGGTGAGTGGAAGAGGGGGGAGGGGCGGCAATGTTGTGACTACTCAATGCAACTGATTACAACTGTATAGTGGCGCACTGCTCACCCCCCCACCCCCCAACCTTTTTTTTTTCCTAAGAAGCAAGCTATCGACTCATCATCATCATCATCATCAGCCTGAATATACCCACTGCAGGGCGAAGGCCTCTCCCATATTTCACCACTTAACCCGGTTCTGTGCTAGCTGCATCCACTTGACCCCTGCGAACTTCTTAATCTCATCCGCCCACCTAACTTTCTGCCGCCCCCTGCTACGCTTTCCTTCCCTTGGAATCCAGTTTGTTACCCTCAGCGACCATCGGTTATCCTCTCTTCGCACTACATGTCCTGCCCATGTCCATTTCGTCTTCTTAATTTCTACTAGAATGTCGGTAACTTGAGTTATTTCTCTGACCCACTCTGCACGCTTTCTATCTCTTAATGTTACCCCTACCATTTTTCGTTCCATAGCCCTCTGGGTTGTCCTCAACTTAAGTAGAACTCTCTTGGTTAGCCTCCACTTTTCAGCCCCATAGGTGAGTACAGGCAAGATGCAACTGTTGTATACTTTCCTCTTGAGCGATACCGGTAAGCTGCTAGTCATAATCTGCGAGTGCTTGCCAAATGCGCTCCATCCCAATCGTATTCTTCTTGTTATTTCCTTTTCGTGGTCCGGATCTGCGGTTACTACCTGTCCTAAGTAGACATATTCGCCTACTACTTCCAGTATTTCGCTACCTAATTTAAACTGCTGTTCCGTCCCGAGGCTGTTGAACATTACCTTAGTCTTCTGCATATTGATTTTCAAGCCTACCTTTCTACTTTTCCTGTCTAGGTCGTCGATCATTATTTACAGTTCATCCCCCGAGTTGCTTAGTAAGGCAATGTCATCAGCAAATCGCAGATTACTGAGGTATTCTCCATCTACCCTTATCCCTAACTGCTCCCATTCCAAGTCTCTGAATACTTCCTCTAAACAAGCTGTGAATAGTACTGGGGAGATTGTGTCTCCTTGCCTAACACCTTTCTTTATGGGAATTTTGTTACTTTCTTTATGCAGAACTATGGTTGCTGTGCAGCCACTATATATATCTTCCAGCACTTTCACGTACGGCTCGTCTACCCCCTGATTTCGCAATGCCTGCATCACCGCCGAGGTTTCAACTGAGTCAAATGCTTTTTCGTAATCAATGAATGCTATGTATAAGGGCTGGTTATATTCCGAGCATTTTTCTATCACCTGATTGATGGTATGGATATGATCGATAGTAGAGTACCCTTTCCGAAACCCTATCGACTAGTAGCTACTTAATTCCTTGATAATCTCCACAGTGCAAAAACACTGAGGCAAGGTCTCATCCTTTTTTTTCTCCGCTGCGTACTATGAGAAACATTTCTCCTTTATCCATGTGCATTCGCGCTAGTCATCATGCCGGAGCATTCCTCAGCTTAAGAAGACATCATGCGAGTTCGGCACCTGGTTCAGAGCGAAGCTGAAGACGAACTATTCAATGCTTGACATCACGACCCGGAAGTTCTTCAGCAGGTTCAAAGGCGTAATTATCTTCACAAAGAAACAGCAACACACCAAACACTCTCCCATGAGCAATCTTAAAAAAACTTCGCAAACTTCTCTCCTTCTCTATGCGGAAATCGTAGATAGCTAGTGTTTAGGAATCGAGCCAATAAGCTGGCCGTTGGCGTCTCGCGGAAATAATTTCTTTACTTTTTTTTTTTTTTTTTTTTTATTGACGCTGGAAAGCGACGTATGCGTGCGAACCCTGAGAGCAGCAGCGTTGTATATAAACAAACACAAGTGCCGCGGGATTGTTTGAAAAAGACAAAGAATAAAACAGAAAAATGGAAAGCCGCAGTAATGCTTGGCCTTCGCCCCGTACCAAGGCCGATCCCCACACCACCACACGTCGCGTGTCACGACGTCCCACAGCGCTATAAACATCCGCCCGCCAAGCGTCGCTTTTAAGGCCACCAATCGCCGTGGGCGTCCACTGCGCGATCCACGCGGTGTTTATAACGAGTCTTCGCGCATACCTCCCGTCCACCCTTTTTGTTACTCGAGCGCCAATTGAAAATAAACGCTGTCAGCGAGAAACAAGGAAGCTGGCAGAAATAAAAAGACAGACACGACGGTGTCAAACTCTCTCCCCTGAACGTAACTCCGGCTATTACGAATTCGGCGTTACTGCGTCGTTACTTTTTTTTTTTTTTTCTTTTTTCTGCCTTGTTCTCCGGTTTCCGCAGCCAGAAGTTCACGGGCGGGCCCCCGACCTTGTCGAAGTCCTATGCGTGCTTCCACGCAGGCTTCAAGGACGTCGGCTCTCTTACGGTAGCGAGGTGAGAACTCGACCAGCGGGGATGATAAAAATAATAGTGAGAAATGAGCTGCGGGAGGGGGGTACCAATTGAAAGTGACCATGGCAGGCCGATCTACTTGTCAGCCTAAATTACCTGCAGTCCCTGCATATGCCCAATGCTTAAACGATCCAAACTAGCAATTCCTGCCATCAGGCCTCCTTATCAGATTCGCCAACTATATGCTCCTGTAGTTCCAGAGCTTAAAACTAGCTAACGTAACAAGGACAGTTAGTTCTTTTGATCATGATCACAGCCAGAGAAACAAGGAAGTAGCCGAGATGTCGAAGAGGCAGTGAGTATCCACGTTAAAGCAGCTTTCTAGATCAATTGAAAGGGAAGTTCGAACGTGCTGCAATTTTCCAGAGTTTCCAGTCAGCCGCCGCGATGGTCCAGTGGCTGCAGTGCCCGGCTGAAGACCAATAAGGGAAATAAGGCCGCTGTATCGGAATGCAGGCCGTGCGTGAGAGCAGGCGTTTGTGTGGAGTCGAAATGTCAAGGTTACTGTGTGCTGTACGCTTTAAATAATGCAAGGTGGTCGAAACTAATTAACAGCACTCCGCTATACTAGTACGCGCAACTTCGAGGAGTATGACCCCAAATACCAGAATCTCTAATCGCACAGAGTTTGGTGCTAAAATACGCTCTTTGCGTGTTCATAAATTTTACCCTTATCAAGCGAACGACACCCATTCTTCCATGTTTAATTTGCCTAAAAACGATATCAAAACGAAGCTGTGAAGAACGAACTAATAAATAAGGAACAAAAAATTTCGAAGGGTGATCTAAAGTGCGATGAAGCGAAAGCCTTACGGCGAGTTCATTCTGGGATGCTCCTCTGGGGCTATGGTGGCGCCACCTAGTGACGTCAGGCGCATGCGCAGTAGACTGAAACACAGGCGCATCGCCTGCTGGCGCCTTGCTTAAACGTGCCACGAGTTTCCAGTTACGACATATTTAACCAAATTAACCAATTACAAATTACTAATTATCAAATGAAATAAATAACTATTTAATGATTAGCTAATTACTATTTATCTATTCTTTATCAATTGTTATTATATAGACAGTGTATTGTATAGTTACCACATACCACACCATTGATGACGTCATCAGTTTGATTGACAGTTTTGGTGTGACAGAAACGCGACCAGGTACGCTGGCGTGTCAGGCGCGTCTATAAAGGCTTTTGCCTGAAAATATAACGCGAATTTCACCCACACATTGCTTTTCTCACGACGCCAAGAGACTATAAAGAGATGCGAAGTAATCCGCTCCCCGCGTCCATCAAGCGGCTTGCCTGGCAGCGCGCGCGCGTGTCGACGGGAAAGGTGCGTGGCGGTATAAGCCTTATCAAGCGACACCTCGCAAACTGCCCTGTCCGCTTCGGCTCCCCTCCCCTCACGATACGCGGGTGGCGCTTAAGTAAGCGACTAGGGCGCCACGTCGTGTCTACAGCAACCTCCCTTGTCCATCGCGTTTCATTTCTATTTTCTATTTTTCGCTCTATCCTCGACGAAATCGACGACGCCCATGTCGTAAAAGAAAAATGGGTCGGACGGGTCGCGAGCGAAGGCGCGGCGGCGACGACACGTGTCAACTTCGGCGCGAACCTAACAACTCGACGGTGCCAGCCAACACAAGCGAGAATAGAGCGATGAAAGAGCCCGGGGAATTCGTCGGCTTATGCATTTCCTTTCGCTAGCCGTTACATTCTCTTCGCGCGATGTACCTTTGAATATAAGGGACTACATACACACGCCAACTAGCGCCTGGGGGAGGAGCGCAGCGGATTGCCAACACCGCCGATGCTCCGACTGGTTTTCGAAGTGAGATAAGAACAAGTGCCGCGGCGAGGACAGCTCGTTCGGTCTTAACGCGACACGGAGATTTGAGGGAGGGGGGGTAGCGTACAAGTTACGCGTCGTCCTGATGCTCGATTCCAGGCACGCAATACACGAGCCAACCAAGTTGCGATAGCGGGGCGAAGAAAAACGAACGAGTTTCGGAATGGATCGGGCAGCTACACGGAGCAGGAGCTAGGTGGACGACGGGGAGCGGCAGTTCCAACCCGCCGAAGGAGGAGCCTTCCGTCGTCGGCAGTAAAGTTTCTCTAAAAGCGCTGTCGTCGATCCGATAAGGTAGAAACCCGCTGAACGGACGGGCGAGCAGGTTGGCTGCTAGGTGGTCCTCTTGATAAGAAGAGTGGCGACACCAAACGCGCGTCCAGCAAGTCGAAACTACCGAGTCGACACAACGTCCGCAGCGGGCGCGAAAAGATTTTTTTTTTTTTTTTTTTTTCCGTCGCTTTCTCTGAAGCGCTCTTCGCCGCCTTGTCGGATTAAGTTGCGAGTCGGAGCGAAAGAAGGCAAAAGAGGAACATTGCGCGAAGAAGGTAACGACGCAATGTATACGACTACTAACGGATAGCTTCCTCCCTTGTTTAGTAGCAAAGTTTTTTAATGCGAAAGCATTGCTTCGCTGTGTTCACAGATTTCTTTCCGCAAACCCTGCCCGCAGAACGTGTCCGCAAAATCGTATCCGCAGCAGTTGTAATTGAGATGTGGTAGAGGTTAATGAGCGGTGTCAATCGATAGAGGGTGCCGTAATGCTATGTCCGAAAAAATAATTAGGCCACTAAGTTGATTAAGTAATTATTCAGAATAACTGGTTCACAAGAAAGGAAAGGCGCAGTATCTGCCAAACTTGCTCTGTGGACACCTGAACCGCGCCGTAAGGGAAGGGAGGAAGGTAGGAGTGAAAGCGGAAATAGAGAAAGGGGTGCTGTAGTGGATATGACGTCAAGAATGTGACGTCACGTAACCGGAAGTAGAGCTGAAAAAGGGCAGAGGAAGGAATTGGCGCGCAATTTGAAAGTACGAAAGACTAAAATTGGTAATAAGGTCTTCTTACTCACTCACTCCCTCAAACAAGAAGTGAATTAATGTGAGGTAGAGGATGTGACGTCACGCAATCGGAAGTAGAGCCGAAAAAAAAGGGCATAGGAAGGGATTGGCGCGCAATTTGAAAGTACGAAAGAGAAGCAACCAACAGCAGCTTCCGTGCTTTCGCATTACTACAATGCAGATTCTGCAGTGCTCTTTAATTTTTTCATGTCGCAGATGTTTCACACTAATATAGCCCGCAATGACTGGAGCTACTATCATCAAAGAACGTCGATTTGGTTTGGTTTACAGGGATTGACGCCCCAATGCGACTCATGCTTTGAGGGACACCGTAGAGGAGACCTATACTATGTTCCATATCTTGTGTAACAAAGCAATATCTCAGTCAATCTACGTCGCCCACTGCACCTATAGGCCGACGCTCAAAGGCGCGCCGACGCAAAAGCCTGGAAATAACGGTCGACGACCGGCGGGGAACCGCAATTCTCGAGCGGTTGACCACCTGACCGCTAAACCGGGTCGTCGTTGAGTCCGCTCGTCACGCGGCTGTTTATGCAAATGGCGCGGAGGCCTCGCGTACCGCTGCCCCTTGGACCCATTTATCGCGTGTGCCACGAAAGATAATAAGAAAGGGAAAACGCAAGAACAAAAAAAAAAAAAAGGCATAGAAGAAGGAAAAAGAAACAAAACAAAAACGAAGAAGTCAACCTGGCACGAGGATGAACTTTGGAGTTTAGAGATACGGAAGTCGCTGCTAGCAGTGAAAGTTGACTCCTCGTCGTCCCGCCCTCTCCCTTTCCTTCGGCGCGGCCAACCAGTGTTTCTGCGTATTGCAGCAGCTGCGCATTGTGCAATTCTCTTTCATTTGCTCCGTTTTGCTCGCTCTCTTTCACGCCGCCTTTTATCTTTATTTCCCAGGAGGTCAGCGGCCGATGAATACTTTAACTGTTTTTTTTTTTTCTTTTCGTTTCTGCTTTTTTGTGTGTGTGTTTTTGCGTCCCTTCACACCGGTGGAGCGCCCTCTTTATCGAACTCCAAGTACTTATCTTTCGCTTCACAATAGGCCGACTGTGGATGGTTCCGGAAAGACGATTTTAAAGCGCCATCATTCGACACGATTTGGTAGCTATTTGGTCGAACAGTAAAACTTCGCTTCATATTGATGGGGATTACTCTTTAAAGGCAAACCTCACGGCTAAGGCGATTTTGATCATTTCCGCATGGATGCTCCTCCAAAGTATGATTATCTTTACCAGGTCATCAAGACGGCTTCGCAAGCTTGCGTCACATCGGTGACAAGTGACACATTCCGTTGATTTTAACGCTTCATTTTACAAACCATGCCATTTCAATCAGCGCGTTTCATTGGGACTACGCGTGTACTGCCATAACAACCTTGTTGCTCAGCCTAAGGTCAATGAACTCCTGAGGCTTCAGATAGAGGAATCAGAGGACAGTGATGGTTACACCGCGAACTCATCCGCCTAGAAAGGTTCGGTTTATGGGGTCTTCAACGTCCCAAAGCGACTCGGGCTAGGAAGGACACCGAAGGCTCCGGAGACTTCGACCACATATGTGAGGTTCATTACTACAAACTGACATCGCAGAATACATGGGCGCCTTGCTTTTCGCCTTCATTCAAAAGCGGCCGTCGTGGCAGGGATTCTTTCTCTGCTCCCCCGGGTTCAACAGTCTCACTGGCCACGCATTCATAAGTGGCACATTTTCGAGTGCCCCATGACTTTGTTTTGTTTTATTTTCCTTTAGTGGGTTTACAAAAAATGGTAGGGGTAACGTTAAGAGATAGGAAGCGTGCAGAGTGGGTCAGAGAAATAACTCAAGTTACCGACATTCTAGTGGAAATTAAGAAGAAGAAATGGGCATGGGCAGGACATGTAGTGCGAAGAGAGGATAACCGATGGTCGCTTAGGGTAACTAACTGGATTCCAAGGGAAGGAAAGCGTAGCAGGGGGCGGCAGAAAGTTAGGTGGGCGGATGAGGTCAAGAAGTTCGCAGGGGTCAAGTGGATGCAGCTAGCACAGAACCGGGTTAATTGGACAAATATGGGAGAGGCCTTCGCCCTGCAGTGGGTATAGTCAGGCTGATGATGATGGTGATGATGGGTTTACCGCCCCACATCGACTCCGGTTGTGATGGATGCTGTAGAGGTAGGCTCCGGACCAATTTCTATCACCCGTGGTTCTTTATAGTGCACTGCCACCGCACAGCACATGGACACCTTGTGCGAAATCAGTGCACGTTAAAAAGCACCAGGTGGTCGGCACACTGTCCGTTATACCTGAACAGTGCTGAGTATGGCTGATGAACGTTGCACTATTTATTCAGCAAGGGCAGCGCTTTTGATCCAGCATAGAACGTTGCAGCATGATTAGATTTTTCACCCGAGAGGTCATCAACTGCGGATGATATTACACTTGTTATCCCGCGAGTGAACGCTAGTGAACGCTGATCCAACAGATGAACTTTGTAGAGGTGAAAGGTTGCCGGCGGAGAAATATACGATCGGTGACGATGAATAAACCGGAGAAAACCGGTCAATCATAAGTACGCGTGTGACATCTCCATGGTGACAACAGCGTCCCTATAAGTATGACCACACACACCCCCCGTGTAAGCTACCGCTCGTCTTACCGCGCATCCGGCGCGCACGTCGCGTGGGAAAGCAGTGTACGCGGGCAAGAACCGGAGCGACGCGACCGACGTCGGATTGTTTGACTCATAAAAGGCGGCGGCAGCGGAGGAATGAACCAGTCGACGTGAGAATGTCACCCGGCTTTCGAGACAGGTAGTCTCGACGCCGATATACTGTAGTGCTCGCTGTTCTCGGCGTAGTGTATATCGTCGCACCGGAAAACACCCCTCGGGGCTCAAATTACACCCTGGCATGGTTTGTGAGTCAAGCGGTTGAATGGCCGGGCTTCCAGACAAAAACGATTCGTCTCGGAACAAAATGCAAGTCGCAGTCCGCGGAAAACGCCGTTCGTTTTTTCTCACGGAACTCCGACTTGAAAAGATAACAGCCATTTCATCGACTAACTCAGCCAGTTAATGATATAGGTAATCGAGCTGTGGGAAAACAGCGACAGGCGGCTTCAGAAAACGTCATTTTGTTAATTGTTTAAGTCGTTTTTTACTCTGGAAACGGAGTAAAATGCAAAAGTAATATAGAGAGGCAAGCGTGGTAGGGAGGGCGTCAGCAATTCAGGTCAGCGCATGAGAAGACTTCGTGCATATATAATCTATTCATCCATGTGTTCTTTAAATATCATACTCACCTTTACGAACTTTCTGCATTGAGCTTGTTCCATTGTTTTCATCATTGAACAACGTTTTTGTTTTGTTTTCACATCGTGCTGCAGAGATATACATTGTATAATACTTTTGATGTCATGGTCATATTGTTAACGAACTTTTGGAATCTGCTGTTTGCTCCTGCTCTGTTGTGTACCGGTTTCCTGGGCCTCTGTCAAGCTGTTTGTACAGCTTTTAGCCCAGGTGACCATCCACTTGTTGGAAAATAAATCTGATTTGATTTGATGTTTGGGGGGGGGGGGGGGGAGGGGGGGGGGGGGGCGGCGCAGGCTATTGTTGCCACAGGACAGGATTATCTTGACGGGTACGTGAGGGGCACATTTGCATGCTGAGGAAGTCAGACTGATGGCGATGATGATGAAAGAAGATAATAAGCCTATGAAACCAGGAGAACAGGGATGCATGTTACTTCGGCATCCGCCTTCTTCTCCCGCCTTCTCTAAAATAATCATTCTGAATTTAACACCCAGTCATCTCGTCTTACATCCGACGCGGGAAGATAAGTAAATGTTCCCTCTCTGAAGGCTTTGTTCCAGTGTCGGTTCTATTCTTTAGCACGAGAGAGATGATCTGGCTTTTTCATCTGGAAGCTTTACGGCACACATCACTGGCTTATTTGTCTCACATATAGAAGCTCTAATATATTTCTAAAATCATATAAGAGGACAGAAATATAACCGACATCAACACCCTATGTCTGCTGTAGGACAAAGGCCTCCCCCATGCCTTTCAAAGTGAACTCTGCCCTGTGCCAGCTGTATTTTCTTTATACACCAGCAAGTATTCAAAAATGGGCGAAGCGCTAACAAGACATTCACAAGAAAGGGGACACGGACAAGCGCAATAATCCGTGTCCCCTTTCTTGTGAATGTCTTTTTAGCGCTGCTCCGTCCATTTTTGAAATGTTGCACCAACTAGCCCAACAAAAAGTTCTTGTACACCTGCAAGCTTTTCTAGCTACCCGAATTTCTGCCAGCTCCCGCTGCATTTGGCACTGAATATATGTAGATTATCTGCGCGACAACTACATGGGTATTGTAATTTCTGTGCAACCAGATGCGAACGCAAGTTGTATCCTTGTTGAACAATGACTATTGCCATGCATCAGCGTAGCGAAACACCGCAAAAATAATATTACACCAACTCTCCATACTGCGCTAGAATCTCGCACCTGTTCTGCCGCTTAGGTCGATGGTAATACATATTAAAGATGGCCCGTTGGAAACCGCTGTAAATAACATCGTTACCGTGGGAGAACATGCGTCAACCGGTAAGCATTCGTACAAAAACAAAAATGCTCTTCTACACTGCATACGAAACCGATTAACTCTGAAAATTAACGCAATCATTTCCTCCTATACAAGCGACGCTTTTCCTGCCCACGGCATTCTTGTGTTCTATATTTTCTTCATTTTTTGTTGCACCTTTCTTTTTCTCGCTCTCTATTCAGAATCGATGTCGGTGGCAGGTCTTCAGACAAACTGACACAGTTACCCCTTTTCGTTCGGCACAGCACGACACCTAGAACTCAAGCGGGGTCATCAAATTTGAGGAGTAATTGCTGCTCGCGAAATAAAAGTTCAGCAGAGTTAAGTTCCGATTGAAGCGAGCTAAACTGCTCGCAAATCTTCGCGCAGCACATTACCTCGTTTTATTTCAATCGAAAAAGAAAAAAAAAAAGTAAGGCTGCGGCCACAAAACCCTTGCGCGCAAGGCACAGGCTAGATACAACTAACAATACACGAAAAAAATAAAAGAGAGAGAAAAGAAAGGCGGCGGAAGGTACACGCAGAGGTACTCCCGTCCAGATGACGTTTCAAAAGAAGCCTGTCAACCTTGACGCGTCATCGTCGCGGCTGTAGTGTTACGTCCGAGACAGGCGTTCGCGCGCACGCGCGCCTTTTGAGTCGTACCGTTGTATCTTCTTCGGTTTCCCCTTCTCTCTTTGCGGGACGGCGTCCAGCAAAGAGAAATAGAGGTCGAGAAAGATGTCTCGGACGTGCTTTACCAGCACGGCCGATTAGCCACATGATGTGCCACCGTGCTTACGCTGCCCTCCTCCTTTCCTCCTCACCCACTATCTCTGTCGAAGTTGGCCATCGCGCCTTGCAAATGAGACAGTCTCCCTATTCAACCTCGCTAGCACGTCACTCTCCCGTGAGGAGGCCGATGCGCACGCTGGCGCTACGCGCTCCGGGATGAAGAATTTCAACCTCGCGCATTTCAAAGCGTCAATGCTTTCTCTATCGTTTCTTTTTTTTTTTTTTTTCATCCCGACCTTTCTTTCTCATTTTCTCTCCTGTCTCTTCTTTTTTTTTTCTTTTTTTTTTTTTTTTTTTTTGCTAGCTAATTCCTTTATTCGCTGTCCATGGGTTCTAATGGCTGCACCGTTGCCTCCGGGGCCATTCGATCCTCAAAGAAAGGGGCTCGCTATGCTTCTATGCGGAGATTATACATAAAGCTCCCGACAGCGGGCCGGCCGCATGTCACCCGCCGTTGACACTGACCGAGGCTGGATGTCTCGGAGGAGTACAGCGAAGGTGAAGATGCGACACGCGTGCATCGTCGCGTGCCGCTTGTAACTGCATTCCAATTTGCCATGTGGGAGCACAAGATACAGGGTGCGTCACAACTTTCCAGCCAACTGGGTCTGCTTTTAGAGCGTCTCATAGAGGAGTATTTACGAGGATGCCCCTAAACTCTCAAAAATATCTGCGATGGGGAAAAGCACCTTCCAAGTTCATAGACGTACTGAGTGCAACCCGCTTCACCGCAGCGGTGGGCCTTGAGTTTGAGAATCCCGATCGCGTGCGGGAGATTTAGGGTTCGATACCCGGTGCTACCGAGTATCCACCGAAGATGTAATGGACAAG